>NW_027132798.1:0-488040 GCF_026122565.2 Emydura macquarii macquarii | reverse complement strand
GCGCAATGCCCCTACCTCTGGTTGAGCAGACTTTCCCCAGCAACAGCCCTGCGCCCAGCTCGTGGACCGCCATGCTCTCCCCACCCTACCAGTTACCTGCAGGGGGTGGGGGGGCTCTGTCCTCCTCCCACTGTGCCTCCCTCCAGCACACTTCCAGCTCACAGAGCAGCTCTCCCTGGCAGCTGGGCCTGGGCAGGGAGCAGAAGGGGAAGGACAGAGCCACTTCTCACTGAGGCTGTGTGTGGCCTCTCTGGGTTGCTGCCTGAGAGAACCTGGCTAGAGAAGCAACAGCGGTCCACCTTCCTGCTAAGGATGGGCGGGCCTGAACCTGCTGGGGGCAGGCACAGCGGGAGAAGGACCGAGCTCCTCTCCTTCCCAGGATGTTTTGGGTGTTGGCCAGAAAGTGCCCACAAGTGTCATAGAGTTTGAGACCAGAAGAGACCACTGGATATCGAATCTGGTCTTCAGTCTGTCCTAGGCCATCAGCACTCTGTCATCAAGTTCTGCCTCATGATCACTCACAACCCTAAAGTAATGCACCTGATTTATAACGCACGCTTCCAGGTATGTTGTTTGACTGTTCCATCGTGTGTCACCAGGAAATTAGGATTTTACTGATTCTTTTTACCAGGCTCCAGACTGATGGTGAATATGAAAATACTTTTGTAAATCTACAACATTGTTTTATCAAAGCATTTGGTGTAAGGTCTTGTCCCAGTAGATTTAACCGTTCTGATGTACATCCATACATAACTCAGGTGGTCCAAACCATATCTCATACGCTGCACCTTTTGCTCATTGTCTGCCAGGTCACTCTTAAGAACCCAACTGTACAATTCTTTTGTTAATGCTCTGGTTTCTTTTCCCAGTGTAGCACATATTTTACAGTCGTGTTATTGCTTCCAGTAGCAACTGCTGATACGTAAACCACAAATTTCCCCATCTGCACACAGTAATTGTGCACACAACTCCAGCCATCTTGCATTACTGTGACTGCTTTTCCATGTAATTTATTGTATGCTTCCACCCTCAAGCCATCAGTAGCTGTGTCTAATAGGTCACCTTCTGTCTGCTTTCGATGGGGTGCTTTGCAGCCTGGCCTTAAGCAGCGGATCATTACTTGAAAAGTTGGAAGCTGTACCAGAAAAGGAAATATTTCAGCTGTAAAAAAATTCTGAGTTTTCATGTCTCTTTTCTTTAAGTTCTGGAATTGTTTTTGTTACAAGCAGCCATTTGTGGTTGAACAACTGTTTGTGATACTTCCTCATTGTCTTTGGCTGACCGAGATCTGGCTTCCTTTTGATGTACTTGAACGTGAACCACAAAGAATATCTAAGGTGGAAGGAAACCAGTTTCCTTGATTACCCTGGTTAGGAAAAGCGTGGTCAAAGAGACTGACGTATTATCTGGCCAAGGGAGAGAGCTGCTGGCATTGGGAAAGTATAGAACTTCTGTGCCTTTGGCTAACATGCATTTGGAGTGGGAAGCTCTGTAGGGCATCTTAAAAGATGGGGTGTTGGATTATATTTCAACAGAAGTCATAGAAAATGAGGGTTGAAAGGGACCTCAGGAGGTCATCTAGTCAACCTCCTGCTCAAAGCAGGACCAACCACAACTAAATCATCGCCGCCAGGGCTTTGTCAAGCTGGGCCTTAAAAACTTTTAAGGATGGAGATTCCACCACCTCCCTAGGTAACCCATTCCAGTGCTTCACCACCCTCCTCATGAAATTTTTTTTTCCCAATATCCAACCTAGACCTCCCCCACTGCAACTTGAGACCATTTCTTCTTATTCTGCCGTCTGCCACCACTGAGAACAGCCTAGCTCCATCCTCCCTGAAACCCCCCTTCAGGTAGTTGAAGGCCACTATCAAATCTCCCTTCTCTTGTGCAGAATAAACAAGGTGAATTCCCTCAGCATTTCCTCATAAGTCGTACCCCAGCCCCCTAATCATTTTTGTTACCCTCTGTTGGACTCTCCAATTTGTCCACGTCCTTCCTGTAGTGAGGGCCCAAAACTGGACACAGTACTCCAAATGTGGCTTCACCAGTGCACGAATAGAGGGGAATAATCACTTCCTGCGATCTGCTGGCAATGCTCCTACTAACGCAGCCCAATATGCTGTTAGCCTTCTTGGCAACCAGGACACACTGCTGACTCATATCCAGCTTCTTATCCTCTGTAACCCCCAGGTCCTTTTTCTGCAGAACTGCTGCCTAGCTCGTCTGTCCCCAGTCTGTAGCTGTGCATGGGATTCTTCCATCCTAAGTGCAGGACTCTGTACTTGTCCTTGTTGAACCCCATCAGATTTTTTTTTGGCCCAAACCTCCAATTTGTCTAGGTCACTCTGTATCCTATCCCTACCTTCCAGCATATCTGCCACCCTCCCCCAGCTTAGTGTCATCTGCAAACTTGCTGAGGGTGCAATCCATGCCATCCTCCAGATCATTAATGAAGATGTTGAACAAAACCGGCCCCAGGACTGGTCCCTAGGGCACTTAGAAACGATACTGGCTGCTAACTAGACATTGAGCCGTTGATCAATACCCGTTGAGCCAGATGCTGTAGCCAGCTCTCTATCCACCGTATAGTCCATTCATCCAACACATACTTCTGTAACTTGCTGGCAAGAATACTGTGGGAGATCTTATCAAAACCTTTGCTAAAGTCAAGGTATATCACGTCCACCGCTTTCCCCACATCCACAGAGCCAGTCACTGGATTGTCTGTGCTCGGCTGTGTTGCTCTCCCAGCAGCTGTCAGGGTGATTGAAGTCTCCTATGATAACCAGGGCCTGTCATCTGGAATCTTCTGTTTGTTGTCTGAAGAAAGCCTTGTCCTCCTGGTCTGATGATCTGTAGCAGACGCCCACCATATCGCCCTTTTTGCTCTCTCCTCCACCTTTTCTCCCCTGCCTGTCCTTCCTGAACAGTTTATACCCATCCATGACAGTGCCCCAGTTGTGAGAGTTACTCCACCAAGTCTCGGTTATTCCAATCACATCATAGTTCCTTGACTGTGCCAGGACTTCCAATTCCTCTTGCTTGTTTTCCAGGCTTCTTGCGTTTGTGTACAGGCACTTGAGATAACCAGCCGATTGCCCTCCTTTCTCAGTACGAATCAGGAGGCCTCCCCTGTTGTACCCTCCTCCTTCTGCTTCCTCCTGGTGTCCCACCTCCCCACTTACCTCTGGGCTTAGGTCATAGACTCATAGTCTACCAGGGACCATTATGATCATCTAGTCTGACCTGCACAATGCAGGCCACAGAACTTCACCCACCCGCTCCTGTAACAAACCCCTGACCTAAGACTGAGTTATTGAAGTCCTCAAATCATGGTTTAAAGACTTCAAGGTACAGAGAATCCACTAGCAAATGAGCCATGCCCAGTACTACAGAGGAAGGCGAAAAAAACCCCAGAGCTTTTGCCAATCTGCTCTGGGGGGAAATTCCTTCCCGACCCCAAACATTGCGATCAGCTAAACCCTGAGCATGTGGGCAAGACTCACCAGCCAGACACCCGGAAAGAATTCTCTGTAATAACTGAGAACCCCCCCATCTAACGTCCCTTCACATGCCAATGAGTATATTTACCTCTAGTAGTCAAACTAGGCCATACCATCAGACCATCCTCTCCATAAACTTACAAAGCTCAGTTCTGAAGCCAGCTCGGTTTCTTACCCCGACTGCTCCCCTTGGGAGGCTGTTCCAGAACTTCACTCCTCTGATGGTTAGAAACCTGTGTCTAATGTCAAGTGTAAACTTCCTGGTGGGCAGTTTATATGCATTAGTTCTTGTGTCCACATTGGTGCTGAACTTAAATAATTCCTCTCCCTCCCTGGTATTTATCCCTCTGATGTATTTATACAGAGCAGTCATATCTCCCCTCAACCTTCTTTTAGTTAGGCTAAAGAAGCTGAGCTCTTTAAATCTCCTCTCACAAGGCAGGTTTTCCATTCTGCGGTTCATCCTAGTCGCCCTTCTCTGCACCTGTTCCAATTTGAATCCATCTTTCTTAAACATGGGGGACCAGAACTGCACACACTATTCCAGATGAGTTCCCACCAGCGCCTTGTGTAATGGTACTAACACCTCCCTGTCTCTACTGGAAATACCTCGCTTGATGCATCCCAGAACAGCATTAGCTTTATTCATGGCCACATCACTTTGGCGGCTCATAGTCATTTTGTGATGAACCGATACATCCAGGTCCTTCTCCTCCTCTGTCACATCCAACTGATGCATCCCCAGCTTATAGCAGAAATTCTTGTTATTAGTTCCTAGGTGCATGACCTTGCACTTTCCACTATTAAATGTCATCCTATTTCTATTACTCCAGTTTACAAGGTCATCCAGATCTTCCTGTGTGATATCCCGACCCTTCTCTGTATTGGCAATAGCTCCCAACTTTGTGTCATCTGCAGACTTTATTAGCACATTCCCAGTGTTTGTGCCACTGTCAGTAATAAAAAGGTTAAATAAGATTGGTCCCAAGACTGATCCCTGAGGAACTCCACTAGTAACCTGCCTCCCGCCTGGCAGTTCACTTTCAATAGGACCCTTTAACCCATTTCTTATCCACCTTTGCTTTTGGCATTTCTCACTTTATCTCTACATGTTCTGAGCTCCAAGAGGTTGCTTTCCTTGCCGATCCCTCCCATCTTCCATTCCTTGCAGGCTTTCTGCTTTCTCGTAATCACCTGTCTGAGATTCTTGCTCATCCAGCTTGGGCTACAACTCTTGCGTATGATTTTTTTCTCCTTTGCCCTGTGAACTTAGTTTAAAACCCTCCTCACTAGGTTAGCCAGTCTGTCTGCAAAGATGCTCCTCCCTCTCTTTGTTAGGTGGATCCTGTCTCTTCCTAGCATTCCTTCTCCCCATGGTCAAAGAATCCAAAGCCCTCTCTTTGACACCACTTCCATTACCACGCATTTACTTCCATAATTCGATGGTCCCTGTCTAGGCCTTTTCCTTCAACAGGCAAGATGGATGAGAACACCACTTGTGCCTCAAACTGCTTTATCCTTCTGCCCAGAGCCACGTAGTCTGCAACGATCCGCTCAGGGTCATTCTTGGCAGTGTCATTGGTCCCGATGTGGAGAAGTAGGGAGGGGTAGTGATCCAAGGGCTGGCTGAGTCTTGGCAGACTCTGTCACATCCTGAATTCTAGTTCCAGAAATTAGCACACTTCTTGAGTTTCCTGGTCTGGACAGCAGCTGGATGACTCCGTCCCCTTAATGAGAGAGTCCCCGATCACCACCACCACCTGTCTCTTTCTCTTGGGAGTGGTGGTTTTGGAACCCCTCTTTCTTCTTCTGTAAGTCACATGCTGCCAATTTTCTTCCCTGTTCTTCAGTCCACCCATGCTGCCCTCTCCGAATCTTCAGCGTGCTGTGCCTGCAGTACCAAATTTTGACCTCTATCCAGAAAGTCAACATTTCCTCTGATGCAACACAGGATTAATAGTTTGGTCTCTAGTCCTTTAACCTTCTCTTCCCATATGGAGACCAGCTTGCACTTCATACAGACAAAGTCATTTCTATCCTCTGGGAGAAAGATGAACATGGCACATCCTGTGCAGATCACAATAGCTGGTCGCTCACTATCCATACCATCTTCCTTCTAAGAGCCTCTTCAGATGTTGTATTTACTGCTCACCGAAGCCTGAAAGGCAAACTCTGTGGGCTCTCCCCCAAGGTGAACTCCCAGGCAAACTCCCTCTGTTTTGCTTCTCACGGAAATGTTGGTAGGAAATATTTTGAACATGTCCAGATGGCCATACTGGGTCAGACCAGTAGTCCACCTAGCACAGGATCCTGTCTGCCAACAGTGGCTGGTACCAGATACTTCAGAGGGAATGAACAGAACAGGGCAATTTATCAAGTGATCCATCCCCTGTTGTCTAGTCTCAGCTTCTGATAGTCAGAGGGTTAGGGACACCCCGAGCATGTTGGCTGATAGATCCATCAATGGCTATCCTCCATGAACGTATCTAATTCTTATTTGAAGCCAGTTACGTTTGGTCTTCCCCACACCCCTGGCACTGCATTGCACAGGTTGACGGGGTGCTGTGTGAAGTATTTCCTGACATTTATTTTAAGCCTGCTGCCCATGAATCTCATGGAGTGACCCCAGGTTTTCATGCTATATGAAGGGGCAAATAACACTTCCTTGTTCACTTTCTCTACACCAGTCAGGATTTTATAAATCTCTGTGATATCCACTCTTAGTTGCCTCTTTTGTAAACTGAGCAGTCCCAGTCTTTTTAATCCGTCCTCCTTTGGAAGCTGTTTCACACCCCTAATAATTTATGTTGCCCTTCTCTGTACCGTTTCCAGTTATTTCCAGTGTTCCAAGGACTATTCTGTAATCCCAGTAGGGACAGGTAAAGATGCAGAAACTACTGAGGGGGTGGGGTGGGACTGCCCAGCTGCAGCTCAGCAGAAGGAAACAGTGTACTTTTAAGGTTGGTACCAATTGTATAGCAACGGAAAATGGCATGCACTCGGGGTTGTCGTTAACTCCTGTAACTGAAGAAGCTGTCCCCATTGTCAGCTTGCCAGCATCTTACAGATTGAGCCAGAGGGCAGGCCATACTTTAGAAAGCATAAGCAGACACATTCTAGAGCAGCCGTCCCCAGACTGAGAGTCACGACCTCTAGTCAGTCCGTCTGGAGATGGGATCTCGGCAATCCTGAGCATGTGGAAAACCTCCGCAGTGTGACCTCACATGCACCATACATGTACGAGGTCATGCTTTGTGGAGGACGCTACTTAACTCTGAAGAAGAAACTCTTATATGAAGAAAACTATGACTTAACTGGCATTACGGAGACTTGGTGGGAGAATTCCCATGATGGCAGTACCAGCTCTGAGGGAGCTTGCTCCAGAAGGCTAGGAATGGGGAAAAAGGAGGCAGCGTTGCACTGTATGTCAAGAATATATACAGTTGCTCCGAGGTCCACAGGGAAGCAAGCGGTGGATGAAGCATTCTTCAAGCAGGTAACAAGATCAGCTAATGCACATGTGCTAGTACTAGTGAGGGATTTTAACTTCCCTGATATCTGTTGGAAGACTACTACAGCAAAACATAATGTGTTCTGCGAGTTCTTAGCATGTATCGGGGACAACTTTCTGATTCAGAAAGTCGAGGAAACAACTGGGGGGGTCATCTGTTTGAAGCTGGTTTTGACCAACAGGGATGAATTAGTTCCTTAGGATCTTGAATTCTGTCAGGTCATGATCAAAACAAGGACAGTGGACTTCAGAAAAGCAGATTCAACCAGTTCAGAGCAATAGTAGGCAAGGTCCCACGTAGAGACCAATTGAGAAGAAAAGGAGTCGAAGGGGGGCTGGCAGTTCCTAAAGATGGAATACAAGAGGCTCATCGTCAAGCTATTCCGATGCAGAGGAAAGATAACAAGAGCCACAAGAGGCCAGTGTGGGTGCCCAAGGAGCTTTTCAGCCATTTAAAAACAGAAGGAGATACATACAGGGAATGGAAGGAGGGGCATGTCACCAAGGAAGTGTGCATGGGAATAGCATGCGTATGTAGGGATAAAATCAGGGCAGCCAAGGCAAGGAATGAGTTACAGCTGGCAAGGAATCTTAGAGACAACAAGAAGAGGTTCTACAAATAGATCAGACAAAAAAGCAAGATAAGGGAGGGTGTGGGCCTGCTGCTCAAGGGAGAAGGTGAGCTGGTAACAGAAGATAAGGTGGAGTTGCTATTTTGCTTTAGTCTTCATACAAAAAATGTGACTGAATGGCTAGTGAAGTTAGTTAAGTTACTCACAGACAATAAAGGGGAAGAGATGCAGAATTATCTGAAGAAATCTCTGAGCCAGTGGAAATCATATGTGTAAACTCATGGATGGCAGGAGAGGGCCCGGAAGACTGGGGCAGGACTAACTACTTAGTGCCCATCTTTAAAAAGGGGGAAAAGGAGTTAAAATTCAGAAGGATCTTGATCAATTGGAGAACTGGGCTCTAGACAACACAATGAAATCCGACAAAGACAAATAGAAGGTGCGCCACTTCGGGAAGAGAAACCAGATGCACAAATACAGAATGGGGGAAAACTGGCTTGGCAGCTGCACTGCTGAGAAGGATCTGGGAGTTTGGTGAATCACATGAGTCAACAATGCGATGCTGTTGCAAAAAAAGCTAATGCAGTTGAGGTTGTATTAACAGAGGCATAGCATGCAAGGAGGTGATAGTACTGCTCTGTTCAGTGCTGGTTACCCTGTCATTTGCTTATAGGGAAATACCCCAAGAATCTACAGGGTTTGTCCCATTTGATCTTCTTTATAGAAGGAAAGTGAGGGGGCCTCTTGATCTCAGACTCCTGGGAAGGGGACATTGAGACAAAGGGGGAGCCAGCGACTGTATAAAGGTTCAGAAAAGAGTTGAGTTGAGACACATGATGGATGTAGTTGAAATTAACCCTACTGACAGCCAGACCAAACATAGGGCATGGTATGATAAGCATGCTTGTGAATGCTCTTCTGAAGTGAGGAACTTCGTGTTGGTGCTAGTCTCTATGAAAAGATGCAAAACTCCTGGGAGGGACCTTTCATAGTGGTAGAAAGTTGCATTCATTCCCCATATCATTTTAAAAGACCTCACAGTAAAACTGCCCCATGGACAATACATGTAAATACGTGTCAATCTTGTCAGGCACTGCTGAAAAGACACAGGTTTTGTCTGTACTGCAAGTATACAAGCAAGTGTTCTCCAGCAAGCCAGGAAGGATTCCTGTGATGAGCCATAAAATCATCAGTGTGGGACCCCAGCCAGGCCTGCCATACACTGGCAAGCTGCAAGAGCAAATTTGCCTGGAATCCTAATGCGTGCTGGACATGGGGGTGTCTGACGGTTCTTGGGTGTCACCGGTTGTCTTGGCCTCTACAAAAGAGAACGCTGTCAGATTTTGTGCTGTTTATAGGAAACTCAATGTCGTCACTGTCCTAGATGTTTGTTCTATTCCCGCAGATGATGATGTGCTTGATATTTTGAGCAAAGCGAGATAACTTAGCACTACTGACCTTGTGAAAAGGTAGTGACAGATCTTTTTAAATGAAGAGGCACAAAAAAAAATCTGCTTTTATTGCTGGTATGGATTGTGCGAGTTCAGAATGTTACCTTTGGGGTTAATTAGTGCAGGAGCCGCTTTGCAGAGGCTGGTTGACCAAGTATTCAGTGGATTACAAGACTTTGCAAGTGCCTGTATGAATAATACTGCAGTCCTGAGCAACTCTTGGTCAGATCCCACGAAACACTCGGAAATTGTACTGGGAAAACTCGGGATGCAGATCTGACTATTAAAGTGTCTAAACGTAAAACAGCAGCAGCCAAGTTTCCTTATTCGGGATGTTGAGTAGTGGGTGGTCAGATCTCCCCTGATGCCTTGAAAGTGGAACTATTCCCCAGACCAAAACGCAGGCCCACTCTTTCATAGGCTTGGATAACTATTACTGCCGCCTGTAGCCTGGGTTTAATGATCTGCAGCCACAGATTTGTGCAAAACGACAAAGCAAGTTCTATGTTCAAAGCACATCAAGAGGGTTTTGATAAAGCAAATCTTGTCAGAAAAGTGTAGATTTTGACAAGATGTTTGAGCTTTGTGCACATGCGTCAGATGTTGGTTTAGGTGCTGTACTTATGCAGTGGGGGAAAATAACCAAAAAAACCCCCCGTTGCTTTCTTAAGCGTGAAACGAACGCTCACTGAATAGAGAAGGCATGCTATGCCTTAGTGTGGGCAATCGGGCACTGCAGGCCCTGTCTCTCCATGCCTTTGGTTACACACAACCCAAGGCTCCAGCTCCAAGCTGTTATGATGGAGCATGATGCGCTGTTCATGGGTCAGCCAGTAGCTGACCCTCACACAGCTTTGTAAGGGGGAAAAGTGCCACTAAGTGCACC
This sequence comes from Emydura macquarii macquarii, assembly GCF_026122565.2. Lineage (NCBI taxonomy): Eukaryota > Metazoa > Chordata > Testudines > Chelidae > Emydura > Emydura macquarii. The sequence goes on along the minus strand of NW_027132798.1, from coordinate 478,114 downwards.
CCAGTGCCAGGGGCAAGGGGCTCCCTGGTATCTAATGGTAAGCTACAGCTGGCCTGACCATCTCAGCGTACCGCAGCTCACTGTTGTCTTGTAAGGGATTGTGTGACCTGGCAACATGCAGGTCGTTAATAGTGTTGTGTCATAGGTAAAAAGTGTAACCGTGTGATGGAAATGTGTCCTCAAAAGGGATTTGGCCGGCAGGGCTTATGTCACTCTTTTCTAGAGTGAGGCATGGGGATCCGCCTCTATTGTAGACTGCAGGGAGAGACCATGAAATTACACTTGCCTGAAAGGTAGATAAAGCCATCAGGCAAACCAGTGGGGAGGTGGCCACTTAACGCTCTTGAGAGGGATGGAAGCTGCAGCATCTTCCTCTCCCCAGGTCCGACCAACGCGGGGTGCTCTGGGACGGGCTCCCGACAGTCAGCGCAGGCGACTGGGACCGGCTGGAGCTGACTCTTGCTCTGGCCGAGTTCTCGGAAGCCCTCCGTCTGATGCCCACTAATGAATCCAGGAAACTTTCCTGCCTCCTGACGCCAGGTCATTGAATCTTGGAAGATATAAGCAGAGAGCGAGCGCCATTTTGGCATCTTTTACCGGACGAGACAAAGAAACCCCGCGCTTTGCGCTCTGGGCAGAACCTGGCCGCAGTGTGGCCAGCTCTGCTGAAAGAACAACTGTGGTGAGAAAACGACTGAACAGAAGGCTCTAGTCTCAGTGGTTTGAGTCTCAGAAGTATGGTTCTGCAGGCCTGTTTCCTGTCTTTCCTTTCCTTCCTGCCCCCACCCTCCCCCCACTGCGGGGGTGGCTGGGAGCAGGAGTGATAAGCAGATATGTCTGGGCTGCCCGGCAGTGCGGGAGGAGGGAGTGTGATGGGCTCTGGTCCCCAGGGCTCCCTCATTGTGCCCAGTGCCGGGGCGGAAGGGACGGGAGAACGCTTGCTCCTCCTGCAGCAGGAGCCCTCGGCCGCTGGCAGGGCTGAGCTGGGATCAGTGAGGCCACTGGGCCTCGGCCATCTGTGAGAGCAAGGAGTGGCTCCTTCTCCAAGGGCCTGCCAGCGGCCCCCCAGGCCAGCGCCCGGGGGCAGGCCCCCTCCCGCTCCCCTCCTCGGTACGCCACTGGCCCCAGTCATTGCTCCCTGGGCTCAGATGGGCCCCTCCCATTAGTGGCTGGTGTGTCTTTAGTGGGGAAGTCAGGCAGAGGCTTGCATGTGTCTCTGTGATGCCAGCATTCAGTGCTAGACCGGAGCTGTCCAGCTGGCACTGGTTCTAGTGCCTCAGGTGTGGGATGCTAGGGGCAGTCTGGCATCTCGAGCTCCATTTCCTGTTGGTTGTTTGCAATGCTAGTCAGTGGGCTGGAATTGCTGGGGCGCAATCCCCCACTCCGAGAGCGGCAGTGGCTGGGCTGGGAGGGGCAGTCTATGCTATTATGGTCACAACTTCTACAAGACTGATACATTTTGTACAATGTGTGCCTTCTGTGGTATCATTTGAAACATCATAATCTGCTGAACATCATTGTCCTGGTAAAAGATGTATTTCAATATTGTATGTGAAGTTATGAGATTCTACTATAGAATCATAGAATCATAGAATATTAGAGTTGGAAGGGACCTCAGGAGGTCATCTAGTCCAACTCCCTGCTCAAAGCAGGACTAACCTCAGCTATATCATCCCAACCAGGGCTTTGTCAAGCCTCAGCTTAAAAACCTCTAAGGATGGAGATTCCACCACCTCCCTAGGTAACCCATTCCAGTGCTTCACCACCCTCCTAGTAAAAAACTTTTTCCTAATGTCCAACCTAGACCTCCCGCCCTGCAACTTGAAACCGTTGCTCCTTGTTCTGTCATCTGCCACCACTGAGAACAGCCTAGCCCCATCCTCCCTGGAACCCCCTTTCAGGTAGTTAAAGGCCGCTATCAAATCCCCCCTCACTCTTCTCTTTTGCAGACTAAACAAGCCCAGTTCCCTCAGCCTCTCCTCATAAGTCCTGTGCTCCAGCCCCCTAATCATTTTGGTTGCCCTCCGCTGCACTCTCTCTAACTTGTCCACATCCTTTTTGTAGTGGGGGGCCCAAAACTGGACACAATATTCTAAATGCGGCCTCACCAATGCCGAATAGAGGGGAATAATCACTTCCTGTGACTTGCTGGCAATGCCCCTCCTAATGCAGCCCAATATGCCATTAGCCTTCTTGACAACCAGGGCACACTGCTGACTCATATCCAGCTTTTTATCCACCGTTACCCCCAGGTCCTTTTCTGCAGAGCTGCTGCCCAGCTCGTCGGTCCCCAGTCTATAGCTGTGCATGGGATTCTTCCTTCCTAAGTGGAGGACTCTGCACTTGTCCTTGTTGAACCTCATTAGATTTCTTTTGGCCCAATCCTCCAGTTTGTTTAGGTCCTTCTGTATCCTATCCCTACCTTCCAGGGTATCTACCACTCCCCCCAGCTTAGTGTCGTCCGCAAACTTGCTGAGGGTGCAATCTACCCCATCCTCCAGATCATTGATGATGATGTTGAACAAAACTGGCCCCAGGACCGACCCCTGGGGCACTCGGCTTGTGACCGGTTGCCAGCTAGACATGGAGCCATTGATCACTACTCGTTGAGCCCTATGCTCTAGCCAGTTCTCTATCCATTTTATAGTCCATTCATCCAACCCATACTTCTTTAACTTGCTGATAAGAATACTGTGTGAGACAGTATCAAAAGCTTTGCTAAAGTCAAGGTATATCACAACCATCGCCTTCCCTACATCCACAGAGCCAGTCACCTCATCATAGAAAGCAATCAGGTTGGTCAGGCATGACTTTCCCTTGGTGAATCCGTGTTGACTGTTCCTGATCACCTTCCTCTCCTCCAAATGCCTTAAAATGGATTCCTTAAGGACCTGCTCCATGATTTTTCCAGGGATTGAGGTGAGGCTGACCGGTCTGTAGTTCCCTGGATCCTCTTTCCTCCCTTTTTTGAAGATGGGCACTAGATTTGCTCTTTTCCAGTCCTCAGGGACCTCCCCCTGTTCCCACGAGCTTTCAAAGATAATAGCCAATGGCTCTGAAATCACCTCAGCCAACTCCCTCAGCACCCTCGGGTGCATCGCATCCGGCCCCATGGACTTGTGAATGTCCAATCCTTCTAAATAGTCTTGGACCCGTTCCTTCAGCACTGTGGGATGTTTGCCTCCTTCCCATTCTGTGCCACCCAGTGCAGCAGTCTGAGAGCTGATCTTGTCTGTGAAGACAGAGGCAAAAAAGGCATTGAGTACCTCAGCTTTCTCCACATCCTCCGTCACTAGGTCGCCCCCCTCATTCTCTAAGGGGCCCACACTTTCTCTAATCTTCCTCTTGTTGGCAACATGCCTGTAGAAACCCTTCTTGTTCCCCTTCACGTCCCTTGCTAGCTGCAACTCCAATTGTGCTTTGGCCTTCCTGATTTCATTCCTGCACGTTCGAGCAGTGTTTATATAATCCTCCCTAGTCATCTGACCAAGCTTCCACTTCTTGTAAGCTTCTTTTTTGCGTTTAAGTTCGCCAAGGACATCTTTGTTAAGCCAAGCTGGACGCCTACCATATTTGCTATTCTTTCTGCACATCGGGATGGTTTGCTCTTGTGCCCTCAATAAGGTCTCTTTAAAATACAGCCAGCTCTCTTGGACTCCTTTCCCCCTCATATTAGCCTCCCAGGGGATCCTGCCCATCAGTTCCCTAAGGGAGTCAAAGTCCGCTTTTCTGAAATCCATGGTCCGTATCCTGCTGTTCTCCTTTCTTCCTTTTGTCAGGATCCTGAACTCGACCATCTCATGGTCACTGCTGCCTAGGTTGCCACCCACTTCTACTTCCCCTACCAAATCTTCCCTGTTTGTGAGCAGCAAGTCAAGAAAAGCACGGCCCCTAGTTGGTTGCTCCAGCACTTGCATCAGGAAATTGTCTGCAACACACTCCAAAAACTTCCTGGATTGTTTGTGCTCTGCTGTATTGCTCTTCCAGCAGATGTCAGGGTGATTGAAGTCTCCCATGAGAATCAGGCCCTGTGAACTGGAAACTTTCCCTAGCTGAGTAAAGAAAGCCTCATCCACCTCATCCTCCTGGTCTGGTGGTCTGTAACAGACACCCACCAGGACATCACTCTTATTGTTCTTGCTTCTAAGCTTAATCCAGAGACACTCAACTGACTTATCTCCAGTTTCATACTGGAGCTCAGAGCAGTCATAGTGCTCTCTTACATACAGTGCAACTCCTCCCCCTTTCGCCCCTGCCTGTCCTTCCTGAACAGTTTATACCCATCCATGACAGCGCTCCAATCATGAGAGTTATTCCACCAAGTCTCAGTTATTCCAATCATGTCGTAGTTTCTTGACTGTGCCAGGACTTCCAGTTCGTCCTGCTTGTTTCCCAGGCTTCTTGCATTTGTGAACAGGCACTTGAGATAAGTAGCCGAGTGGCCTACTTTCCCAGTATGAATCGGGAGGCCTCCCCTGCTGCACCCTCCTCCTTCTGCTTCCTTGTGGTATCCCTCTTCCCCACTAACCTTCGTATGTATCCTTGCTGTAACATGCTCCAGGTTTAAGAGAAGCAGGCCCAAACCAGTGTCTCAGGAGCAAAGGGCAGATTAACACCCAGCCAGGTGTCAAAGAGCTGTCACTGGCTTAAGCAGCCATTCTCCAGCAATGGGGAGGTGTGAACAAGAAACTTGCATTTCATCACAGCCACAGCCACAAGAGACTACTCACCTGCACCGCAGCTGGGGTTATCCTCAAAGAGGGGTATAAGAATGAGGGCTTATTTACACTGCCAAATTAGGTCAACCTAGGTTAGGTCAACCTACAGCCACAGCAGCAATTAACTTGTCTGTTTTGGTGTCCACATTACCCACCTTCTGCCGGTGGAGTGCGTCCTCACCAGGAGCACTTGCACCGACTGAAGTGGGGCATTGTGGGGCACTGACAGCTGGAGTGTGGGGCTCACACCTGGAGCCCCCGTTGGCTGTGGGAACCAGAGAGGAGATGTGAGATAAGAGCAGCCATGGAACTGACAAGAATGTCAATGTCACTGCTGGTAGGCTCCCTGCTGTGAGATTGAGCCCTGCGCAGGGCTCCTGGCTTTGCTCTGGCTGTGAGCCCAGTGCCATGGCTCCTGCTGAGAGCTCCAGGCCGGGCTGACAGCCAACAGGCGATGTAAGTAACGCAGTGTGGCCATAACAACATCGCCCTGAGCGCTACGCCTCTCGCCGAGGTGGAGTTAAGTCGATGTAGTGGGCCCCTTGCATCGGCAGAGCTCCATTGTAGCGCAGACGCTTACAAAGTTTGGTCGCTGTGAGCTGTCTTATGTCAACCTAATTCTGTAGTGTGGACCTGGCCTGACATACGCTGACAGTGCTCTCCAGTTCAGCTCTGCTCCTTCAAGGATGCTCAAAGAACTGAACTAAGGGGGAGGGGTTCAAGCCTGTGAAACGTAGGCCTTGTCTACATTAGCACTTACGCCGGCAAAAGGTTCACTTTTTGTGAAAAAACACCCCCCTGAGCAACATAGCTTTTGCTGGCATAAGCACTTGTGTGGACAGCGCTGTGTCGGCAGGAGATGCTCTCCCGCCGCCATATCTCCTGCCGCTTGTTTAGGTGATTTTATTATGTCGGTGGGAGAGCTCTCTTCCGTCGACATAACAGCTACACAAGTGCTTAGGCTGGCAGAACTTATGTCGCTCAGAGGGGTGTTTTTCACGCCCCTGAGTGACAAAAGTTTTGCTGGGATAAGTGCTAGTGTAGACAAGGCCTTCCTGTAGCATGTGATGAGACAAAACCTTTTGCTTTGAAGTGCACTTAGCTTGTTAAGTTAGGTTTTAGCAGCTTGTGTTTTACTCTTATTTTCTTTTTTGTAACCAGTCCTGACTTCAGTGCATCATCACTTAAAATCTACCTTTCTGTAGCTAGTAAACGTACCTTATTGTTTTCTCTTAACCAGTGTTTGGATTAAAGTGTGTGGGAAACTCCCCTTGGAATAGCAAAGCTGGTGCATAAATCATTCTCCTTCGATGAAATGACGGACCTTCTCTGCACTTGCATTGTTCAGTCGTGTGCTGGACAGCCCAAGAGGCACGTTTCTAGAAGACAAGGCTGGGACTAGGAATTGGCGAGTGTCGCCCAGCCTGTAACACGGGGTGCTCGTGTGTCTAGCTGCGGGTGAATTTGCAGGCTGAAGGCTGTGTGAGCAGGCCATGGGTGGCTGTTCTGACAGCAAAGCAGTGTAACAGGCACCCCCTGGGGAGTGTCACTGTGTTCAGGGTGTGAGTGGGGTAGTGCATGGGGGAGGGTCCTGGCCTGCCTGAGTTCCAGCAGCCCCAGGGATGCGGCGGGGACCTGGTCCCCCTTTATCTGAGGCTGATGGGTGTTGCTGTGGTTCTCTTGCAGCACGGCTGAGCACCTCCTCCCGGGAGCCCAGTTCCATCGCTATGTGAGTGGCCAGCGCAGCGCTGTGCGCTCCCCTGTCCCCTACACCATCCATGAGGCGCTGGCAGAGCACATCGACTTTGGTATGAACTGCCCTGAGTTGGGGGGGGAGGGCTGCACGTGCCAGGCACTATGGAGACCGTGAGAGCTGACACAGGCTCCCCTGGTGTGTGAGATGTGCTAACTGGAGCACCTGCTGCTCCCGGCTGGCTCCTGTGATCCTCAGCCACTGCATTCTCCTTCATGCCCTGACAGTGAGAGAGCCTGTGCCCCTCATACTCCCAGACATGATACCTGCTGTCCGTAGGCCTGGCCCGGGGCCTCTGCTCTGCACATGGGGAAACAGGCCAGGTGTCATTAACTAGTGTTAGCCAAACCAGGCACCCCCACCCTGCTGAGGGAGCTGCAGGATATGGGGTGATGTTCTCTGCCACTAACAGGCAGCCATCTGTGCGGTGGGAAGAAGCAGCCCTTCAGCAGTGGCACAAGAACACTGTAGCATTCTGGGATAGGAAGCGAAGGGGCATGTTGGATCCTCTGCAGGAATGCAGGGAGGCACCAGAGAGATTTGGCTGAGACACCCGTCTGGGTATGTCTGGGGAACCTGCAGGGGAGCTTTCAGAGGCAAACTCTAGGAGCATCTTAGTACCCAGCCTGATAGGGGAGTGCTCCCTGCTGAGTGCCCAGGGCTTCTGCAGCATAGTGGCATCGGGTGTCCCCTGCTTAAGCATCCATCCTGCAGCACCTGGGTCTTTGTGGGTCATCTCTCATCCAAGCACTGGCCAGCTTGGAGCGAATGAGCTTCGGTTGCTCACACAGAGACCATAAAGGAAGAGGAACTAGGAAATTTCCACACCCGCCCCGCACTCTTGCTTCACCACCGCCACCAGTGGAGATGCAGGCCCTAACCCTGTCTCCTGTGCTTTCTTCTTGGGACCCAGTGGGTGGCCTGCACCGGTTCCCTGCGGAGAGGGAGGTGGTGAGCAGAGCCGAGGTGGTGGCAGCACAGAACCAGCATAGGAGGGCAGCTTTCCATCTGGGTGTGACGCCTGCTGTCGTTCGCAAGAGATACAACCTGACAGATGTGGACATCGGGGCATTGCCCAACAACAGCCAGGCCTGTGCCCAGGTAACCGTGGCAACACCCTCCATGGCAATAGCCATACTTGAGCCCAGGTAACCGTGGTTATGCACCTCCCCTCACAAGAGGGCCCCCGCCTGCGCACAGAGAACCGTGGTCACACACCATCCCTTCCCTGCACAACAGAGGCCAGGCCTGTACCCCAGTAATCACGGTAACAGCGGCCAGGCCTGTGTGGAGGTAGCTCTGCCCACATGCAGCACCCAGATGTGAAGCGGGCTTAGGCAAGCCCCAGTGGGAATCCCAGTCGGTGGCGTGTGCGCGCTAAGGGCCTGTGTCCGGGTCTGCGAGCTGGCGGGAGAGGGGAATGTCACAGCCTCCCTGCCTGTCCCCGCAGTTCCTGGAGCAGTATTTCCACCAAGCCGACCTGGCTGAGTTCATGCTGCTCTTCGGCCGCAGCTTTGGGCATCGTTCTCGGGTCGACCATGTGATCGGGCACCAAGGGCTGGGCAAGGCGGGGCTGGAGGCCAGTCTGGATGTGGAGTACATCATGAGCACAGGCGCCAACATCTCCACCTGGGTCTTCAGCAATGCAGGTACTAACCCCACCCCTGACATGTGCTTGCACCTGTACCACTTCCCCCACCCATGCACGTAACTGGTCTTTTCTTCCCCTGCCAATGCTGCTCTCGCATCTCCACCTGCGTCTTCAGCAAAACAAGTCCCCACCCCATGCCATTGCAGTTAATTTTGCCTCTGCTCCTTCTGGAGGCAGCTGATCCCTTCTCTCTGGTCCCACCCGCAAGTGGCTGCTACAGAAGCTAAATCACCAGGGGTAACAGGCAAAATTCTGTCCTGGATCAGAAAATGGCCAGGAGACAAAGCAAAGAGCTGATTCTCCTCACGGTAGATGTTGAAGAGTAGGGGCTGCCAGGCTCTGGACTAGATCCCATCTTGGTTAATGTATTTACTAAGATCAGGAAAGTGGGGGAGCAGAGAGGGAGGTGACTAAGTCATTTGGGTTAGTCAGGACCAGAGAGGATGATGAGGCACTTCAGAGAGATCGAACCCAGCCAGGGAATCGGCAGCGTGATGACGGATGAAATTCCAGGTCAGTCGATGCACAGTGGAGGGAAAATGTGTAAACTCATGCACCTTCCAGGGTCTAAACTAACGCCTTCAGCTCAGGGAAGGGACCTGGGCATCAGCGCAATGGAGACCTGCTCAATGCGCAGGGTGTTCAGATGCATGAGAGAGAAGATGGCGAATGATACAGAGAACATTCTAATGCCTTTGTGTCAGTCAGCGGTGTGGCCTCATCTGGACACTGCAGGACTGGTCCCCATCTTACATAGGACAGTGCAGAAGCAGAGGGGCTCAGAGGAAGGTGAAAAACTCAACTGTGGAGAGATTAATACATTATAAGGCCAGAGGGGCCGTTGTGATCCTCTGGTCTGACCTGACACAGGCCGGAAAACTTCTTTAATTCCTGTTTGAACTGACGTATATGTTCTAGAAAAACAGCCAGTCTTGGTTTAAAAATTGCCAGTGATGGAAAATCCACCACAGACCTTGGTAGTTTGTTCCAGTAGTTTCTTATCCTCACTGTTTTGTTTGTTTTTTTAAATTGCACCTTATTTCCAGTGTGGATTTGTCTGACTTCAACTTCCAGGCCCTGGTTCTTTTTGTACCTTTCTCTGCTAGTCTGAAAAGTCCATGATTAGAATTCTGTTCCCTGTAGGTACTTGCAGACTGTGATCAAGTCACCCCTTAACCTTCTCTTTGGCTCATCTCTGCAGAAAATTAGCACACAGCAAGGGGGATGTGAATCAACAGTGTACTAGCTTGCTGGGTGGACCCTGCTACCATGCACTAAAAGCTCTGTACTGCACTTTGATGTACTGCTGTGTACATGAAAGCACACTAGGGAACTTTTAGTTTGCTGTAGCAGGGTCCATGTGGCAAGTGAGGATGCTGTGGATTCATTCCCTGGCTTGCTGGACGCTAACTTGGCCCATAGACCAGACCTTTTTTAAGCTAAACCGACTCAAGGATCGCACTAGAAAGCAGCGCTTCTCAAACTATGGGGCAGGCCTGCCAAGGCAGGTGTGGGAATGTATCAAGGGAGGTGCGAGCTGTGTGCTTTTTAAGAGCTCTGGCTGTCAGCCCTGGGTGACTGGGGCTCCTGCAGAAGGGCCATGCATATCCCCAGGAGGTGCTCTCTTCCCCTAACCCCCATAATCCCTCACGGGGAGGTGGCAGAGCTCTGGCTGTCAGCCTCGAGGTGGCAGCAGCATCACAGAAGTAAGGGTGGCAATGGGGCACTAAGTCTGCTGTGAAAACTGATATTGACAAATATCACTTTTCACATCGCCTGCCTTCTGTGCTGCTGCTGGCGTGGCGCTGCCTCCAGAGCTGGGCACCGGCCAGCAGTCGTGGCTCTACCTTCAGAGCTGAGTGGTGGTGTATGTATTTGGAGTGGGGGGGGAGGGACACAAACAACTACAGACACACAGAAGGGGGCCTGATCACATCCGCTTGAGAACCACTGCTTTACAGGCATGTTTTCCAAGCCTTTAATCATTATAGTGATCAATCATTATAGTGAGCCATTATAGTGGCTCCATGTCTAGCTGGCAGCCGGTCACAAGCGGAGTTCCCCAGGGGTCGGTCCTGGGGCCGGTTTTGTTTAACATCATCATCAATGATCTGGAAGATGGGGTAGATTGCACCCTCAGCAAGTTTGCAGATGACACTAAGCTGGGGGGAGTGGTAGATACCCTGGAAGGTAGGGATAGGATACAGAAGGACCTAAACAAACTGGAGGATTGGGCCAAAAGAAATCTAATGAGGTTCAACAAGGACAAGTGCAGAGTCCTGCACTTAGGATGGAAGAATCCCATGCACAGCTACAGACTGGGGACAGACAAGCTAGGCAGCAGTTTTGCAGAAAAGGACCTGGGGGTAACAGTGGATAAAAAGCTGGATATGAGTCAGCAGTGTGCCCTGGTTGTCAAGAAGGCTAATGGCATATTGGGCTGCATTAGGAGGGGCATTGCCAGCAGATCGCAGGAAGTGATTATTCCCCTCTATTCGGCATTGGTGAGGCTGCATTTGGAGTATTGTGTCCAGTTTTGGGCCCCCCACTACAAAAAGGATATGGACAAATCGGAGAGAATCCAGCGGAGGGCAACAAAAATGATGAGGGGGCTGGAGCACAAGACTTATGAGAAGAGGCTGAGGGAACTGGGCTTGTTTAGTCTGCAGAAGAGAAGAATGAGGGGGGATTTGATAGCAGCCTTTAACTACCTGAAAGGGGGTTCCAGGGAGGATGGAGCTAGGCTGTCCTCAATGGTGGCAGATGACAGAACAAGGAGCAACGGTCTCAAGTTGCAGTGGGGGAGGTCTAGGTTGGACATTAGGAAAAAGTTTTTCACTAGGAGGGTGGTGAAGCACTGGAATGGGTTACCTAGGGAGGTGGTGGAATCTCCATCCTTAGAGGTTTTTAAGCTGAGGCTTGACAAAGCCCTGGCTGGGATGATATAGCTGAGGTTAGTCCTGCTTTGAGCAGGGGGTTGGATTAGATACCTCCCGAGGTCCCTTCCAACTCTAATATTCTATGATTCTATTCTATGATCTCTGAATCCATTTGGGTTAGTGGACACCAGAACTGGAGCCGGGATTCCAAGAGCAGACACACCAGGGCCACGTAAAGAAGTAAAATAGCCTCTCTGCTGCTGTTTGAGATTCCCCTGTTTATAAATCCAAGGACTGCATTAGTTCTATTAGCTACAGCGTTCTGCTGGGAGCTCGTGTTCAGCTGATTAGCCCCCAAGTCCTTTACAGAAGCACTGCGGCCTAGGGTGGAGACTCCCGTCCTGTAAGTATGAGCTGTGCTCTTTGTTCCTACATGTATACCTGTGGCCATATTACAAGGCATATTGTGTGCTGGCACCTAGTTTACCAAGCAATCTAGATCACTTTGTCTAGTTTTTTACCATTGTCCTCTTCATTTATCCCTCCCCCAATCTTTGTGTCCCCCACAAACTTTGTATGCAGTGTTGTAGCCGTGTTGGTCCCAGGATGTGAGACACACAAGATGGGCGAGCTAGTATATTTTATTGGACTAACATCTGTTGGTGAAAGATACAGAAGACCTGAAGAAGAACTCTGTGTAGTTCAAAAGCTTGTCTCGATCATCAACAGAAGTTGGTTCGATAAAAGGTATCACCTCATCCGCTTTGTCTACACACTTTATCAGTAACGATTTTTTTTCTTTCCAGGTCTTTGATACAAATGTTAAATAGTAGTAGGGCCAAGAACTGACCCTGCAGGTCCCAACTAGACGTGTACCTGTTTGCTGACTGCTGGTTTTAAATAGCCAGCTCTCAGTCAGTTTGACATGTGCCGTGTTAATTTGATATCTTTCTCGCTTTTTTAATCAAAATGTCATGCAGTACCAAGTCAAGTGCCTGACAGAAGTCCAAGGATGTTACATCAACATTATTACCTTTAGTGAGCAAACTTATCTCATTAAAAAAAATTGTTTGACAAGATCTAATTTGCATAAACCCATATTGATTGGTATTAATTATCCGCCTTTCATTCTTTATTAATCAAGTCATGTATCAGCCACTCCATTATCTTGCTCAAGATCTAGGTCAGACTGACAGACCTATAATTACCCAGGCTGTCTGGTTTCCTCCTTTTAAATATTGGAACAATATTAGCTTTCTTCCAGTCCTATGGATCTTCCCCAGTGTTCCAAAACTTACAGAAAATCCACCAGTGGTTCAGGGAGCAGCTTGGCCAGCTCTTTTTCTTTCTCTTGGATGCAAGAGAGATTGCAATGAGTGGAAGAAGGGATGCAAATGAGGGGTGGCGTGAGAAAAGTCAATACGCACTGATCAGTCAAGCGGAGGGAGATTGGGGGCTTCTGGTTTCCCTGTCTCCCAGCACAGTCAGTGCATGGACAGGAAATTCTTGTTCACACTATATGTAATTAGCATGTGGAACTCACTGCCACAGGATACACTGCAGCTAGGGACTCAGCAAGACTGAAAAAGAGACTGGCCATTCTATGGCTATTAGTCTAGCCAGAACGATTGCAGTGACTAACAGTTCTGGCAGGGATGTTAAATGGCCTGTGTCAGGTCTTAAGCTCATCTCTGTTAGTATCCAGGATGAGACCTTCCTGGGGCCAGGGCTGCCCTAACGCTGATCCCCATGTTACGTTCCCACACTGCTTTCCTCTTGAGGATAGAGGCATTTGGGCCGCCTTTGCTCTGCCCCTTGGGAATGGAGGTTGCAGATGGGGATTGATCCCTTCTCTGCTGCCCCTTGCAGGGAGGCACGAGAGCCAGGAGCCCTTCCTGGCCTGGCTGCTGCTACTCAGTAACATGTCCTCACTGCCCTGGGTGCACTCGGTGAGCTACGGTGACAACGAGGACAGCCTGTCACGGGCCTACATGGAGCGCCTCAACGTGGAGTTCATGAAGGCTGCTGCGCGGGGCTTGACTGTGCTCTTCGCCTCAGGTACAAGCCACCTCCTGGTGCCTCTCACCCTGGCTCTGCCAGGTCCGTGCTGGGCTGGCCTGCCTTCCTCCGTGGGAGTATGTGGCTCTTGCTGGCTGTGCAGCAGGGACTCTGCTGGGACCCTAGGCGTGGGATTCCCAGCTTGGCTCCCTAATCAGGGTGAACCCCACATCCCCGCCCACAAGTCACTCCCTGAAGCTCTCGGGTGGAGAGAGGTGTGCCTGTCTCCTGGCCCCAAGGCCTCGAGAGCCATCCCCTCTGCCCCCTCCAGCCAAGTGCCAGGCTGACCCAGTGCTTCTGCCTTGCAGGTGATGAAGGAGCTGGCTGCAGAAAGGTTGCTGGAGGGAGCCATGCCTTCCAGCCCAGCTTCCCAGCCTCCAGGTGACGGGGAAAGGGGGGAGGGAAGTCTCAGGCAGACGATGCTGAGGCTCCTAGTGAAGTTCCCAGCGCGCAGTGCCCCAGCCGAGCTGCCGGAGGGATGGCACAGGCTGTCACCGCTCCTGGCCCTGCTGCATCCTGGGCTGGGTGTTGGAGCATTGCCCCAGCCAGGGGGTTTGGGGTCCTGCAGCCTGGGGTTGCTGTGGCAGAGATGCACCTGGGGGGAGAGCAAGGGAGGCAGCACCTACAAGGCTGGACTGCAGAGGCGGCAGGGCAGGAGACCAATGCCCACTGAGCTAGAAGTGGGGGAGAGGAACCGCAGGGACCTTTGGAGAGGGGAGCCCTGGAAACCTCTGTGCTGTAGGGGCAGTGGGGACCTGGGACACCTGCGGGATTAGTGGGAACTGCTGGTGCCCACAAATGAGAAGTTGTCTTCCGTGGCCTGGCCAGGGAGGCGGAGGCCATGGGCAGACCAAGCAGCTCTCCCCCTGTCCCACAGCCCCTATGTGACCACAGTGGGCGGCACAGCCTTTAAGAACCCCTTCCTGGTGACCTGGGAGGTGACGGACTACATCAGCGGCGGGGGCTTCAGCAATGTCTTCCCTATGCCCGACTACCAGGTAAGGTGGGGCTGGGCTGGGCTGGGCTAGCTCGCTCACAGCTTGTGGGAGGGAGGAAGGGCCAGGCGGGCAGCGAGTGGGCGGGGCCAGGATTCTGGGGGGAGGAGGAAACAGGTCCTGGTGGGCTGGGTTCTGTAGGGCCAGGGCAGTAGCTGCAGGAGCCCAATGGGCCAGGGTTAAGGGTGGCTGGTCGGGTGGGGACGGGGCGAAGGAGCAGGGCCCAGGTGCGAGGTTTGCCTCCCCCTCTGTCTGTCCCTCTAGGCTGCTGCAGTCCAGAATTTCCTGCGCTCGGCCCCGAAGCTGCCGCCCAGCTCCTACTACAACAGCAGTGGCCGTGCCTACCCTGACTTGGCTGCCCTGTCTGACAACTACTGGGTGGTGACCAATCGCATCCCCGTGCCCTGGGTGTCAGGGACTTCGGTAAGGAGCAAGCCCCAGCCTGGGCGGTGGGTTCAGCCCCTTGGCTCCCCCCAGCTGTGAAGCACCTTTCCTTCCTCCTCCGCCAGGCCTCCACCCCCGTGGTGGGGGGCATCGTAGCACTGATCAACGATCGCCGTCTGCAGAAGGGTCTGCCGCCTCTGGGCTTCCTGAACCCGGTGCTCTACAAACTCCAGGGCAAGGGGCCCAGCGCCGCCCTGTACGACGTGAGTGGGGGCTGGGGCGTCATGCTCAGGGCAGGATGCAGGCTGGGGGGCTGTAGAGATGAGTGCTGTCAGAGAGGGGATCTGACCAGCTTTGCCCTGGAATAGAGGGAAGGGGGGGGCCTGGCTGGGCTTCTCCAGCTCTAACCTTTGATTCTCATGTAGCTGGAGCTTACTCTACAGAGCAATTGTTTCCCCGTCAGACCCACCATTCAACGCAGCTCTTCCCCTGGGCTGGGCTGGGCTGGGCTGGGGCGTGGGATAGGAGCTGCCAGCGCGTGTACTGACTGAGCTCTCTGACTCCCTAGGTCACCCAGGGCTGCCAGCTGTCCTGTCTGGATGCAGCAGTGGAAGGGCAGGGTTTCTGTGCTGGCCCCTCCTGGGACCCTGTCACAGGCTGGGGCACCCCCAATTTCCCACAGCTCCTGAAAGCACTGCTCAACTAGGGACACCTGCAGCAGGGGGCAAGGGCTGAGGATAGAAAGGGGATCATAGCAGGCTAAACCAAAGGCTCACCCCCTGTTCTCACCCCTCTCCCTGGCCAGGAGGATGTCTCCTCCTATCCACATGGAGCCTGAACAGGGTGCCCTCCCTCGTAGCTCACTGCTCCTCCTGGAGGACAGGGTTTAAAGGCCCCTCAGGGACTTCTGGTAAGAAATGGCTGCTGGCTGCCTCACCTCCACTTATCTCAGGCGCTTCTCCTCTTAAGTCCAGCGTGGAAGTTGAGCTGTGCATTCCCCTGCCTGGCCCCAGTCCCCCCCCAGAGGGCGTGACACTGGGGACTCCATCCCCAAAGCAGCTCCCACACAGGGAGAGGAGATGCTTTCACGTGAACTTTACTGGTGGGGGCTTGGCCTTGCATTCACAGGTGTGAACCCAAAGGAAATAAAAAGTCTGGGCTCTGGAGTCTGTCCAGGTGGAGTAGCTGGGGTTAGGGAGAATAAAACACTCAGCTGCCAGTATTTGCTGTTTCATGTACTTTTGTAACAAAGTGAGAATGTTGGTAATAGGTTTACGATTCCTATGCATGCCTTAGTTTCCCTGTGTGCTTTGCCAGACAACTGCCCCAAAACAAGTGTGAAAGCTGGCAAAAAAACCCACAGAAACAGGAATATACGTTGGGGGGAAAGAGATTGAATCTCTGCATCATGCTGCTGCGTGGGGATTTGTGCCATGATACTTGGTGCAGTTTATGTCATGATGCCATGACCCACGATGGGGTTTGCATCAAATGTAAATGGAGTATAGTTAAAAAGCAGCTCCCCCAAGAAGTGGCAAAACACTGCATGCAGCAACTGCCTGAAAACACCAGCCCACGTGGCTAAAAACAAGTGGAAAATTGCTTAGTGAAAGGTTAAAAAGTTACTCTTGGTCGGGGTAGCCACTAGGCAGACCATGGGCCAAATCCAGCCCACCAGACAAAGCTGACTGGAGCATGCAATCTTGAAACATATATTAGCGCTGTTGTATTTTCTCTGGAGTCGGGACCTTTATGGTACCTTGAGCAAGAAATGGGGACGTGGACAAAAAATCATCCATTCCCTGCTGTTGGTGCAGAGCATGAGGTGAGGCATTTGGTAACGAGGAGTTGGGATGGTATAAATGGGTCATTAAAGGATTGGTGGAAACCTTTCCATATCACGTGTGGATCCAGGCAGACAATGGGAAAATAAGGAGCAGGATGTTTGGCCCAGCAGTCAAGAAGAAAGAAGTTTCCGCGGTCGTGGGCACCCCGGAAGAAAGCCCCCAGCTGGAGAATGAAGTGGAAAGGTGGCAGGGGGAGAGTTGTCCTTGGGAGAGCCGCACCCATCGCAGAGACTGGGGGCTTGTCTATACTTAAAATGCTACAGTGGTTCTCCTGGTGGTACAAGTAACCCTCCTCCCCACAGGCAGGAGCCAGCTCGAGGGGGATTCAGCTCGGTTTAACAATGCCCCTCAGTGTTGGGGATTTTTGACGTAGTTAAATTGATCTAATTTTCTGATGGAGACCCGGCCTAAGCACAAAGGAACAGAGCCCGGGAGCCCAGAGGGCTTGGGTAGCAGCATAGCTCGAGGAGCCCTGGCCTCGGCTGGGCCTGTCTGAACGTTCTCCTAACCCTGGTGCTGCCCGCCCCGGCTAAGCTAGGGGCTCGGATGCTGTAGCCCAGGCACCCTAATAATCAGTGGTTACGTGGTATGGAAAAGGCTGGGGGTGCTGCCAACAGCCAGCAATGCGCCCTGAGGACAGGGGCAGCCGCCCCAGCAGACTGGCCTGGCTTGATTCGCGACAGGGCGCCCCAGAGTGAGATGGAGATCATTGGTACCCAGAGGCGCCTGGGAGCCCATGGGTCTGCCGTGTGGAGAAATGTGGGTCCTGGGGGCCCAGCCCATTAAAGGGGTCACTCCCAGGAGACGACTGGTGACTGACTGGGCACAGACCAGATCCTGTGGCTCCATGACCACTTTAAACTGCTGGGGGAGGGCTCTGCCTTCCTTCCTCCCTCCCCCCCCCCCCTCCACCCCTTGGTTTCATGGCCTTATGCAAAGCAGGGAAGAAACTGCTTCAGCTGCTCCCAAGCATCTCCAGCATAGCCTAGGACCGGTCCCCCCCACCCCTCCTCCCTCTGCAAGGAACAGGGTCCCCTTCACCCACCCCTGCCTGGAATAGGGCAGCCCCCCCTCTGCCCCCACACATATTCCCCTGCCTGGAAGAGAGCACCTCCCCCCCCCCAACCCTTCCCCTTCCTGCTGCCTGGAAGAGGGCTCCCCCAGCCCCACACCTGAAACAATGCTCCCTCCCCTTCATGGATGCCTTCCCTATCCTGGGAACAGGGTGCCGCCCCTCTTCATTCCCACCTGCCTGGAGCAAGGTGCCCTCCCTAGGATGAAATGGGAATTTTGGTTCTAGTTATAGGCTCCTGTGTGCCTCAGTTTCCTCTATGGCAGTGCTACGCAGTGGGTGGAGAGGCTTTGCTCTCAGGGCAGGCTGACAGCGGGCTGAGTGGGGAGGGGTCACTGAAAAGGCCTGGCTGAGGCTGCCCTGTATGAGTGGAGAATCCAAGGAGACCCTGGCACGTCCAGTCAGCAGGACACTGACACCCGGCACCCAGCACCCCGAGGGAGGGCGGAGGATTCGCTACCTCTCCACGGGGAAGCTGAGCATCAGCCCCAGCTGGAGGAGCAAGGCCTGGGGAGCGGAGGGGAGGCGGGGATAAGCCTTGTGCTCAGCTGGGCGCGGAGCCGGGCGCTGGGGCTGAGCCGGAGCCGGAGGGTTCAGCACAGCGGGGCTGGGCACCGGGCTGACTCCCCAGGCCCTGCTTTGAGCGGCCGTTCGCTGGGCTACCCCGGGACACCCGCCGCCTGCGAGCTGGCGAAGCCGGCCGGCGGCCAGTGGGTGCAGCCGGCTGAGGTGCGCTGAGCGCGGGGCGGGTGCTTGTCTGCAGCAGGGCCGGGCTCCGGCTCCCTCGGAAGCACAAGGGCTGCAGTCCAGGGACTCGCTCCGGGGCGGGGGGCGGCTGCGTGGCCGGGGGTCTTCCAAGGGGCTGCTCCCCCTTTGCCCTGCCCAGAGCGGCCCCCCCACCCCCCTTGAGAACAGGGAGCCCCCCCTGCACAGAGCGGCCCCCCCACCCCCCTTGAGAACAGGGAGCCCCCCTTTGCCCTGCCCTGCCCTGCCCTGCCCAGAGCGGCCCTGGAGAACAGGGGTCCCCGCTTCACCCCCCCGCTGCCCCGGCTGCAGTCCCCCAGGCACGTGCCACGTGGCCCCGCCCCCAGGAGCTCAGGGGACCCTGGCGCCGGAGGCAGCAGCCACCGCCCACCCACCGGCTCCAGCCGAGGAGCCGCTCTAGGGGAGGGTTTAGGCCCTGTTGCTTCGAACTCTATGGTTCTTCTGGACGCCTCTCTGGAGTCTGGACTCTATTGCGGGGGTGGGGCGGGAATCCCCCATTGACCAATCAGAGAGAAGTAGGGCGGGATCGGGTTGTTTGACAGCTGCCTGGACCAATCGAGGTGTCAGCGCTCAAGGGTCCCGTCAGGGCGGCGCGGGCCGCACGTAGCGACGCGGCGTGCGTGGCGGCTGGCGCGAGAGACGGACGCGCTACGGAAGCGGCGCAGCAGGGCCCGGCGCGGCCCGGCCCCGCGATGAGCGGCAGCGCGGAGCCCGACCCCGCCCCGGCGGCCCCGCCCCCCCCCGCCGCTCCGGCCCCGCTGCCCGGCGGCGAGAACAAGCCGAGCCCGGCGGCCGGGGGCAGCGCGGTGCCGGGCCCGCCCGTGCCGGCGGGGAGCGGCGCGAGGGGGGCCGAGGGCGGGCCCGGCGGCCGGGGGCCCGGTGAGCGGCGGGGCGGGGCGGAGCGGAGGGGGCCCGGGGGCACTCGGGGCGCGGTGAAGGAGGTATTGCGGGGACCTGGGGCCGGCGGCGTGTCGCGGCTCCCCCGGCCGGCCCTGACGCGCTGCGCTCTCGCTCTCTTCCCCCCCCCCCAGGGCCCGTGTCCGCCGCGGCGGCTGCAGCCCCGTCCGAGGGGCCCCTGTCGAACGGCGTCTACCTGCCCCCCGGCGCAGCCGGCGGAGACGTCAAACCCGTGGTCTCCACCACGCCGCTGGTGGACTTCCTGATGCAGCTGGAGGACTACACCCCCACGGTGGGCGGCCGGAGCCGGGACTGCTGGGCTCTGCCCGGGCTCTGGGAGGAGAGAGGGGGCTAGTGGTTAGAGCCGAGAGGAGCCCGGAGCCAGGACTGCTGAGGTCTGCCCCGGGCTCTGGGAGGAGAGAGGGGGCTAGTGGTTAGAGCCGAGGGGAGCCAGGACTGCTGGGGTCTGCCCCGGGCTCTGGGAGGAGAGTGGGGGCTAGTGGTTAGAGCCGAGGGGAGGCGAGCCCGGAGCCAGGACTGCTGGGGTCTGTCTGGGCTCTGGGAGGAGAGTGGGGGCTTGTGGTTAGAGCCAAGGGGAGCCCGGAGCCAGGACTGCTGAGGTCTGCCCCGGGCTCTGGGAGGAGAGTGGGCTAGTGGTTAGAGCCGAGGGGAGCCGGGAGGACTGCTGGGGTCTGTCTGGGCCTGGGAGGAGAGTGGGGGCTGTGGGAGGAGAGTGGGGGCTGTCTGTGGTTAGAGCCGAGGGGAGGCGAGCCCGGAGCCAGGACTGCTGGGGTCTGTCCAGGCTCTGGGAGGAGAGTGGGGGCTAATGGTTAGAGCCGAGAGGAGCCAGGACTGCTGGGTTCTATTCCCGGCGGCGGGTGGTGACTGCTAGTGGTTACAGCAGGGCTTGAGCGTTGGAAGGTGTTTCAGCCTGGTGAGTGCTCTGTGAGGGGCGTGGAGTGAGGGCTGCACTCTTGGGTGCGGAGGGGGGGCGAGTACCTAAAAGGCCTTCCCTATTAATACTTTCTCTGCTTCCCAGATCCCAGATGCTGTCACCGGCTACTACCTCAACAGAGCTGGATTTGAGGCCTCCGATCCACGCATGTAAGTGATGCATGGTGCTATTTGCAAAATCCCCAACCACCCTGAGTAGGAGACCCCCGTTTGTGCAGGGACTATGGTAGGTGTTTGTCCTGTGGGGTCCAGCAGACACTCCTCACCCCCAGCCACCCATGCGCCGTCTCCTGACTGAGGCAGCTCCCTTGCTTTCTCTGGCTAGCATTCGTCTGATCTCACTGGCTGCCCAGAAGTTTATTTCAGACATTGCCAACGATGCCTTGCAACACTGCAAGATGAAGGGCACAGCGTCCGGCAGCTCCCGCAACAAGAGTAAGGTGAGGTTCTGCCCTGGGAAGGGGTGTGGGGGGAGGGCTGGGTGAGATCCTGTTCCTCCAGCTTGTGTGCAAGGCCCTCCCACGGCGGTGGGCAGATGAAATTCAGCATGGAAAAGAGCAAATCTAGTGCCCATCTTCAAAAAAGGGAGGAAAGAGGATCCGGGGAACTACAGACCAGTCAGCCTCACCTCAATCCCTGGAAAAATCATGGAGCAGGTCCTGAAGGAATCCATTTTAAGGCACTTGGAGGAGAAGGAAGGTGATCAGGAACAGTCAACATGGATTCACCAAGGGAAAGTCATGCCTGACCAACCTGATTGCTTTCTATGATGAGGTGACTGGCTCTGTGGATGTGGGGAAGGCGGTGGATGTGATATACCTTGACTTTAGCAAAGCTTTTGATACTGTCTCTCACAGTATTCTTATCAGCAAGTTAAAGAAGTATGGGTTGGATGAATGGACTATAAAATGGATAGAGAACTGGCTAGAGCATAGGGCTCAACGAGTAGTGATCAATGGCTCCATGTCTAGCTGGCAACCAGTCACAAGTGGAGTTCCCCAGGGGTCGGTCCTGGGGCCGGTTTTGTTCAACATCTTCATTAATGATCTGGAGGATGGGGTAGATTGCACCCTCAGCAAGTTTGCGGACGACACTAAGCTGGGGGGAGTGGTAGATACCCTGGAAGATAGGGATATGATACAGAGTGACCTAAACAAACTGGAGAATTGGGCCAAAAGAAATCTGATGAGGTTCAACAAGGACAAGTGCAGAGTCCTGCACTTAGGAAGGAAGAATCCCATGCACAGCTATAGACTGGGGACTGACGAGCTGGGCAGCAGCTCTGCAGAAAAGGACCTGGGGGTAACAGTGGATAAGAAGCTGGATATGAGTCAGCAGTGTGCCCTGGTTGTCAAGAAGGCTAATGGCATATTGGGCTGCATTAGGAGGGGCATTGCCAGCAGGTCACGGGAAGTGATTATTCCCCTCTATTCGGCATTGGTGAGGCCGCATTTAGAATATTGTGTCCAGTTTTGGGCCCCCCACTACAAAAAGGATATGGACAAGTTGGAGAGAGTGCAGCGGAGGGCAACCAAAATGATTAGGGGGCTGGAGCACAGGACTTATGAGGAGAGGCTGAGGGAACTGGGCTTGTTTAGTCTGCAAAAGAGAAGAGTGAGGGGGGATTTGATAGCAGCCTTTAACTACCTGAAAGGGGGTTCCAGGGAGGATGGGGCTAGGCTGTTCTCAGTGGTGGCAGATGACAGAACAAGGAGCAACGGTTTCAAGTTGCAGGGTGGGCGGTCTAGGTTGGACATTAGGAAAAAGTTTTTCACTAGAAGGGTGGTGAAGCACTGGAATAGGTTACCTAGGGAGGTGGTGGAATCTCCATCCTTAGAGGTTTTTAAGCTGAGGCTTGACAAAGCCCTGGTTGGGATGATATAGTTGAGGTTAGTCCCGCTTTGAGCAGGGGGTTGGACTAGATGACCTCCTGAGGTCCCTTCCAACTCTATGATTCTATGGTTAAATGCCAAGGAAAGCACGCTGGAGAGCTGTAAACTCCTTGTATACATTACAAGGGTTTAAATTGTATCCGCCCAGGGAAGGGAGCTGGGTGTCAGTTGTAGACAATGGAACGGAGGCTTCTGTTCAATGCACAGCTCAGCCAAAAAAGCAAACTATGTTTAGATGTATAAGGAATAAGATGGAGAATATTCTAATACCTTTGAAACAAGCAGTGATGTGGCCCCATCTGGACGCTGCAGGACTGGTCCCGTCTCTCACAAGGTCATGCAGAATTAGAGGGGCTCAGAAGAGGGTGCCAGGAATGATCAAGGGCCTGGAAAACTTCTTTGAAGTATGCAGTGGTGGTGTGACTGTGGTGGTCTCAGAAGATGAGACTGACAAGGTGGGTGAGGTAATGTCTTTTATTGGACCAACTTCTGTTGGTGAGAGAGACAAACTTTCGAGCTTACAGAGAGCTATTCCTCAGGGTTGGGCATTGAACTCGGAGTGTCTCTGCTAAATATGTGCTTTGGTTTGGTTTTATCTTGGATGGCTGCCATCAGGGTTTTTTATTGTTATTTTGGATTTCTTGCATGGTTTCCACGTAACTTTTCCTGATTTTTCTTCCTCTTTGCTGGAGGATGTGGTGATTTCTTGTTTGAGGTGGTTAAGGTGCTGTAAGTGGTTCCTTCTTTTTTCTGAAGTCCCTCTGCAGAGCTGTTCTGGATATGTGGAGTTGTATGCAGTGGACAGAGGACTATAGATGTTGAGATCTCAGGGGATGCGGTTCTGTTTCTTGCATTTACCCAGGAAGTAGTGTCACTGTTAAGAGCTGTTGAGTTCTGTGTAAGCTGGAAAGGTCTCTCAGAAGTTGGTCCAATAAAAAATACTACTTCACCCACCTTCTCTTCTTTGGGGGGCAGGGGCCTGGTAGATCAGGCTCCCCTGCTGGGCCTGATCCCGCCTTCTGTCCCAACAGGATAAGAAGTACACTCTGACCATGGAGGACCTGATGCCGGCGCTGGCAGAGTATGGCATCAATGTGAAGAAGCCACACTATTTCACCTAGAGACTGAGCTGACACTCCAGGCTGCGCCGTGGGTCTGGCCCCCCTTGTTCAGTGAAGGGTGGGATCTTCTCTTGTTATTAAACACTTGATGTTGGCTCGTGGTTTGTCTATGAGGGGCTGTTTGCCTCCCCTTGGAGTCTTAATGCCCTGCACTGGCCCGGGAGAGGTGGCTGGTGTCAGTGGAGCAGCACCTGGCAATAGATATACCAAACATGGGGTCTCTGGGGGGTCTCTGTTTCCTCTGCCTGAGGAGAGGGTATATCTCAGTGCACCCAACCCTCCTGTCGTGGGGCTGTAGTAGGCAGGACGGGGGGGTTCTAAATCTAGCTCTTGCTGGTGCGCTGGGCATGTTGGCAGCAAGTAGGTGTTCATTCAGCTGCGGCCCTAGGCTGGGACGTGACCTCTGGGTCCCACAGCGGCTGCTATTGCATGGGCCTTGCAGGTCAAGTGGCTGAACACTTACCCCCCTCCCTCCCCCCTTCCAGTCTCAGCCACTGGCCTTGATTGCATGGAGCCAGTGTGTGGGAGGGGAAAGGGGTGTGCGTGGTGAGGTTCTCCCATGACCCTAGCTCTCCCCCACGGCGCCTCCCCCCACGGCAAGCACTGCCATTAGGCTCACAGGGCAGCAAAGGGTCGATACAGAGTCCAGCCTCAGCTCCTCAAAACTGCTACGAATCGCTCTGGGCTCATTGGCTGAAGAGGGGCAGTGCCCTTGTGTGGCTCCCTCTCCCCGGCCTCATGGAGGCACTGAGCTAGTGGAAGCCCCCTGCTCTGGCCCTGTGGGCGTGTGTCCCCCCTGCCTGTAAGGGCAGTTCATAGACTCCAGGCCAGAAAGGACCATTGTGATCATGTAGTGTGACCCCGTACAGCAAGCCAGAGCCCTACCACTCATTGCCAGCACTCATCGTCTGGGAAAACGTCTTGATGGAGGAGTCATGCAGGTGGCCAGTTCTCATAACAAATATTTATTTCAGAGACTGGCAGCTCTTCCTGTGGCCTGGCTGGAAATGATTTAAAAAGTGAAGCACAAAGCCAGAACAGCAGTAGGTGCAGGCAGACAAGCGAGGCCCACCCTACTGGCCCCTCCTTGGGGGAGAGGGCCTGGGGGGACTTTATATATAATACAAGGGGGCGGGGGAGTTCTGGGCCTGTGAGTGAAGAGAAGCATAAGGTGGTGGCTGGCTCCAATTCCTGACCCTAGCCCTGTGGCTAATAGAAGCCACCCCCCGCCTCCCCGCTGCTGGTTGACCCATGGCTCAGGCCAGGCCCTGTGCCCAGTCTAGCCATGGCTGTGGGGGAGGGTGGAGGTGACAGCACCCGTTGCTGTGGAGTGGGTAGTGTGAGCCTCAGTGGAGCAGGAAGCTTGCCGGGCGGCTCCAGGGGAGACAGCACCATCCGTACCGTTTTTGAGCCGGCTCAGGTTGCAGCAGGTATACACCCTGCTCCCTGTGGGAAAGCACCAGCACCACCTGCGGGGCGCCTGCTGCAGGCACTTGGGGAGGTGGGGGGAAGCGTGGCAGCACACACAGCAGGGGCTGGCCCCTATTTCTCCTGCATCTTCTCCAGGATGGGGACGATCATGTCGAACTTGGGCCGTTTTGCAGGGTCCTCGTTCATACAGATCTTCATCAGCTTGCAGATGTGGGGGGAGATGCCAGGTGGGATGGTTGGGCGCAACCCCTCCAGTGCCACCTGAGGGCGAGCAGGTTAGAGGTAGGACAGGCATGCACCAAGGCTCCAGCCTCCTGCTGGGTAGGCCTTAGATCCTTCCCACCCACGCCCCCTCTGACAAGAGCCGCAGACAGCTTCTCTAGTCATCTCTGCATGCCTGGGCCCTGCCTCTCCACTCACCTTCATGCCAATCTCCATGTTGGACAGGTCTGCAAAGGGCACCTCGCGCGTCACCAGCTCCCACAGCAGCACCGCAAAACTCCACATGTCAGCAGAGCGCCGGTTGATTTCCTCGGGCTTCTTCTGCAGCGCTGCAGGGAAGCCATGAGCAGGGGGTAAAGGAGAGCACACACCATGCATACGAGGAAGCAGCACCCCCTGCTGGGATGGGTAGGGCTGAGCTAACACCCCCACTCCCGTGGCACTCACCTTCTGGTGCCACCCACGCAGGGGCATACATCCTGCCCGGGCACTGGAAGGAGAACTTTACGTCTGCCATGCTGATACGTGCGGTCATGTCCTCGTCGATCTGCGGGGAGAGAGGTGGTCAGCCGGCAGCCTGGCCCCCTGGAGCGCCAGGCTTGGGAGAGCGGGCGGAGGGTGCAGGGTTAGGGTTAGGCACTCACCATGATGCTGCGGCTGTTGAGATGGTGGCGTGGAATGAGGGGCTCCAGCGTGTGCAGGAAGGCCATGCCCCGTGCAATGTCCAGACCAAACTTCACTGCTTGCATCTGATCCACCACGAAGTCTGCAGGGAGACAAGGGGGACGGACAAGGTGAGCAGATGACGAAGGGGCCGAGTGAGTATCAGCGCCGGGGGGGATGGGCAGGGTGAGCAGGATGCGGGCGAGCGTCGGTGCCGGGGAGAAGACGAATGGGATGGGTGAGTATCAGCGCTGTGTGTGTGGAGCCCAGGGTTTGTGGTGCCAGGGGCTGGGACTGGATGAGGCGAGTGCAGCACGAAGGGATGGGGCTCCCTGGGGGAGGGGGTCTGGGACTCACCACAGGATGGGGCCAGAATTCACCCCTGGGCAGTTCTATTGCTGGAGGAGGTACCCCCCCCCCCCAGCGGCCACAGACATACTCCCCCCTCCCGCACAGCAGCTGATTTCCTTTGTGCAGGAGCAGAGTCCTGGGGCTCAGCCCTATATCCTCTTTGTGCTGGCACTCCCCTGCACCGCTCCGCCACTCACTTGTCCCCTCATGTAACACGTTGTAGAGGGAGCCGTAGGGCATCCAGTGAGTGATGACGATGGGGTGGGGGGCGGGGGGCGACTGGCAGGCACCAAGCACTGGCAGCACATTTGGGTGCGAGAAGATCCTGGAAGAGACAAGAAGTGTGAGAACAGCGGGCACAGCCTCCCCCTTTCCTCCCGGAGACCTGGACCCGCTCCTGCCAGCCCCAGGCTCCCCAGGACCTACCGGAGCTTGGGATACTCCTCATTGAAGTCTCGGCTTTTGCGGGTCGTCCAGTCCCGGACTGTCATCACTTTGATAACAATGTCGTTGCCTTGCCAGCGTCCCTTCCACAGCTGCAGGGAGACAGGAGGGGGTTAGCTGGAGACAGCCTGCTGCCTTAGCACTCTCAGGTACGTGCATGGCCCACACTACAGCAGCAGCCGTACACCTCCCTTGTTCCTGGATTATCCCCTCACGCCGGAGGGAGCAAGGCAGGGCTCGTCCCCAGTGCGGAGGGGAACTGACCCCAGGTTCAGCAGCGGCTGTGCTGCAGCACGAAGCAGCCTCACTCCCGGGCTGGCCGCCCTCGTGGGCCCAACCTCTTGACATGGGCCTGAGACTCTCCAGCCGCTGGGGCTAGTTCGGTTCCTGCTCCTACCCAGGAGGTCAGGGCAGTCCCGCCCGGGGCCCCTGCCTGCCCACCTCTCCTGACTGGTTCGCGTTGAGTTTGTGGCTCAGGGTCAGCTGTTTGAAGTCTATTCCGGCCAGTTTGTTCAGAGTCCCATTTCCTGCAACGAGAAAGGAAGGCGGAGTCACAATCCCCAGAGCCCCCCACATGCGACCCTTGCCATTTCCTGTACCAAGCAGCCCCCCTTCTTGCACTGAGGGATCCCCACAACATGAATCCTCTGTAGTGATGACTGTCCCGTCTGCACAGTCAGTCTCCCCCCTCCCTGGGGCTCCCTCCTTCCCCATACACAAACCCACTGCAGGGTGCCCCCTCCCAGCCAGGGCCCTGTGTCCTTACGGGGACGAGTGCGGGTGGTGCCCTTCCAGAAGGTGTCCTTGTAGGGGATCTTGGTCAGGCTCTGGCCCAGCTTCTCAGCACGCTCTGCGGAGACACATTGAGCACTAGTGTGGGCAGGAGTCGAGGAGAACAGACCAGCCAGCATTGAACCTGAGGCTGTTGTGACAATTGGGCCTATCATTTCTGCCTGATGGGAACTAACCTTAGACAGTTGCGCAAGATGTTTCTACAGTGAATGTTAAACCAGGTGCAAGACAAGCAGACAGATCAGTCCAACCAGAAAGGCCTCGCTGATCTGGCTCATGGACAGAGTCTGGACTTAATAAATAAGAAAATGAAGCTAGCTGTCAAGTCTGGCTCACAGAAGTGGGGCTCACTGGTGAATGAAAGCACAAGATGAACTATACTGTCCATTTGCCACCCCCCTTTTCGGAGAGACTGAAAAATTCTCAGCTCCGCTTGCCTGCCAAGCCCGAAGGCGCAGGCCAGCCCAAGGATTTTCTGTCTGAGAGGCAAGCCGGAACCATGACGTCCCGCCTCCAGCCCATCACTTGGACTATCCGATTGCCAGCACCACAGAGGCTCCAGCGAGGGGCATGTAAGATCCTGTTCTGTCTCCCTCCTTTTTTGTGTTACTTTCTGTCCACCCATTCTTCCTCCTATCCCCTCTCTCAGCTTTTCACAGGATCCGGAAATCAACTGTACTGCAAAAATCCAGCACAGAGATGAGACGGCCCGTCCAGCCCTGCCCTGTCTGTGAGGAGAAGGGACCCAACCCAGGCCACATTCCTCACCAGAACAGGGGCCGGGGTCCAGAGCTACAGAGGTCGTAGTCAGGAAAAGCTTCCTCACTGTAAGAACAGCAGGACAATGAAGCAGACGGCCTAGGGAGGTCGGGGAAGCTCCTTCGCTGGGTTTTCAAAAGCAGGCTGGACAGCCACACCAAATCCTGCCCTTTGGCGGGGGTTGGACGAGATGACCCTGGTGGTCCCTTCTAAGCCAGCTGTTCTCCCAGAGCATCCAGTCATCACTGACAGCCGCTCAGTGTTCCAAGAACACCAAGAAAAGCTGTACGTCCCTCGCCTTTTCTATCCTGTCTCTTCCCCACCGCAGGCTGCCTGCTTTTAACAAACAGGAGGAGGAGATGCCTCCACACATCAGGCCAGAGTCAAATGAACCTTTTCCTTTTCACAGAAGACAAGAGATTGATTTTCTGCTTCCAGCAGGCGAGAGACGAACATGTTTTGATTATGCAAAGCAAAACTGAAATGGTTTGGTGGGTTTGATCAGTAAACTCCACTTGAGCACGAATGCTTGGAGCGTCTGCTAAGAAAGAGTAAACCTGGGTCTCTGGTGAACACCCCCAGCCGTGGTGCTAGCTTTCAAATGGGGGCCAGTGAAAGAGTTTATCGCCGTTAACTCTCTGCCCGCGAGAGCAATACAACAGTACCCAGGCATTGCCACAGAAGCGGGGGAGCAGGCAGGCTGGACGGATGGCAAGGAGCAGGAGCGACTGGATGGGGGTTGGAGGAGGTGAGGCTGGAGCCAGGAACGGGTGGGGGTAAGTGGTGGTGGTGTGGCTGAAGCAGAAGGGGGATCAGAGTGGGAGCAGCAGGGCAGGGGCCTCCTACCTTTGAGCAGTTCACGCAGTGGTGCCTTGGCCTTGTCCACGGGCATCTCGCCGTATTTGCTGGAGATACTGACGAGGGCCCCACTGCTCACCAGGTCCTGGGGGGGACAGGATGAGAACCTGCTGCACAGTCCCCATGCCCACCCCCCTCCTCCAGTGTCTATCCAACCCCTTTCCTCTGCCCCCCACTGTCTACAACCCCTTTCCTCCTCCGCCTCCCTCCCATCTGTGCCCCATTCCCCCTGGCTGTGGGCCCCATGCTGTGGGGCCACGCTCACCTCGGCCACCTGGTCGTGCCCCCAGAAGCAGGCGTAGTGCAGGGGGGTGTTCCCATGCTCGTTCACCGCATTGATGTCTGCCTTGAACTGGATGAGCTGGGGGGGAAGAGACCGCAGTCTTAGGAGGGGTGGGGGAGCACACTCCCTCCAGCCCCCCCACCTCCGAACCTCGGCGTGGGGGGGAGTGGGGAGGCAGGGATACTGACCAACTCCAAACACACCCCAGCTCCTAGCTAGCCCAGTCCCAGCCCCTCTGGGGTGGGGGGAAGGGCAGCATGCTGGCTTGGGGGAGGGGGGTTCCCAGCAGGGGCCACTCTGGGGAAGGAACGGGGTGACCGTACAGTGAATGCTCCCCCCAAGGGGTGCTTCAGGGAGGGGGGCGTGTGCTGGCCGCGGGGGGCGGGGCAGCCCAACCTTCTGCACGATGTCACGGTGCCCGTGGCTGGCGGCCAGGTGCAGCGGCGTGTCGTCGCCCCGGTTCATGACGTTGATGCGCGCTCCCCGCATGATGAGCATGTCCACCACGCTGGTGCGGCCCTCGCGGCAGGCCCAGTGCAGGGGGCTGAAGCCGTGGTCATCCCTGTGGAGACGGGCGTGTGAGGGCTGGGGAGGGCAGCGCCAGCGCCAGCGCCGTGCCACTGCTGCCCCACCCGGCCCAGCCCACCCTGGGACTGAACTGCCCCCATGGAGGCAGGCCGTGACCCCGGCCCTGGGTGCAGCCCCGCCCCAGGTGTGCGGTTCCAAGGGCGCTGGGACGGAGACACAGCCAGCCTGAACCTCCTCCCGGGGTCGGTCTGCACAAGGCGGGCACAGGCCCGAGCTGGGCTGGAGGGCAGGGAGCAGCCAGCGAGGGAAGGACTTCTTTGGGGCGGGGGGACCCGTGGGATAACAAGGCAGTGCAGGGGGGTCAGACCAATGGGCTGTGGGGAGTGAGGGCCTGGCAGGAGCGTGGGTGCATCTCCAGTCCCCTCCCACCCCCACGCAGATGAGGAGCCTGGCGGCCTTGGCCAGCTGCTTGGGGCGGGTGGCCCGGAATCCCTCCCTGCTCCATCCTCCCCTCCTCCTCCTCCTCCTCCCCCTGCCCAGTGAGGGAGGATGAGAGAGGCCGGGCCTTAAAAGGAGATTCCAGCCTGGCAGTGGGGGGGAAGAGAGCCCCCCCCCCCCCACGTGGCCTGGCTCAGGCTTGGAGGCCGCCCAGCCCAGCCTCACCTAACGAGCAGGGGAGTGTCCCCCAATCGCCCAGTCCCACAGCACCGAGAAACACCCCCCATCCACCCACCCTCTAGGAGTGTGCCCCCCCCGCTTCTCAGTCTGGGAGAGGGCAGCCCCCGCCCCCCAACTCAGCTGGTGACCCATCCTCCACACACCCCACACCCCCCCCCCCCAGCCTCCCTGCCAGATTGCTGTGGCAGCTCCTCTTTCACGGGATGCCTCCACCCTGTGTCTGCTCCTGCTCCAAGGACAGTGCCTTGTCCTGATAGTCCCCCCCATGCCTGCCCCACCTCCTGGAGTGCCCCTCTCCCTGCCCTCCCACTGCTACGCACGAGGGGGCGTGGACTGGTGAGCGGGGGACAGAACGGCCCCAGAGCCGGCCCAGGGTCTGCAGCTCCTGGCCCAGAGACCCCCAGGACTGACCCACATCCCCTCCGCATGCCCCCAGAGGGGGTGCGAGCCCTTGAACAGCTGCCTGGGGCGGGACCGGGGGAGGCAGCCCCTGTGTCCCAGGAGGGTGGAGCGCTCGGGGTGGTCTGGGGGGAGCTGGCTGGGCGCTGCCCGCGGGCAGAGATGGACAAGACGGACCCGGCTGGAGTCTCAGCACCCCAGCTCAGTCCTAGCCGCTAAACACAGCCCAGGCTCCCTCTCAGGGCCGGCCCGAGGCTGGCAGGGAAGCGGGAGGGGGAGGTAACTGTGGCCACTGCCTGGCCCAGGTGCCAAGGCTCAGCTCGAGCAGAACGAGAGCGGCCGATTCCTCCGGGCCTCGGGGAAGCTCGGGCAGGACCCCTCGGAGCCAGAGAAAGGCTCTGCTGAGGTGCGGGAGGGGCCCCCGAACACCCTGTGCTGCCCCAGGGAAGGGGGGCCGGGCTGTGGCTGAGTCCATGCCTCAGCGATGCTGTCACTTCCTGCTCCCGGAGCTGAATTCCTCCCCCTCCTCCCAGGATGCAGGCTGGAGAGCGGCTGGGCTGGGCCAGGCAGAGCTGGGCCAGGCCAGGCCATCTACCCAGCGCCAGCGGCAGGGCCTGGCTCCCCCCCGGCAGGGTGCCCACTCCCACCCCAGTCACCCCTGGTTGAGGTCGTTCTCCGTGTTATCCAGCCACAGGCGCACAGCCACGGCGTTCCCCTCGCGGCACTGCGTGAAGATGTCGTCCATCCTGGCTCCTGTCGAGGGAGAGGGGCACGTTAGTGGAGATGGGGCGGCTGGGCCCTGCCTGTCCCAGGAGCGCTGAGCCCTGGCAGAGCCGGCGCTGGGGCGCTTCCTGGAGCCAAGCCCTCCGGTGAGAAGGCGGCTAGGGGCTGGGGCCCCAGGAGCAGAGCCGCCCCTGCCCCTGCTCTAGATCACGCTCTGCCTGGGAAGGAGGAGGCTCCTCGGTGATGGCTGGAGAAGGGCAGGGCAAGCAAGAAGGGGAAGTTGCTGGCTGACACCAGTGTCACGAGTGGCCGTGCTCAGCCCGTTGGGAGCCGCTTCCCCTTCGACAGCCTTATCTCTACACAAGGGCAGCTTCTCGGGGCCCGGTTTCCGGGCAGCCACAGGGTGATGGTGGGGGAGGATGAGTCAGGCCATGGGGACGGTAAACACTCCCTGCTGCTGCTGCTGCCACCCCCTTCCCTGCAAAGCCACAGGAGGGCTGGCACCAGGACACAGAGTCAGTGCAAGAGATGGGATAGAAGTTAGAACCCAGGAGTCCTGAGGCCCGTCCCCCGCTCTAACCACCAGACCCCACTGCCCGCCCTGAGCTGGGAAAGAGCCCAGGAGCCTGGCCCAGAGCCCCAGGCTGTCCACTCCGGGGCAGAGACTCCTCGAGGGAGCTCCGTGAGAGGCTGTGACTCCAGCAGTGCGCAAAAGCACTTCAGTACCTGAAAGGTGCTTGCCCTGTTAACCTTGGGGTGCAGAGGGTGGGGCGGGGCGGGACGGGGCAGGGCACTCCCCTCAGTCAAGGGTGGGCCCAGCATGGTGCTAGGTGGGCTCAGTGCTGACCCCCGGGAGGAACACCCCGCATGCCATATGGTGCCCCAGCAATAAATGCTAACAGACCGCCTGCAGCAAGTCACTTCCCCCACCGCTGAGACAGGCTGTGTCGGGGGATCTGGGGGTTTATTGCCTCCACCCATGGCAACCCCAACAGGGCAGGCAACACCCAAAGGGGCCTGGAACCAGCGAGAGGGGAGCAGGCGGGTGCTGGTCACTGACCCCGTGTGTGAGAAACAGCCTGGGGCCCCACAGTCACCCTGCCTCCTCATCCACCTCCTGTCCTGCTTCCAGCTGCCCCACACCCACAGCCCCTCCAGCCCGGACTCCAGTGGGCACTCTTCATCCCTGCCCTGCAGCTCGTCCCTGTCTCTGCCACCCTGGCCCTAACTGCCCCAGTCCTGTCCCCTGGGTGCCCCCACAGCTCTCCCCACCCCATCGGTGCCTCACCCGCCCCCGGCTGTTGTCACGTGCTCCCGCTCCCCTCTTCATGCCCACCTGCCATGTGCCCCCCGCTCACACTGCACCCCTTCCATGCCCATCCCACCGTGGGCCCTGCTCAGCCCAGCGCCCCCGCCCTGCACCCACTGCACCGTGCGCGGGCTGCTCTCCGCGCCTGCTCTAGTGCGCCCCACCCTGTCCTGTCCTGCGCCGTGCGCCCCCCGCCCTGCACCCATTGCACCCTGCATGGGCTGCTCTCCACGCCTGCTCTAGTGCGCCCCACCCTGTCCTGTCCTGCGCCGTGCGCCCCCCGCCCTGCACCCATTGCACCCTGCATGGGCTGCTCTCCGCGCCTGCTCTAGTGCGCCCCACCCTGTCCTGTCCTGCACCGTGCGCCCCCCGCCCTGCACCCATTGCACCCTGCACGGGCTGCTCTCCGCGCCTGCTCTAGTGCGCCCTGTCCTGTCCTGCGCCGTGCGCCCCCTGCTCTGCACCCATTGCACCGTGCGCGGGCTGCTCTCCGCGCCTGCTCTAGTGCGCCCCACCCTGTCCTGTCCTGCGCCGTGCGCCCCCGCCCTGCGCCCATTGCACCGTGCACGGGCTGCTCTCCACGCCTGCTCTAGTGCGCCCCACCCTGTCCTGTCCTGCGCCGTGCGCCCCCGCCCTGCGCCCATTGCACCGTGCACGGGCTGCTCTCCGCGCCTGCTCTAGTGCATCCCGCCCTGTCCTGTCCTGCGCCGTGCGCCCCCGCCCTGCACCCATTGCACCGTGCACGGGCTGCTCTCCGTGCCTGCTCTAGTGCATCCCGCCCTGTCCTGTCCTGCGCCGTGCGCCCCGTTCGCCCCGCGCCGCCCCTCCGTGTTCCGGGCCGGGCCGGGCTCGCGGCCCCGGGCCTCTCCCTCCGCTGCCCGTTTAACCCGCCCCGGAGCCCGGGAGCAGGAAACGGGCCCGGCCGGGGCAGCATCAGCCCCGCGCCCGGCCGCCCGAGCCCCGCCCCGCCCCGGGTCCGGGATCTGAGCCCGAGCCCGAGTCCGAGCCCGAGCCCGAGTCCTCACCGCTCCGGGGCCCGCGCCCGCTCCCGCTCCCGGCAGCTGCTGCGCTCCGGGCGCGGCTCCGACTCGGCGGCGGCGGGACCCGGCCGGACCCCGCCCCGCGGGAGCAGCCGAGCGCGCCGCGGCCACTGGCGGCGGGACCGGGCGTTGCAGGGAGAGCCTCGGCCCGGAGCCCCGCCCCCGGATCCGGCCCCGGCCCCGCCCCCTTCCCGGCCAGGCCCCGCCTCCCGCCCTGTGCTCCGGCCTCGCCCCTCAGGAGCTGGTGGCGCCGCGGGACTTCCGGCCTCCCTGACTGTTGGGCGGGGTCTTTCTGGCCGCGTGTTTCTGCAGCTCTATGGTGCCCGGCTGTGGGACGAGAGCGGGCGAGCGCCGCACGTGGGACAGACGGGGCAGGTCGGAGCGAGGCGCCCGCTGGGCTGGGCTGGGCTGGGCTGGCAGGCGCTGTGGGTCGGGGGTGAGGGGCACTGGTAGGGCTGGGCTGGCAGGGGTCGGGGGTGCGGGGCACCGGTAGGGCTGGGCTGGCAGGCGCTGTGGGTCGGGGGTGAGGGGCGCTGGTAGGGCTGGGCTGGCAGGGGCCGTGGGTCGGGGGTGCGGGGCACTGGTAGGGCTGGGCTGGCGAGGGTCAGGGGCACTGGTAGGGCTGGGCTGGCAGGGGCTGTGGGTCGGGGGTGAGGGGCACTGGTAGGGCTGGGCTGGCAGGGGTCGGGGGTGCGGGGCACCGGTAGGGCTGGGCTGGCAGGCGCTGTGGGTCGGGGGTGAGGGGCGCTGGTAGGGCTGGGCTGGCAGGGGCCGTGGGTCGGGGGTCAGGGGCACTGGTAGGGCTGGGCTGGCGGGGGTCAGGGGCACTGGTAGGGCTGGGCTGGCAGGGGCTGTGGGTCGGGGGTGAGGGGCACTGGTAGGGCTGGGCTGGCAGGGGTCGGGGGTGCGGGGCACCGGTAGGGCTGGGCTGGCAGGGGTCGGGGGTCAGGGGCACTGGTAGGGCTGGGCTGGCAGGGGCCGTGGGTGGGGGGCACTGGTAGGGCTGGGCTGGCAGGCGCTGTGGGTCGGGGGTGGGGGACACTGGTAGGGCTGGGCTGGCAGGGGCCGTGGGTCGGGGGTGAGGGGCGCTGGTAGGGTTGGGCTGGCAGGGGTCGGGGGTCAGGGGCACTGGTAGGGCTGGGCTGGCAGGCGCTGTGGGTCGGGGGTGGGGGGCACTGGTAGGGCTGGGCTGGCAGGGGTCGGGGGTGAGGGGCACTGGTAGGGCTGGGCTGGCAGGGGGCTGCACGTCGGGAGTGAGCGGTTGTGTATGTGGCTATGTCTACACTTACAATGCCAGAGTGGCCCTGGTGCAGCCGTGCCACTGTCGTGCCTCAGTTGCCCCCCGAGGTGGAAGCTAGGGCAAGGGACGGATTCGTTCTTCTGTCCGCCCAGCACTGTCTGCACCAGGCCGTTGGTAACTCCCTGGCTCGGGTGGCTCTGCCACCGGCTGAGTGAGGGAGCTGGGTTGCTTTGCAGAGCAGCCCAGGCTTGCTCGGATTGTCTCTAGCAGGAGGGGGTGCAATGTAATTGCTCCTTTATCAGCCCCGGAGAAGTAGGTGCACAGAAACTAGCTCAGACCAGGTTCTCCACCGGCCAACGGACACAGAAAGAATTTTTGGATCAATTAGAATCATAGAATCATAGAGTTGGAAGGGACCTCAGGAGGTATCTAGCCCAACCCCCTGCTCAAAGCAGGACTAACCTCAGTTATATCATCCCAGCCAGGGCTTTGTCAAGCCTCAGCTTAAACACCTCTAAGGATGGAGATTCCACCACCTCCCTAGGTAACCCATTCCAGTGCTTCACCACCCTCCTAGTAAAAAACTTTTTCCTAATGTCCAACCTAGACCTCCCCAACTGCAACTTGAGACCCTTGCTCCTTGTTCTGTCATGTGCCACCACTAAGAACAGCCTAGCCCCATCCTCCCTGGAACCCCCTTTCAGGTAGTCAAAGGCCGCTATCAAATCCCCCCTCATTCTTCTCTTCTGTTTTAAACTGGCTCAGGGCCTTTTTCTGGATCTGGTAAATGGCCGGGCCCCCTGGTGCACAGAGGGCCCCGATCCTGAGGGACAGCTGGAAGGACTGGGGCTGCTGAGGCCCATCAGCCTGGCTTCTTGTTCTGAGCGGAAGGTGTGGCGAAGTTGTCACCACAAAGGAAACGGCTGTGGGGGGGGGGTTACAGGACAGAGCTTAAAGCTGGGGTCAGGCCTAAATAGGCTTTAGCAGAAGTGGAGGTTCTTTTATCACGTCTAGTGTTTTCTCTGCAGTGAGATGGGCTCGCACAGAGAGCAGCGTGGCGCCGTATAGCTGCTGACGGTCGCGCTGTTCCCCGAGCAGGTGTGCTTGGCCGCCTGTCTCTGCTGGTCGCCTGTCTCTGCTGGCATAACACAGTGAAGGCGGGAGCTGTGCCGCCTGGATGCACGCGCTCAGAAGGGCAAGGGATGCGGGTCTCTGCCCAAGAAAAGCAGTGGCTGGGGAATGGAGGCCTGAAAGCGGGTGCGCTTGGGACACCACTGAGGGGAAATTCAGGAGCCATGGCCCTGAACTGTGGCACTGACTCTCCTGGGAAGCAGCTTTGAGGTCTCTCAAATGTTCCTTTGTTCCAGGATGGTGGTCGCTGCCTCTTGAGCCCCGCAGCAGAGACAGACAGACAGACGGGCGGGCGGATTCCTGGAAGCCGTGCCATGTTTGAGGAAGGGGGGTGGAACGATGAGGGTGGTGAGGAGGCTCTCAGCCTCGCTGCCCTGCCCCCTCGGAGCCGCCCTGCCCAGCACCCGGTGAGGAGGGGGCTGGCCCCTCTCGGCCCTCCAGAGATGGGGACTCATCCGGCGGGTGGCATAGACGCTTCCCCAGAGGTGGCTGTGGCAGGGTGGCAATACCACCCCTGCGTGGGCAGGATTCCCTTTGCCTCGGGTGGGGGTGGGGAGCAGCACCGCCCCTGGGCACGGGGCGGGGGGGGGGGGGTTGGGCTCCCTTAGCGCTGGGGGGCAGCACTAACCCCCCTGCTGTCTCCAGGCTCCCACAGGCTCCCTACAGAAGCAGCGCAGACGGCTCCTTGTGACCCTGCAGCGCTTGGAAGCCTCAAACTGGACGGAGCCTGCTCGGAGCCCTAGGCCCCTGTCTGGGGACAGCGAATCTGAGTCGGAGCCGGAGAGCCGAGTGGGGAGGAAACGGCCCAGGAAACGGGGCCTGAAATCCAGAGCTGCCGCCTCCCCCCGCCTCGGCCCAGGGGCTCCGAGCGGCTCCAACGCTCTGCCGGCAGGGATGGAGCTGGAGCCAGGCCCAGCTGGCAGGAGACGGAGGAAAGGTATGAGTGCGACCTGCACAGCTCCCCTCCCCGGTGTCAGGAGGGGGGTAGGGCCTCTCCTGCAGCGAGATGCGTCCAGCTGGGGCTGCGTTTCCAGGGGTGGGACTGACCTTTGGGGAAGAGGCTGTGGGAGGGACCTGGTGCCGGGCTGGGGTTTGCAGTAAGGGCCCTGGGCAGCAGGGCCTGGGGAGCCGCCAGCCACGTAGCAGGGGGACTGGGTGGGGCATTTGCACCCGAATCCCCTGTGCTCTGGGCACTGAGCTGGTGCTCTCCGCCTGAGGCCAGGGATGCACCACGGACTGATATCGGTGTAGCTGCGTCGCTGGGAGTGCACTGACCTCACCCTGTGTAGGCAGCCCCTGTCGGTGGGAGAGCCGCTCCGCCTCCATTCGCAGCTTTCCGCGCACACCTGCCTTGGCTCTCCCCCTAGATTCTGCAGCAGAGACCCTTGGGGACAGAGACCAGACATCCAGCAAAGTGCAGCTGAGCCAGGGGGCAGGGGGAGCCGCCGGGGGGCCTGCCCCATTGCTGAGCAGGAAGCAGTGGAGGAACAAACAAAAGAACAAAAGGCGACAGAAGAACAAGTTCAAAGTGGGCGAGGCCGTGGGTGCGGGGCAGGGCCCAGGCGTGGCCGCGGGTGCAGGGCAGAGCACCTCGGAGCTGTCGGTGGCGCTGCGGGCCCGGATGGAGGAACGGCTGCACTCAGCCCGTTTCCGCTACATCAACCAGCAGCTCTACACGTCCAGCAGCCAGGAGGCAGCCCGGCTCTTCCAGTGCGACCCTGATGCTTTCGCTGTCTATCACCGCGGCTTTGCCCAGCAGGTGGGGCGCTGGCCTGAGAACCCCGTTCACCGCATTATCCGGTACCTGCGGGGGCGGTGAGTGCTGCAGGGGGCTGCTAACCATGCGTGGGGTGGGGGATGTCTGAGCCCTGGGGGGACCTGTCTCCAGGGCTGGGGGGTATGGCCTGGCACCCACGCTCTGCTTCCCCGAAGGTCGGCCTCGCTGGTGGTGGCAGATTTTGGGTGCGGCGACTGCCAGGTTGCGAGCAGCGTCCGGAACAAGGTTCACTCGTTCGACCTGGTGGCGCTGAGCCCACGTGTGACTGTGTGCGACATGGCCAAGGTAGGGCGGCTGGGGGTCGGGTGGGAGGCCAAGGAGGGTGCAGGGGTGAGGTATGGGGATGGGGCCAGGCAGAGGTGCAAAGGAGGGCGCCTGGTGGGGGCCTGAGGTTGGGTGTGGGCCTCGGGGAGCGGGAGGGAGGCCTGCGTGTGCCATGCTGGATGTTCCCCGCCTGGCCCGTGGCTCACCGTGCCACCTGGCCTTGCAGGTGCCGCTGGCGGATGAGTCGGTGGACGTTGCCGTGTTCTGCCTGGCGCTGATGGGCACCAATCTGCGGGAGATCCTGGAAGAGGCCAACCGGGTGCTGAGGCCAGGGTAATGGGGGCACCCAGGGTGGCTTTCTGCAGCACAGTGGTGGGGGTGGAGGCAAACAATGGAGCTTGCAGGGGTGATGCAGGAGCGTGAGGCAAGCACCAGGGCACAACCCCCACAGTGGCTGAGAGTTCAAATCTCCGATTTCACCAGCCCGCACCAGCCTTACCACGGAGCCTCAGACAGTCCCCTGGGGCGCTCCACCCAGGGAGCATCTGCCTCTGATAAATGGCCCCTCACACCACGAATCGGAGCAGTCCTCGGGGGACAAGGGGGAACAGAAGGCGTTTTGCTGTGACGCTGGGAGTACCTTTCCCGGCCCTGAAGAAGAGCTCGGTGGCTCGAAAACTGGTCTCTCACCAACAGAGGTTGGTCCAATAAAAGATATTCCCTCCCGCGCCTTGTCTCTCTAATATCCTAGGACCCACACAGCCACAGCTACACTGCACCCCACACAGCAATATTCAGGTTACTCCGAATCTCAAAGGACCAGTTCAGTTGTGCTTTTGGTTTCATGCCAAATTCAGTGCTTGTAACCAATCCTGCAATAAACTAGGTGAAGATTGATTAGACAGGAAAAGGACATGAGAGTTTTTTACAAGTTTAAAGCAACCACATGTAGACATGTGAATGAGTCAGTCCTAGGTTTCTAAAGGGGATCCAGGCGTCGAGCGGCAGCAAGTGCTATGTGTCCTTTGGGGCTAACCCAGGCTAAGCATGGATCTCTCGTGTATGCCTAGACACTTCCCCCTTCCTGGCGTCAAAGCAGAAATGGGACACTCAGGTCTTGCCTACATTAGGATTACGCCAGCAAAACTTTTGTCGCTCGGGGTGTGAAAAAAACACCTCTCTGAGCAAGATAAGTTTTGCTGGCATAAGCGCTAGTGGGGACAGCGCTATGGCGGCAGGAAATGCTCTCCTGCCGCTCACCCCGGGGGTTTTATTCTGTCGGCGGGAGAGCTCTCTCCTGTTGACATCATGCGGCTACACGAGCGCTCCGCCAGCGGCTGTGCCGCAGCCAGTTTTAAGTGTAGACTAGTCCTTAGTTTAATTGGTGTGGGATTTTTATCCACCTCCTGCCAAGTGCTCTGGGGGGCAAACTCAGCTGGTGGGAGGAGTCCACGCCCAGGACTTACCTTCACAGGGAGCAGAGGAGAACAATAAGCAGTTTGGTCCTTTGGGGGATGATTTCTTAGGCTGTATGTACACTACAGATGCTGTAAGGTCTCTGTGTAGCCGCTCTGCCCATGGTAAAGCACTCTCCTGCCAGCATAATTAAACCGCCCCCAAAGAGTGGCGGGAGGGTGTCTCCTGCTGACAGAGTGCTGTGCACACCGGCACTTTTGTCAATGAAACTTATGTCAAGTGGAGGTGTTTTTTCACACCCCGACTGACAAGTTTTACTGACAAAAGTGCTATGTAGACATAGCCTTAGTCTGGCTGCAGGGAGTTTCCAGTTGTACAATCCACCCAGAGCCCGTCTGGTATCTGTGGTCTGCTCTTGGGGGGGGGGGTTGTAACAATCTCGGTAGAAGAGCAGCTGTCCACACTAATGAATGTCCCCCTCCTGTATGGAGACTCAGACGGTCACAGCGGCTCCGACTACACCCACTCGCTATTGTGGTACAACATGGCACACAGAGATCACAAGTAAGATTAACACAGACAGCCACTCACAAGCATTGGGCAGAGTCTAAAGCCATTGTTAGAATTCGAATACCTGTTGGAGCAACATTAACACAAAGGTGAGCCAGACAAATTCCAGCTCGGTGTCTGTCAGCGTCCCATTGAGACATGCAGATCTTGGCATGAACTGACCCCTGGCCTGCCAGCGTCACAGTAACTGAGGTGGCTCCTAGAGAGAGCAGGGGCACAGTGATAACTGCACGGGGGATGTGGTAGAGGTGGGTAACTACAGGTGGGGCGGGCAGGGGCTGGTACCTGGGGGCACGGGGTAGCTGCATTGAGCAGTGGCTATGGGGGATAACGGGCAGCGTCTGGCTCTCCTCGGCATCTCCACAGGGGTACTTTGAAGATAGCAGAGGTCGCCAGCCGCTTCACAGACATCCGGGCCTTCGTCAGCGCCGTGACTCAGCTGGGCTTTCAGATTGTCTCCAAGGTGTGTCCTAGGTCCCCCAGCCTGCCCCGGGAGCAGGCATTGCCCCAGGCCTCCAGAAAGGGCAGGGTAGAGTCTGGGGTGTGGGCTGCCATTGGGGGGGACGGGGAGGGCTCTCTCTCTGTCCCTGGAGCTCTTGCTGCCCCTAGTCCCTGCAGGACAGGGTAGGGCAGTTTCTCTCTTGGCCTGTGTCTGGCTGGAGGCCTGCTGGCCGGGCTAGGCCCTGCCCCTGGAGGCAGTTGCATGGAAGGGTGGGATGCGGGTGCTGGCCCTGGCATGGGCTGACATGGTGGGAGGGTAACGGGCTCGTGGGGCAGGAGCGGGGGGTGTGGGTGTGCGGGGTGAGAAGCCAAGCACTGGGACAGTCAGGGCCAGGTGCAAGCTCTCATCCGCTC
Source organism: Emydura macquarii macquarii (assembly GCF_026122565.2). Classification (NCBI taxonomy): domain Eukaryota; kingdom Metazoa; phylum Chordata; order Testudines; family Chelidae; genus Emydura; species Emydura macquarii. Next base: position 437,395 of record NW_027132798.1, on the reverse strand, counting down.
TTCCTCCCTTTGCAGGAGCTGGACAACCACTTTTTCTACATCTTTGATTTCTCCAAGACAGGGCGCCCGCGGCGGGAGGGAGTCCTGCCTGGCCTGGCGCTGAAACCCTGCCTCTACAAGAAGCGCTGAGGGGCCCCTCCGCTGGCGGCGGGGCTGGGGGCACCGCCCTGTGCCCATGCTGGCCCCGAGCCCGGCTCCCTGAGCTGAGCCGAGCCGCCCACTGCTGGTGTTGGAGGAGCGTGGGGCAGTTGGACCCTGTTCTGGGGTGGCAGGGGGCTATTGTCGCTCCCTGAGCCCACACTGCCGGGGAGCAGCAGGTGGCTCTGTGCATGGCGTGTAGGGGTGGGTTGTGCCCCCGGGGGGAGGGAGTGGGGGGTGCAGTGTGTGTACGCGGTGGAGGCAGGGGCCCTGACCTTTTTTTCATTGTTTGGTTTTGCATCAATAAAGATTTTGTTGAAGCGCCGCGTGGTGCCTTCTGGGAATTGTAGTTTGAGCGGGCACAAGCCGCGCTAAGTGTGCGCATGCGCACGCTGGCCAGCCACCTCCCGTCAATGGGCGGGGCTGGCAGAAGGCGCGTGCGCAGTGCGGTGTTCGGGAGGGCGGGGCCCTGCGAGTCGCGCCTGCGCAGTGGGGGGGTCGGTCGGGGCCTGTGGGGCCGTGGTCGGTGTTTCCTGCCGGGGGATGTCGGGTCCGGGCGGCCCGGGCCCCGGCGGGGGGAAGCTGGACATCAACCGCGCCGGCGTCTCCGAGCTGGAGGGGGCGCTGAGCGGCATCGGCCGGCGCCGGGCCCGCGGCATCGTGCGCAAGAGAGAGGTGCGGGCCGGGGCTATGGGGCCGGGGGCTGTGTGTGGGGCGGGGCGGGGGGGAGCGGAGGGGGGCTATGGGGCGGGCGGGAGCGCTGGGGTCGGGGGCTGTGGGGGTGTAGGGGCTGTGTGGGGGAGCTGTGGGGGTGTGTATGGGGGGCTATGGGCCGGGGGTTGTAGTGGGGCTATGGGGGTGTATGGGGAGCGCTGGGGTCGGGGGCTGTGGGGGTGTATGGGGGGCTATGGGCCGGGGGTTGTAGTGGGGCTATGGGGAGCACTGGGGTCAGGGGCTGTGGGGGGGGGCTGTGGGGCTGTGGGGGGGGGCTATGGGCCGGGGGCTGTGGGGGTGTATGGGGGGGGCTGTGTGGGGGGCTATGGGCCGGGGGTTGTAGTGGGGCTATGGGGGTGTGTGTGGGGCGGGGCGGATGGGGAGCACTGGGGTCGGGGGCTGTGGGGGTGTATGGGGGGGCTATGGGCCGGGGGTTGTAGTGGGGCTATGGGGGTGTATGGGGAGCACTGGGGTCAGGGGCTGTGGGGGGAGCTGTGGGGGTGTGGGGCTGTGGGGGGGGGGTCGGGGGCTGTGGGGGTGTATGGGCCGGGGGGCTGTGGGGGGCTATGGGCCGGGGGGGGGGGGGGGCTATGGGCCGGGGGCTGTGGGGGAGGCTGTGGGCCGGGGGCTGTGTGGGGGGCTATGGGCCGGGGGCTGTGGGGGGCTATGGGCCGGGGGCTGTGTGGGGCGGCTCGGTGGCGGGATCTGCTGCTCTCTGACCAAGGAAGGGGGGTGAGGCCCCAAGTGCAGGGAGCGAGTTGGGGGCAGCGTCCCAGACAGCATCAGGCAGTGCTGGCTTCAGCGTCCATCCCCCCATCCCAGACCCCGGGCAGCTCCCTGCATGGGGTGTGCTGGGCCCAGCACCGAGTTACTCTACAGAGCCCCTGTGCTGCTGCAGCCAGCTGGAGATAGGCACCCGGGGCACTGAGGGGCCATGTGGGCCATGAGATGCTCAGTCCTCAGGGGGATGAGTCCTTCCCATGGTCAGCTACAGTGACAGGGATGGGGTTGGGTGTGGGGCGCTGGCCGTGGCCCAGGAGATACGATGACAGGGATGGGGCTGGGTGTGGGGCGCTGGCCGTGGCCCAGGAGATGTGGGGTCCAGGATGGGGTTGGGTGTGGGGCGCTGGCCATGGCCCAGGAGATACGATGACAGGGATGGGGTTGGGTGCAGGGCGCTGGCTGTGGCCCAGAACATGCACTGCGTGAAATGCCCCATACATCCCTGTGTGCGTGAAGTTCAAAAGCGAGCAGGTGTTGCTGTCAAGGCGAGTGTACAGGGCAAACAGGAAGTTGTGCTCCAGCTGTCTGCTTGTGGTCACCCTGGCCTGGGTGCTGTGTGCAGTGCAGGTGTGGGGATGGACTAGCCGTGCTGCGGGAGGCATTAAAGGGGGAGACCTTGCTGTGCCCTGAGTAGAGGAGAGTTAGTTGCAGGGCAAGGGGTTCCTCTCCCACGTCTGGAATCTGGGGTCCATTCTCCCTTCAGCTGGCTGCATCCATCCAGGCTGCTTCTGTTTCCCAGATCACCCAAGTTTGCCAGGTGACTTTTAGAGCAAACACAAGCCCTCGTGCCGGGTTGAAAGTGACCCGGCCTTCGAGCTGTTTGCCAGGGAGCCTGGGGCCGGTCAGTAACTATGAGATGGAAGGAGCCAGCCCAGTGGCAACTGTAACTGACCCTAAGCTGAAATCTCAGAGGCCCAGTGGTGAAGGAGGTACACACGCTCACAGCTACAGTTTCTAAGAGCTGGAGGATGGGACTGGTGGGGCCTCGTACACACAGAAATGCTAGCGGAGAAAGGCAGGCCAGGAACCGATGGCTGGAAGCTGACGCCAGACAAATTCAATTGGAAATAAGGGGCAGGTGATTATCCGTAGGAACCAGCTCCCAAGGGTAGAAGGAGTTCTCCATTCCTTGATGTCATCAGCTCCCGCCTGGCTGCCTTTCTGGAAGATGCTTTAGGTTCAGTACAGGGGTAACCGGGTGGGATTCCCTGGCTTGTGTCGTACAGGGGGTCAGGCTAGCTGATCTACTGGTCCTGTCTGGGAGGATGGGGAGGGGTTTAACAGGATGTAAGTGGACAACTGCTGAGACCCTACCCTCTTGCTGGGACACTGTCCATTCATAGGATTTCCTCTCTACTCAGCTTAGTTCAGCTCATTGTGCTGTCCTCACGAGTGTTAACCATGAACCGTCCCACAAGAGGAAGCCACTAGGCTAGCGTTTGACCTGCTGGGAAGGCCCGAAGGCAGCAGCTGGGGCTGAAATGCCTCCTTTCTTCAGTGCTTTACAGACAGAAAGCCTAGGTGCCTGCCACTCGTGCCATGCTGGGTGATGGTACCAGGAGCTTGTGGGTGTGAACCACAGGGTGGGGTGGGAGGAGTTTCCGGACAGAGTTGGTCCTGCGGGTGGAGGCAGAGAGATGAGACTAGAGTGGTGCTTAGTGGCCCCGGCTGAGATCAGGTTCCCCAGTGCAGAGAGCTCAGTCTGAATAGACACAGTGGGAAGGGAAAGCAGAGACCCTAGAGGTGAGGGGACTTGCTCAAGTCCCGCCCCAGGTCAGTGGCAGAGCCAGGAATAGAACCTAGCCTCATAGGGCTGAAAGCCAGAAGGGCCCATTTCATCATCTAGTGTGGTCTCCTGCATATCACAGGCCGTCACCTTCCACCCAAACACTTCTGTACGGAGCTCAAGGACTTCATTTAAACCGAGACATTTCAGTCCTCAGAAGGCTGCACTGCTGTGCACAAGCAGAGAGCAGGATGGACTGCTATCAGTGCCCGAGGTCCCTGCAGGGACAGGGAATTGATGGGGTGGGACATGCCCAGGGGATCCACCTTCTATGCTGCAAAGGAAGGTGAAAAACCCCAAGAACTTTGCCAGTCTGACCTGGGGTAAAATTCTTTCCCAGCCCCAAATCTGGTGATCTGTTAGACCCTGAGCATGTGAGCAGGATGTGCCAGCCAGGCAGCCAGAAAGGATGCTTGAGACCACCTCAGAGCTCTGGCCACCCCAGCTGGTGTCCTGTCTCCCGCTGCAGCCAATCTCTGATTCTTCAAAGGTGGGGGGAAAAAACCCCAGCAGATTAAAATGTGCATCAGTTGTGAATGTGGGTCGTGAATCCTAAGCCATGATGCTACCCAAAGTACATAGCTAAAAAGAGAGAGCTTCAAGGTTCCCATTCAAACCTGCTTACTCCAAGCGCTTGTCAGCATGGGAAGTCACACTGATACAAGCTAAGATGCAGGTTTAAACTACAATACAACCTCAGAGTTACGAACTGACCAGTCAACCACACGCCTCGTTTGGAACTGGAAGTACGCAATCAGGCCGCACCAGAGCCCACCAAAATAAAGCAAATATAGCACAGCACTGTATTAAGTGTAAACTATGAAAAGAAAGGGAAAGTATTTTTTAAAAAAGAGTTGGCAAAGTTTCAAAGCCGTAGTAAGTCAAGGTTCAGTTGTAAACTGTTGGAAGAACATTTTGTTCAGAGCTACGAACAGTTCCTGAGGTCGGTGGTAGCTCTGAGGTTCTGCTGGTATAACCCACTAGGGAGACACTCTTGTTCCAGTACAGGAGAGCCTTTTTCAACTTAGATTTTGTCACATGGGAAAAGTTCAAGATAAAATGAATAAAGTCACCTTTATACTGGGATGAGAATGTCCCCATGGGTGTTTATACTGGTATAACTGGATCAGTTGTAGCTACACTGGTGCAACTGGTAAAACGATCCTGTGTAGGCAGGGCCTTCGGGTCCCTTCGCTGTTGTGTGCTCATCTCCCTCTGAGAGAATCATAGACATGTAGGGCTGGATAGGACCTCGAGAGGTCATCTAGTCCACACCCTTGCGCATCCGTGGTGTGCACCATTCCCCGGGAGCTCTGCACGGCATGATCTGCCTCGCATGCAGCCTCCTGCCTTCCTCCCAGGGCCACTGTGTCTACAAGGCCCTTCCCAAAAGTCAGAGGGGCGGGCTGGAGATGGGTAGTGCAGGGCTTTGGGGCTGAGACGTGAGTCTGATGCAGAGGATGTGGTGAGTGCACAGGAGAGAGCAGCAAGGGAGGTGGGTGGAGGGGAACGGGACAGAAGGTGGTTGAGTAGATGCAGGGGAAAAGCCAGTAAGATTGAAGGATAATACTGACTGCTGAGCTGGGGAGCATGGTGGATTGACTGGGACAAACGATGAAACTGTCATTGGAGGCAGCTTAGCAGAGGTACCATGTGGGGGTTGCTGTGCCCTGGGGCTGGGGGGGGGATTTGGCTTCCTGGGGGGAAGGAAAATGGGGGTTGGGAGGGGATAGGTGTGGCTGTGAGTGTGGGGAGAGTTACTGCTAAGCAGCTGGTGACAATGGGAAGGCTGCCAACGGCCCTGTCTGCTCTGCCAGGAATCCTCTGGGAGTTCAGTACAGTTAATCCAAGTACATGCAGAGGTGGCTTTCAGTGACTGACTGGTGCTGTGCCTGGCCTGCACATTCCACATGGCAACTGCACGGACCCCCTGGCCGTTGAGCTTAGTCTGCAAACACAGTCCTGTCAAAATCAGGCTGCAGGCCTGTCGTTCGCCTGCCCGCATGGCCAGGAGCAGACTTCTGGGTGCATGGGCAGCATTACCACTGGCACTCCCTGGCTTGCCTGGGTCTCGCTTTGCAGCCTGCTGTTTGTGTTGAAAAACAAACAACCCTTGGAGCGAATGAGCAAGGGTGTGAATGGCAAGAGGGCGTGCACTCCTGGTGCTGCCAGGCCTCTGCACGGTGCAGGGGATCAGAGACCCCGGTGTCTTCAGAGAGTAGCTAAGTGAGAAGTGATTTAAGGAAATGAGTGTCCATAGACTCATAGAAGAGCAGGGTGGGAGGGGACCTCAGGAGGCCATGTAGTCCAGCCCCCCTCTAGTCCACACAACTTGTAAATAGCCTGTGGAACTCACTGCCACAAATGGTCAATGGAAGAGTACAAGCTTTAACCTCTGTTTCAATGGGCAGGGAGCGTGCCCAGGGCCATGTTATTCCAGAACTTCCCATGGGGGGCTCGGGCCTCTGGAGCATTAGGGTCTTGCCCCATCAGAGGCAGGGCTGGATGGGCCCTTGGGTGGATCCTGGCCAGCCATTCTTTTGAAGACAGGCCCTGCTACCAAGAGACCCTATCAGGTGTCCTTCGTCCATAAGCAATGGCACAGGACCAGGCTGAGCCCCCTGCTGAGTCCTGGCAGAGCCAGCCTGGAAGGCAGATTAGGTTCTGGCTGAGCCCCTGGGTGAGGAGGGAAGAGACCATGTGGGTCATGGATCCCCCTACCTGATGCCACCAGAACAAGGTGTTTGCAGCATGCTCCTCACTATGGTGCCATCAGGGCAGATGGTGCCCTTGTCTCCGGGGGCTCAGGCACCATGAAGGGCTCCAAGGGTCCTGTGGTCCCCATCCACCAGTCTATCTGTCCGTCCTGCCTGCAGAAGCTTGGTGGGGAAAGTGGGCAGTAAAACTGACTTGTCCCTGCAGTTGTGTGGGAACCATCACAGGTTCTGCTCCCTCAGTGCCCTCTCTCTTAGTACAAAGGGATTGCCCATGGAGACCATAGGCCTCACCTGCTGTGCAGCCGGGTGCAGGGCCGTGGGCATGGTGTGCAGAGAGAGGGACCAGTTATCTGGAAGTAGGCACCTTCCCCCCTCACCCTTCAGGGATCCCCTCCCCCCAGTGACAAGCCATGGCTGGGAGCTTCTCCCTTTCTAGGTCTCTCTGCTGCTGAGGATTGTGTAGCTGGATCCTGGCTGTCTGCTGTGCTCAGCATGGGCCGGGGCTGGGGAAGGGTGTCTGTACCGAGCCTGGGGGGCTCTTTCCATGCCCCTTGTGGGGGCTGATTCCTGTCCCCAGGAGTGGGTAGGGCAAGGGGGCAAAGACAGGCCAGGGGCAGAAGGGCTGGGGAGGGGGCCATGTCAGGTAGGTGGACGAAATTCTTCTTCCCAAGTGTTTCAGCCCCCCTGTCGTCCTGCCGTCCCCACAGACCAGGAATGTAAAGGCATGAGCAGAGCTGTGACCGCCAGGGGTAACTAGGGTGACTGCAGGGCTGTCACTAGGATGGCGGCAGGAGAGTCTCAGGAGAGCACCCCTCTGGGCAAGTATCTTCTGGGGAGGGGGCAGCATAGAGCCTTGGGGGGAGGGGCGTGCGCTGGGCCTGGCCCTACCCGACGCCGTGCTGATTCCTGCGTGTTCCCTGACAGGAGCTGAAGGGCTTCAACTCGCTGGATGACCTGCTTCATGTCAAGGGCGTCACCACCCGGATCCTGGAGCTGAACAGCCAGCGGATGACCTGCCGGAGGCGGCCGCTCAGGGAGGATGCGCCCGGCGGGAGCCCTAGCCAGCAGGGGGCCAACGCCCACATGCCTCAGGTAGGGAGGGATGGGGCAGTGCTCTGCCCATCCTGCGGTGGGGGGTGCCCCACGCTTGGGATGGAGGGGGTCCAGGGAGGCAGGTACCCCAAAGGGAGACGTCTCTGGCTTGGACTCCAGCCCCAGCCTCCTGTGCTGAGACCAGGGATCTGTCTGTCACACCCCTGCTAGCCCGTCCTTGCCACAGGCTGCTCTCCGACTTGGGCACTGGGCTGGTGACCCAGCGGGAGCATGCCTGCTGGCACTGCCAGCGAGAGCTGAGTCGCCGAGGGGCTGGCCAGCTCCCCGTGGCAGCGGAGCGCGTGGGCTGGCTTGTGAGGGGCAGAGCCCTGCCAAAGGCTGCCTCAGGCGAGGATGGCGCACGGCAGCCTGCTCTGTCCTGGAATCCCTCTGACCACAGGTAGTGCTGCTGGCCCGAAGGCTTCCCCTGCAGACACGTCCCCTAGAGCGTGAGCTACCACAAGCAGAAACAGCCCTTCCGCTCACTCTGTGTGATCCACCCGCCCCATGGTCTGGGCAGGCTGGCCCACCACTGGGAACCATCTCGCTGCCACTCTGAGCTGGCATCCCCACTGCCCGGGGCTGGGAGCTCCTCTGGGACAAGCCTCTCCCAGCCGCCTGCTCCTGACGCCCAGTGGGAAGAGAGGTCCCAGCCCCCTCACCCCAAAGCTCTCAGGTTGCTGTGGTGAGTCTCCTTCAGCCCCAGGGCAGGCAGGCAGCCATTTGGGATACACCGACGCTGGCTTGGTGTTTTGGCTCCTGGGGTCAACAATGGCTTCCCTCCCTCGCTCCCCAATTGGCAGGCTCTGCCTTCCTCTGGAGGCAGCACCCGAGAGCAGGTCTCTCTGCCTGTGTCCCTCCGTCTCTCTGCTTAGACATAACTGGTTGGGCAAGAGCCACTCAGCCTGCCTTCCTGGTGCAATGGGGTCCCTACCTGCAGCCCCTTCACTCTCCAGCTAGCAAAGTGAGAACCCCGACGCAGGAGAAAGACCACAGCTGGGCTGGGAGGTGCGCCGGCACCCCTTCTTGTGGCGGGCTCTGTAGGAAGACAGGAGCAGAGAGCAATGGGAATGGCCTCTCTGCCCTCCCGTAGCCTGCCCAGTATGCGGATGGAGGAGCCTGCACATAGAACGCACACTGCTTTATGGAGCTTCTGGGGCAAAGTCAGCCCCCCGAGGAATGGGAATCAGACAGCAGAGTACTACAGGCAGGCTGCTGGGGGATGCCAGTCTCTGCACTGAGCGTGAGGGGCGTAAGGACAGATTCATAGTTTCAAGTCCAGAAAGGACCATTACATCATCTGTTCATCAGAGGCAAGAGGTCAAGGTGGCATTCTACACAGCATGGCAGGCTCTGACCAGCGGAAAGAAGAGGACCGGGAGGAATTCCATGCAGGTAGACGTTTCAAATTGATAGCAGGTCCTCAGCATGGTGACTGCTTAAGATATCTCCGACAGTGTAGCTGGATGAAGAGAATGGAGAGGTGTGTGGGGCACACCTGTGGATGGATGCCCAGCCAACCTGCAAGAAAATCCAGACTGCCACAAAGAGATCTTCAGCTGGCTAAGGAAGATTGATGAGCCTTTTGGGGAATCTGTGGGGAGATGGGGTTGTGTAGTTTGGACAGCCTCCATCTCAGGAGAAGGGGACCCAATCTTCTTGGGGACAGGCTGGCTAGAGTAGTCAAGAAGGTGTTAAACTAATGCCAAGAGGGGCGGGTAAAAAGAAGGAAGATATGATGACTCAGCAGAAGTTCATATTGTTGAGAGTACATTTAATCCAAAAACCAAAGGACGTGACGAGAGGAAATGATTGAATTGCCTATAGACCAATATTAGGAGGCTGGGTAACAAATAAAAAAACCTGGAATTGGGCATTTGTGAGTGTGAATTGGATCTGGTTGGTATCACTGAAATCTGGTGGAATGACTCCCACGATTGGGGGGTCTAGCCCGTTTAGGAACAATAAAGAATGCAAAGACGGCAGGGGAGTGACAACGTAAAAAATGGCATTACCTGGTCCCACATCATTGACAGCTAGAAAGAAAATGATCTTGAATGCTTATTGATCAATGTCCTAATAGATAAAGCACAAGACAGGGTCCTACCAAGGACTTTGCAAAAGCGTTGGGGGGTCATGGTGGGTAGTCAGCTGAGCATGGGGTCCCATTGCGATGCTGTGCCCAAAAGGGCCAATGTGCTCTTTGGACGTATGAACAGAGGAATCTCCAGTAGGAGTAAGAGGTTCTGTAATCGTCTCCATCTGGCAGCGGTGCAACTGCTACTCAAATGTTGTGTTCAGTTCTGGTGGCCACAATTCAGGAAGAGCCATAAGAATGATGAAAAGGTTGGAAAACATGTCTGATAGTGAGAGACCTCAGCTGCTTAATCTGTTTAGCTTTGTTCTTTAACCTTCCTTTCTCTGTGCTAACCTAAGGACTTCCTGTGCTGTGCTCCAGCTGGCTAATAAACACGACTGAGTGTCCCTGTAAATACTGGGTGAGGGGCATTAATCCCTGCAGAATGATTCTCTCATTCTCTGCCTGGAGTCTGTCTCATTTGGACTTGCTGAGCAGAGCTTGTGTGTGGAGCAGGGATGTTAACGCCCCAGAAGTTCAGTCTCAGGAGGCAGTGAGGCTACATGGCCTCCCCGAAGGAAGAGTGAGACCTCTGGGGGGGTCTGGAACATCAAAAGGGCTCCTCCTAGGGCCTGTTCCAAAGCTGGGGGTAGCACAGATCTTGCGGCTCCATGATGGGGTGGCTTGATCACAGTCAAGAAACACCTACAACAGGGAGCAAACGTTCCTAATAGATGGCTCTTCAGGAGAGGGGACAAAGGTAGAACAAAATCTAATGCCTAAAAGTTGAAGCTAGACAGATTCAGAATAGAAATGACGTGCAGATTTTTAACAGTGAAGGTAGTTTAACCATGCGAGCAATTTACCAGGGTTATGGTGGATTCTGCAGCCCAGACAATTGTTGAATCAAAATTGGTTGTTTTTCTAAAAGATCTCCTCTAGTTCAAATAGGATTTAAATCAAGGAAGTCCAGTGGCCTATGCCCTATGTTGTACAGGAGGTCAGATTAGATGATCACAGTGGTCCCAAAAATGTCATTACCTGTTTCCGAGTCACTGAGAAAATGGTTTTGAATGCTTATGGATATGGATACCAACAATTAAACCACAAAGTAGGATTTTAGATGGTGTCTGCTGCAGACCACCAAATCCCACCAGGGAACAGGATGGTCTGCTCCTTAATCACCTATCTATAATGCATCAGAAAAAAAGCTGAATGATCACAGGGGACTTCAGTTTGAGTGACACATGTTGGAGGTCTCATGCTGCCAGCACTAAAACATCCTTGGAAATTCTAAATATTATAGATGACAATTTCATAACTCAAAAAGTGTTGGATCCAGTGTGGGAATTCTATATTAGACATTATCTGGACAGATAAAAAGGAAGTGAACACAGAACTAAAAATCAGAAGCTAGGAATTGTGGAAAATTGATAAGGGAAGCAAAGGGATGCAAGGAGAAATCTATAGTACAGTAAGGAATTTTTAAAGTATATTAGGAACAAAAAGAATCCTACCAATGCTTTAGATTCATTGATCCTTTCTGGCATTGGAATCTTTGTGATCATCTAGTCTGACCTCCAGAATAACAAATTGGCCCATTACTAGATGGAAATGGTAGAATTATCAGTAATAATTCAGAAAAGGCAGAAGTGTTCAATAAATGTTTCTGTTCTGTATTTGAGGGAAAAACAGATGATGTAGTCATATCCTATGATATTGATAACATTCTTTCCATTCCAGTGATACCTCAGGAGGATGTTAAACAGCAGCTACTAAAGTTAAATATTTTTAAATAGGAGGTCTGGGTAACTTCATCCAGGTGTTTTAAAAGAGCTGTCTGAGGAGCTTGCTGGACCATTAAGATTATTTTCTATAATTCTTAGAACACTGAGGAAGTTCCAGAACTCTGGAAGAAAGCTAATGTTGTGCCAATATTTAAAAAGAGTAAATGACCTGATTAATTATAGGCCTGTCGGCCTAACATTGATCCCAGACAAGATAATGGAGTGGTTGATGCAGGACTCAATTAATAAAGAATTAAAGGAGGGTAATGTAATTAATACTAATCAGCAGGGGTTTATGGAAAATAGAGCCTGTCAAACTAACTTGAAATCTTTTTTTGATGAAATTACAAGTTGCTTGATAAAGGTAATAGCGTTGATCTATTTAGACTTCAGTAAGGCATTTGACTTGATTCCATGACATTTTGATTAAAAATGTACAATGATACAAAATTAACATGACACACATTAGATGGATTAAAAACTGGCTAACTGATAGGTCTCAAAACGTGACTGTAAATGGGGACCCAAACTGTACCATAGAATCTCTATGGAAAGTAATTCCATGTTTGAATAATAAGAATGTAATAGTAGGGATATAGTACCAACCACCTGACCAAGGTGATGATAGTGACTGTGAAATGCTCAGGGAGATTAGAGAGGCTATAAAAATAAAAAACTCAATAATAATAATAAATAATAATAATAATGGGGGATTTTAATTATCCCCATATTGACTGGGTACATGTCACCGCAGGATGGGATGCAGAGAGAAAGTTTAACACCTTAAATGACTGCTTTTTTGTGACAGCTAGTCCTGGAGCCCACAAGAGGAGAGGCAATTCTTGAGTTAGTCCTAAGTGGCGCACAGGATCTGGTCAAGAGGTGAAGATAGCTGAATCACTTGGTAAATAGTGACCATAACATAATAAAATTTAACATCTCCATGGGAGTAAAACACCAAAGCAGCCCACCATGGTAGCATTTAATTTCAGAAAGGGGAACTAAATAAAAATAAGGAAGTTTTTTAAACAGAAATTAAAAGGTACAGTGCCAAAAAGTGAAATACCTGCAAGCTGCATGAAACTTTTTAAAGACACCAAAATAGAGGCTCAATTTAAATGTATACACCACATTAAAAAACATAGTAAGAGGACCCAAAAAGTGCCACCATGGCTAAACAACAAAGTAAAAGAAGCAGCTAGAGGCAAAAAGACATCCTTTGAAAGTGGAAGTTAAATCCTACTGAGGAAAATAGAAAGGAGCAAAAACCCTGACAAGTGAAGTGTAAAAATATAATTAGGAAGGCCAAAAAAGAATTTGAAGAACAGCTAGCCACTAAACAACCAGTGGGGCCACTGGACAATTGAGATACTAAAGGAGCTCTCAAGGAAGATAAGGCTATTGCAGAGAAACTAAATGAATTATTTGCATCGGTCTTTATGGCTGAAGATGTGTGGGAAACTTGAGCAATTCTTTTTAGGTGACAAATCTGAGGAACTATCCCAGAGTGAGATGTCAATAGAGGAGGTTTTGGAACAAATGGATAAATTAACCAGCAATAAGTCACCAGGACCAGATGGGATCCACCCAAGAGTTCTGAAGAAACTCAAATGTGAAATCGCAGAATTACTAACTGTGGTATGTAATCTATCATTTAAATCAGCTTCTGCACCAGATGATTGGAGAATAGCTAATGTGATGCCAATTTTTTAAAAAGGCTCCAGAAGTGATCCTGGCAGTTTCAGACTGGTGAGCCTAACTTCAGTACCAGGCAAATTGGTTGAAACTATAGTGAAGAACAGAATTATCAGACACAGAGATGAATATGATTTTTTGGGGGAAGAGTCAACATGGCTTTTGGAAAGGGAAATCATGCCTCACCAATCTACTAGAATTCTTTGAAGGGGCAACAAGCATGTGGATAAGGGTGAGCCAGTGGATATAGTGTACTTGGGCTTTCAGAAAGCCTTTCACAAGATCCATCACCAAAGACTCTTAAGCAAAGTAAGTGATCATGGGATAAAACGAAAGGTCCTCTCCTGGAACAGTAACTGGTTAAAAGATAGGAAACAAAGGGTAGGAATAAATGGTCACTTTTCTGAATGGAGAGAGGTAAATCGTGGTGTCCTTCAGAGGTCTGTACTATCTGGAAAAGGGGGTAAGCAGTGAGGTGGCAAAATTTGCAGATGATACAAAACTACTCCAGATGGTTAAGGCCAAAGCAGACTGAGAAGACATACAGGGGGGATCTCATAAAACTGGGTGACCGGACAACAAAATGACAGATGAATTTCAATGTTGATAAATGCAAAGTAATGCACATTGGAAAACAGAATCCCAGCTACACGTATAAACGGATGGGGTCTAAGTTAGCTGTTACCACTCAAGAAAGATCTTGGAGTCAGTGTGGATAGTTCTCTGAAAACATCTACTCAATGTGCAGCGACAGTCAAAAAAGCTCACAGACTGTTGGGAATCATTGGGAAAGGGATACATAATAAGACAGAAAATATCGTAATGCATCCTTATAAATCCATGGCACGCCCACCTTGAATACTGCGTGCAGATCTGGTCGCCCCATCTCAAAAAAGATATATTGGAATTGGAAAAGGTACAGAAAAGGGTAACAAAAATGATCAGGGGTCTGGAAAAGCTTCCCTATGAGGAGAGATTAATAAAACTGGGACTTTTCAGCTTGGAAAAGAGACGACTAAGAGGGGATATGATAGAGATCTATAAAATCATGACTGGTGTAGAGAAAGTAAATAAGGAAGTGTTATTTTCTCCTTCTCATAACACAAGAACTAGGGGTCACCCAATGAAATTAATAGGCAGCAGGTTTAAAAGGAACAAAAGGAAGTACAGTATTTCTTCACACAATGCACAGTCAACCTGTGGAACTCCTTGCCAGAGGATGTTGTGAAGGCCAAGACTATAATGGGGCTCAAAAAAGAACTAAAGTTCCTGGAGGACAGGTCCATCAATGACTATTAGCCAGGATAGGCAGGGATTGCTGTTTGCCAGAAGCTGGGAATAGGTGACAGGATGGATCATTTGATGATTTCCTGTTCTGTTCATTCCCTCTGAAGCACTTGGCACTGGCCACTGTTGGAAAACAGACTACTTGGGCTAGATGGATGATTGGTCTGACCCGATCTGGCTATTCTTATGTTCTTGGGAATACCATCAAGTGGGTGTGTTTCTAGTTTGGTCCTGCAGAAATCTGTTTTTGGACCTAAGTTATTTAAGACTTTTATCAATGACCCAGAAGAAAACATAAAATCATCACTGATAAAGTTTGCATGTGACACAAAAACTGGGGGAGTGGCAAATAACAAAGAGGACTGGTCACCGATACAGAGTGATCTGGATCACTTGGTAACCTAGGCACAAGCAAACTTTATGTGTTTTAATACAACCACACACAAATGTTCACATGTAGGAACATCGGCCATACTTGTACATACTTGTACATACACATGTAGGAACATCGGCCAATATCGGCCATACTTACAAGATGGAGATTTCTATCCTGGGAACAGGTGACTCAAAAATCATTTGGGGTCATGATCGCTAATCAGCTGACCATGAGCTTCCATTGCAGCACTGTAGCCAAAAGGGCTACTGTGATCCTTGGATATACTGTATAAACAGGGAAATCTCGAGTAGGAGCAGAGAGGTTATTTTACCTTGGTATTTGGCACTGGTGCGACCACTGCTGGAATCCTGTGTTCAGTTCCTGGTTCCGCACTTCAAGGATGTTGATAAAATGGATTAGAAACACGCCTTATAGTGATAGATTCCAAGATCTTAGTCTGCTTATCTCAACAAAGAGAAGGTTAAGGGGCGATAGTCTCTAAGTGCATAGATGAGGATCAAATATTTAAAAATGGGCTGTTCTGTCTAGCAGAAAGCGATGTAACAACATTCAGTGGCTGGAAGCTGAAGTCAGACGAATTCAGACTGGAAATAAAGTGTGTATTTGTAACAGTGAGGGTAACTAACTACTGGAACAATTTACCCAGGGTTCACAGAATCACAGAACCACAGGGTGAGACGAGGCCTCAAGTGTCAACTAGTCTAACCCCTGCCAAGAGGCAGGGTTTGGTGTGTGTGAAGCATCCAAGGCAGGGGGCTGTCCAGCCTGCTTTGGAAACCTCCAGCAAAGGAACTTCCCCGACCTCCCAAGGCTGTCTGTTCCCTTGTCCTGCTGTTCTTATAGTGCGGCGGTTCTTCCCGAGATTTAATCTTAAATCGGCTGGGCTGTAGTTTGCACCCACTGCCTCTTGTCCTGCCCTCTATGGCAAGAGAGAACAACTTTTCTCTGTCTTTTTTTATGGCAGCCTTTCGAGTATTTGAAGACTGCTACCATGTCCCCCCCTTAATCTCCTCTTTTCCAAACTGAACATACCCAGTTCCTTCAGCCTTTGCTCATACGGCTTCTATTCCATCCTTCTGATCATCTTTGTCATTCGCCTCTGGATCCTTGCCAGTTTCTCTGCATCCTTGCTATATGTTGATGACCAAAACCAGACTCAGTACTCCAGCGGATGCCTAACCAGTGCCAAGTAGAGCGAGACTATCACCTCCCGTGACTGGCATGCTCTGCCTCTGCTAATGCAACCCAAATTGCATTTGCTTTTTTTGCAACAGCATCATGCTGTTGACTCAGTTGTGATCCACCACAACTCCCAGATCCTTCTCAGCAGTGCTGCTGCCGAGCCAGTTATCCCCCATTCTGGATTTGTGCATGTGGTTTTCCTTCCCCCAAGTGTAGGACTTTACATTTGTCTTTGTCGAATTTCATTTTATTGTTTATAGCCCAGTTCTCCAATTTATCAAGATCCTTCTGAATTTTAACTCTACCCTCCAAAGTGTGGGCAATCCTCCAGCTTTGTGTCATCTACAGATTTGATCAGTGTGCTCTCTATACCTACATCCAGGTCATAAACAACACTGGACCCAGAACAGAACCCTGTGGAACCCCACTTGAGACCTCCCTCCAATCTGACATTGTGACATTCCCCTAGTGCAGTCTGGCCTGGTGAATCGCTGTCACCCCCACCCCCCACTCCGGGAGCCTGTCTTACTCTGCGTTGCTGTGTGAACTCCCACTCCTGGGCAGCTCACACACAGCCCCAGCAAGCAAGTTGCACCCCCCCAGCTCAGTGAGTGAGTGTCTCTAGGCAGCCACTCAAGGGATTATGCAGTGGTCTTGCCCCAGTCACTACCCCCAGTCCCAGATGCAGCCCTAGGAACCGCCATCTTACAATGTTCAGTGCTGCCCACTGGACACCACAAGCTCATATGTTCATCAATTTAACAAAGAAATTGATATGCACTAGCCTTGTCATTTTAAAAGGCGTCTCCAACACACCTTAAATCAAACATGCTGCTTCAGGTCAAACAAACGACTGGTGTTAAACTACAGAAGGATTTTAAGTGATTATAAATCAGAGGAAAGCAAGTCAGGTTTAGTCAAAATAAACCAAAGCCAAATGCACTCTAAACTAAGCTGAACGCTTTCAGCAGCCTTACAAACTCAGATGAGTCTCACCACAGGCTGGCTGGATTCCTTTCCAGCCAGGCAGCCCACCTGGGTCAGCACTTCAGTTGTTTGGTGGTGTTTGTAGATGGAAGTGGAAGAGAGAGAGAGTGGCAAAATGTCTCCCCTTTTTAAAATGCTCCTTCTGCCCTCTGGGGCTTTGCCCTCGCGCGCCCCCTCCCTTCAGGGTCAGGTGACAAACAACCTCCATTTCCTCCATGTGCTGAGTCAGTGAGGTTCTTTGTTGATTCCTTTGTTGATGTCTAGGCCAGTCCTTTCTTCCTGGAATGCGAGCTTGGTTTGTTCTAGACAAGCCTTAATGAGGCGCGAACTGCCCCTCTGCTCAGAGTCTTGCTTGGATATGTTTTAAACCATGAGACACATCTTTAGGGTTATCACTTAGTGACGCCTCATAACTATCTACATGCCATTGCAACATACATATTACTGTAACGCTAATATTCAGTGCGGCATGAGTATTCCAGAAACATCTTACATGACCTGTTTGCATGAAACAATACACAGTTACACTATCAAGGTGATCATGGGGGGTGCAGTGTGTCACAGACATCACTCAATTAATAGTTAATCTTCGTTTGCGGTTGTTTAACCAATTATGTATCCACTTAATGGTAGTTCCACTGTGCCCACATTTCTCCAGCTTACCTATCAGAATGTCCTGTGGGGCTGTGTCCAAAGCCTTGCTGAAATCCAGGTATATCATGTCCACTGCATTCCCCCAGTCCACCAAACCAGTTACCCTGTCGAAGAAGGAAATAAAGCTGGTTTGGCGTGATTTGTTCTTAATAAACCCATGCTGGCTGCTAGTGATTACCCCTTCGTCCGCCAGGTATTCACAAATGGAGTGTTTTATACATTGATCTAGTAGCTTCCCAGGTATCGAGATCAGGCTGACTGGTGTATAGTTTCCCGGCTCTCCCTTTTCTTTCTTTTTACAGATGGGCACTACCTTAGCCCTTCTCCAGGCTTCTGGGACCTCTCCTGTCATCCATGAGTTTGCAAATATTATTGCCCGTGACCAAGATTTCTTCAGCTAATTCCTTCAGCCCTCTGGGGTGAATTGCATCAGGCTCTGTTGACATGAATTCGTTCAGATTAGTCAGAAGATCTCTGAAGTGTTCATTACTAATCTCCCTTCCCCTTTATTGTCTGTGGCTACTTCGCTAGTTTTCTGGTCACATGTTATTTGTTGTGAGAAGCAAAGTAGGCGTTAAGCAGCTCTGCCTTTCTATCATTTTCTGTTACCAGCTCTCTTTCTCCCTTGAGCAGCAGGCCCACCCCATCTCTGATCTTCTTTCTTGTCTGACATATTTGTAGAACCCTTTCTTCTTGTCTTTAACATTCCTTGCCAGCTGTAACTCATTCTTTGCCTTGGCTGTCCTGATTTTGTCCCTATATGCTCGTGCTGTTCCCATGTATACCTCCTTGTTGACATCCCCTCCTTCCATTTCCTATGTGGAGATTCGCCAGCATTGGGAATTATTTTAAAATTGTGGTTGGATGTATTTTCCCTAAAAGATTTGCTTCAGTTCAATAAGGAACTATTTTGGGGAAGTTCTGTGGCCTCTGTTATATAGAGAGAGGAGGTCAGACTGAAGATCACAGTGATTCCTTCTGGCCTTGGAATTTACGAATCTGTGAACACATCGGTCCCGTCTGGCTTTATGATTTAGTTTGACATCCTATATTGGACAGGCCATTAAATTTCAACCAGTTACCACTATATTGAGCCCAGTAACTTGAGTTTGACTAAATCAGGGGTGTCAAACATATGGCCCGTGGGCCACATCCGGTCCGCGAACCTTTTTGATTTGGCCCGCATCTGGCCAGTTTTTTTGAGACGTGCTGCCGCCCACAGTGAGGGCATTGCCGCTTTAAGAGATTTCTCTGCTTATGGCATTGCCGGTTTAAGAATCCCTGAAATGTCTTAAAGTGTTGATGCCGGACGCAGAGAAATCCCTTAAAGCAGCAATGCACTCAGTCGGCAACACGGTCCCTCGTGAAATCCCACCGCCAAAAAGGGCTGATGCCGCGCCATCAAAAAGGGGAAGATGGCCCAAATTTTTCAGTGGAGCATATTGCATGGCCCCTGTGAAGCGCAGTTTACGAGAATTTGGCTTGTCACCATCAGCGAGTTTGGCATCCCTGGACTAAATCATCTTCTAGAAAGACAGCCAGTCTGGATTTGAAGACATGAGGAGATGAAAAATCCACTGCTTCCCTTGGGCATTTATTGCAGTGGTTAATCACCCTCCCTGTGAAAACTGTGTCTGATTTCTAACTTGAATTTGTCTCGGTTCAACTTCCAGCCATTGGTTCTTGTCCTGCCTTTCACCACTAGATTGAGGAGCCCATTGGTACCTGGTATCTTCTCCCCGAGAAGGTACTTATGCACTGTAGTCATGTCACCTTCTGTCCTGGATCCACAGAACTGGTGCTGCAGCCCAGCCTTTAAATAGTCCTTTGGAGGAACCCTTCCAGGTGCCAGACACTGTAGGTTTCTCACTTTTCCTTCAGTGTAGGCCACGGGGCCTCACTGCCTCCAAGACTGGGCCTCTGGGCTCCAGCCAGTTCAACCTCAGCCAGTATTTGCTGTGACACCAGGTAGCCTTTCCAAATAGAGTCGGGTTTATTAGTCAGCTGGAACACAGCATGGAAAGTCCTTAGGTTAGCCCAGAGAAAGTAAGGTTAAGACAGTCTATCTGGCCAAGCCAGTGCACTCCACCATCCACGTAATCAATTCCATT
Organism: Emydura macquarii macquarii; assembly: GCF_026122565.2. Taxonomy (NCBI): domain Eukaryota; kingdom Metazoa; phylum Chordata; order Testudines; family Chelidae; genus Emydura; species Emydura macquarii. The sequence goes on along the minus strand of NW_027132798.1, from coordinate 417,988 downwards.
TCAGGCTCTGTCTTTTTCTGACCTCTTTGTCAGTCCCAGGGGAGAGCAGCCAACTTCTTCCAGAAGCCCATTCTTTGTCCACTGCCCGTCACATCTCAGTCCTTTCTTCTCAAGCTGGGATCTCTGCTGAGCTTTCCTAATGGGAGGTGAGGGGAAAACCTCCTTCCTCTTGGTTGTTGTTTCCAGGTTGTCAATGTTCTGGTCACTGGGGCTTCCTTTGTCTCTTTCGTATTCTGTATTGATCTGTGTCGCTTTCAGCAGGTTCCAACCAGTTTCTTCACTGCTCTTTCATTGTGGCCCAGACAGCAGGCAGACACCCACACATCATGTTCTGTGCTGCCCCCCAGAGCAGATCTAACCTTGTTTCCCCCACTGGGTAGCAATGCAAAGCACAGAGGGAAACAGAGGCACACATAGGCTTCATAAAAATATTACAGAAAATGCTCACTTTATCACACTTTTCAATCTTTGTGCTGCTTCATAGAATCATAGAGTTGGAAGGGACCTCAGAAGGTATCTAGTCCAACCCCCTGCTCAGAGCAGGACTAACCTCAGCTAAATACTCCCAGCCAGGGCTTTTATCAAGCCTTTAGAGGTTAAAAACCTCTAAGGATGGAGATTCCACCACCTCTCTCAGTAACCCATTCCAGTGCTTCACCACCCGCCTAGTGAAAAACTTTTTCCTAATGTCCAATCTAGACCTCCCCCACTGCAACTTGAGACCATTGCTCCTAGTTCTATCATTTACTACCACTGAGAACAGCCTAGCCCCATCCTCCCTAGAACCCCCTTTCAGGTAGTTGAAGGCTGCTATCAAATCCCCCTCATTCTTCTCTTCTGTAGACTGAACAAGCCTAGTTCCTGCAGCCTCTCCTCATAAGTCATGTGCTCCAGCCCCCTAATCATTTTTGTTGCCCTCCGCTGGACTCTCTCCAACTTGTCCACATCCTTTTTGTAGTGGGGGGCCCACAACTGGACACAATACTCCAAATGTCGCCTCACAAATGCCGAATCGAGGGGAATAATCACTTCCTCGATCTGCTGGCAATGCCCCTCCTAATGCAGCCCAATATGCTATTAGCCTTCTTGGCAACCAGGGCACACTGCTGACTCATATCCAGCTTCTTAGCCACTGTTACCCCCAGGTCCTTTTCTGCAGAACTGCTGCCTAGCTCGTCAGTCCCCAGTCTGTAGCTGTGCATGGGATTCTTCCGTCCTAAGTACAGGACTCTGCACATATCCTTGTTGAACCTCATCAGATTTCTTTTGGCCCAATCCTCCAGTTTGTCTAGATCACTCTGTATCCTATCCCTACCCTCCAGTGTATCTACCACTCCCCCCAGCTTAGCAAACTTGCTGAGGGTGCAATCTACCCCATCCTCCAGATCATTAATGTAGATGTTGAACAAAACTGACCCTAGCACTGATGCCTGGGGCACTCTGCTTGTTACTGGCTGCCAACCAAATATCTAGCCATAGATCACTACCCGTTGAGCCTAATGATCTACCCAGCTTTCTATCCACCTTATAGTCCATTCATCCAACCCATACTTCTGTAATTTGCTGGCAAGAATACTGTGGAAGGCTATATCAAAAGCTTTGCTAAAGTCAAGGTATATCACGTCCACCACTTTCCCCACATCCACAGAGCCAGTCACCTCTTCATAGAAGGCAATCAGGTTTGTCAGACATGACTTGCCCTTGGTGAATCAATGTTGACTGTTCCTGATCACCTTCCTCTCTTCCCTTAAAATGGATTCCTTGAGGACCTGCTGCATGATTTTTCCGGGGATTGAAGTGAGGCTGACCGGTCTGTAGTTCCCTGGATCCTCTTTCCTCCCTTTCTTGAAGAAGGGCACTAGATTTGCCTTTTTTCCACTCATCAGGGACCTCGCCTGTGGTACCCAGGGTTGTGAAGCTTTTCTCTAGCATCTACCCTTAGCGTGAGGAAGCTTTTTCTGTGCCTGCCAAGGATCAGCTCCCTGACTCCACCAGCCAGAGGCATCACAAGTACTCCCATCTCAGCCTACACAGGGTCTGCTGTTCTCCTACTGCTTACTGAGCTATGCTCTCCATCCCTGGAGTGTCCGGCCCCTGTCCCACTGGACACACACAAAATTTGCTGATCCGCTGTTCTCAAAGCAATAGTGCTCCTCAGCTTAGCTGCTTCCGCTCAGGGTCAGCACTCTGCCCAGCTCACAGCGCTCAGATTACTTTGTTGTGAAAACTGGTAAAGGTTGATTTAACAAGGAACAGAGATTCAAGGAGCAGCAAATAGAATTAATGAGAACAAATGGTTACATACAAAATAAAATCATAACTTGCTTTCCAGATCCTAAACATATCAGACAAGACATTCCCATGTCTCATAACGCTTAGCTCACACAAAGGTTATCTCCCAGCTTTAAACCACTAGACCATCTGTGATCTCTGTTCATAAGATAAGGCAGCTGGACCTGACCCAGGGGATCCCTACAACCCCGTGCCCTCTGCCAATGGGCACTAAGGTCTCTGAGTCAAAGTTTTCAATGAGCTAAGCAGATGGAACTCTTTAAGTCTCTCGCTCTTGGTCTCCAGCCGTTGAGTAATTCTTGTGGCTCAGCTAAACTTGTTACCTCAAAGAATGAAATCAGATTTGTTTGACAAGACCTGTTTTCCACAAAACCATGTTGACTGGCATTAATTTATATTCCCATCTTTTAATTCTTGATTGAATTAAGAGATTGTGCTGCTCAAAAACAGGGAAGAATTGGTAGGGGAAGTAGAAGTGGATGGCAACCTAGGCAGCAGTGACCATCAGATGGTCAAGTTCAGGATCCTGACAAAAGGAAGAAAGGAGAACAGCAGGATACGGACCCTGGACTTCAGAAAAGCAGACTTTGATTCCCTCAGGGAGCTGATGGGCAGGATCCCCTGGGAGGCTAATATGAGGGGGAAAGGAGTCCAAGAGAGCTGGCTGTATTTTAAAGAAACCTTATTGAGGGCGCAGGAACAAACCATCCCGATATGCAGAAAGAATAGCAAATATGGCAGGTGACCAGCTTGGCTTAACAAAGAAGTCTTCGGTGAACTTAAAAACAAACAGGAAGCTTACAAGAAGTGGAAGCTTGGTCAGATGACTAAGGAGGAATATGAAAATACTGCTCGAACATGCAGGAGTGAAATCAGGAAGGCCAAAGCACAATTGGAGTTGCAGCTAGAAAGGGACGTGAAGGGGAACAAGAAGGGTTTCTACAGGTACATTAGTAACAAGAAGATCAGGGAAAGTGTGGGCCCCTTACTGAATGGGGGAGGCAACCTAGTGACATGAAGATGTAGAAAAAGCTGAGGTACTCAATGCCTTTTTTTTTGCCTCTGTCTTCGCAAACAAGGTCAGCTCCCAGACTGCTGCACTAGGCAGCACAGAATGGGAAGGAGGTGAGCAGCCTGCAGTGCTGAATGAACAGGTCCAGGACTATTTAGAAAGGCTGGACATACACAAGTCCATGGGGCCGGATGCAATGCACCCGAGGGTGCTGAGGGAGTTGGCTGATGTGATTGCAGACACATTAGCTATTATCTCTGAAAACTCGTAGAAATTGGGGGAGGTCCTGGATGATTGGAAAAAGGCAAATCTAGTGCTCATCTTCAAAAAAGGGAAGAAAGAGTATCCAGGGAACTACAGACCAGTCAGCCTCACCTCAGTTCCCGGAAAAATCATGGAGCAGGTCCTCAAGGAATCCATTCTGAGGCATGTGGAAGAGAGGAAGGTGATCAGGAACAGTCATATCGATTCACCAAGGGCAAGTCATGCCTAACCAAACTGATTGGAGTATTGTGTCCACTTTTGGGCCCCCCACTACAGAAATGATGTGGGCAGATTGGAGAGAATCCAGCGGAGGGCAACAAAAATGATGAGGGGGCTGGGGCACAAGACTTATGAGGCGAGGCTGAGGGAACTGGGCTTGTTTAGTCTGCAGAAGAAAAGAATGAGGGGGGATTTGATAGCAGCCTAGAATTACCTGAAGGTGCGTTCTCGGGAGGATGGAGCTAGGCTGTTTAATGTTTAATTAATGATCTGGAGGATAGGGTAGATTGCACCCTCAGCAAGTTTGCAGATGACACTAAGCTAGGGGGAATGGTAGCTACGCTGGAGGGTAGGGATAGGATACAGAGTGATCTAGACAAACTGGAGGATTGGGCCAAAAGAAATCTCATGAGGTTCAACAAGGACAAGTGCAGAGTCCTGCACTTAAGACGGAAGAATCCCATGCACAGCTATAGACTGGGGACCAACTGGCTAGGCAGCAGTTCTGCAGAAAAGGACCTGGGGGTCACAGTGGCTAAGAAGCTGGATATGAGTCAGCAGTGTGCCCTGGTTGTCAAGAAGGCTAATGGCATATTGGGCTGCATTAGTAGCAGCATTGCCAGCAGATCGGAGGAAGTGATTATTCATTGGTGAGGCCGCATTTGGAGTATTGTGTCCAGTTGTGGGCCCCCCACTACAAAAAGGATGTGGACAAGTTGGAGAGAGTCCAGCGGAGGGCAATGAAAATGATTAGGGGGCTGGAGCACAAGACTTATAAGGCGAGGCTGAGAAAACTAGGCTTGTTTAGTCTGCAGAAGAGAAGAATGAGGGGGGATTTGACAGCAGCCTTTAACTACCTGAAAGGGGGTTCCAGGGAGGATGGAGCTAGTCTGTTCTCAATGGTGGCAGGTGACAGAACAAGGAGCAACCGTCTCAAGTTGCAGTGGGGGAGGGCTAGATTGGACAGTAAGAAAATCCTTTTCCCTAGGAGGGTGGTGAAGCACTGGAATGGGTTACTGGGGAGGTGATGGAATCTCCATCCTCAGAGGTGTTTAAGGCCCAGCTTGACAGAGCCCTGGCTGGGATGGTTTAGTTGGGGCTGGTCCTGCTTTGAGCAAGGGTTGGACTAGATGTTCTCCTGAGGTTTCTGCCATCTTCTTCTAGGATTCTATGATGGAATCCTGTAGCAGCTTTTCTGTTGCTTGTCTGGGCTGCTGTCGGGCTAACTGGCCGATGTACCTGCGTCGTCACTAAGGATAAGACTGTCACAGGAATCACGGAGTCTGTGACTTCCAGAAACCTGTGTGATATTTTCCCCTTCAGCCCCGGGCAAGGCTAGAGCTGTCAGCTGGCAGGAGCCCTGAAATTCCCAGCTGCAGCTGGCCGGGTCCCCCAGGTTGCCAGCCCTGGAGGTCTGAGTCGCAGCTCCTAGCCACCACGGGTGGTGAGGGGCGGCTGGAGCTTCCTGCCACCTCGGCGGTGAAGGGAGCCCGGAGCTCCGAGCTGCTGCGGGTGGCGGGCACACCTAGGGCTCCAAGTCACTGCAGGTGGTGGAGAGAGTACCTGGGCTCCACCACTCATGGGCGGCAGAGGGAGCCTGGAGCTGCAGGTCGCGGGAGCCCACCGCTGCTCCGAGCAGCCCCAGGCTGTAGCAGGACCCTGGGGTTGGAGCCGGTGCGGGTGGCAGCAGGACTCCAGGGCTCTGTGCTGCCATGGATGGCGGGGGAACCCCGGACTCTGACTGCCGCATCTCTCTGCCTCCATGGTCGGCTGGGTGGGAGGCCCAGATCTTGGAGCCACCACGGGTGGCAGGGCAGCCTGGAGCTTCAAGCCAATTCCCGACATACCCCAGGTGTCGGGGGGTCCCTGGCAGCAGAGAGACCCTGGAGCTCTGACCTGAGCCGCCACAGCAGTGGAGGGACGAGAAAGTGCGAAGCCCTGCAGGTGGCAGGGGACCCTGGAGCTCCGAGCCCCCACAGCAGTGGGTGCTGGACCCCACCCCCTCTATTCCTCTCTCACAGCGGGGCTGGGGCTTTCACCCCCCGTCAGCCCCATTTTGTCACTAGTAGTCCAGTCAGGAAATGTATCCCACTTAGTCTTTGTCGTGCCACTTAAGTTAGAATTTAGCTGATGTGCTAATATGTCCAATTGTTCCTGTTTATTCCCATCCTCATTGCATTTGTATGTGGACATCTAAGCTGTGGAGCAGATTCCCTCACTGTTATTCCTCTTGTTGCTCCTATGACTGTGTTGTAATTTTCCATTCCCCTTCCCCCCCTCACCCAACCATTTAGTCCTCTGCTAAGGTCACCTTTTGTATATCTGTCTGTGGGCGTTTGTCCCCTGCCCCCTTTGAACCTAGTGTAAAGCCCTCCTCACTAGGCTGGCAAGTCAGTGTGCAAAGATGCTCCCCCCCTTCTTGGTCAGATGAACCCCATCTCTTCTCAGCAGCCCTCCTTCCCACAACAGCCGCCATGGTCACAGAAGCCAACCCTTCTCTGCGCACCATCTGACCAGCCAACTTTCATCTTCAGGACACGCGTGTCCCTGCCCGGGCTCTCACCCTCAACCTCAGCTTGTGCCCCCAACTCCTTCACCCTCGCTCCCAGAGCCCTGCCCTCGCTGCAGACCTGCTCACAGCCAGACCTGGCACTACTAGGATGAGCAGCCTGGGGCAATGGTCAAAGGGCGGGGGAGCCTCGGCCACCTTTCCGTGACATCTCGGATGTGTAGCGCACCTGGGACATCATGCTCTGTTGATGGCTACCTATTTCCCCCTTTCTCCATTGTTCTAATTGCTGCCTTCACTTCCCCACTGAGCCAGGATGGACTTTTAGCCGAAGCTGAACCCTTTCTTTCTTGGGGAATTGTGGCTTTGGCCTTCTAATAAACACGTCTTCAAGAACGTCACGTGTATCTGACTGTGCACTTTGGGAACTAGCCCCTTGCAGAGGCAGGTGTTTACGTTACTGTTGGGCATGCGTCGTGGAGTGTAATTAGCTGCTGGTCCCTGGTCCCTACACAACCACCAGCTCCCACTCCGTGACTATTGGTCGTCTCTGTCATACTGAGTCCAGAACAGAGAGTCTCATGTAGGCTGTGCAATACCCTCTGTCTTAGAAAATCATCTGTAGGTTTTAGAAACTCCCGTTTCTGAAGCTTTAAGAAGAGTCTAGAGCTAAGCCTCTGCCTTCCTGAGCATGGCTGTCTGGTCTGAAGGGGAAGTCGCTCTGCCCCCCGGCATCTGCCCCTAGGTACCCACCTGGTGCCCAGTCCGGTTTGCTGTCAAGACCCAGGCAAGCCAGGCTGGAACAGGAAGGATGGAGCTGCAGGCCTCTCGCTGGGGTCCTGCTCCAGTCTGGGAAGGAGTGAGCATGACTCCATCCTGGCATGGTGCTTGGCTACAGGTGGCTGCACTGGGAGCCCATGGGAGTGCGACACTGGTGCTGCACATCATGCCCAGGCTTGTCGGGGCAGTGGCCAATCTTCACCCACATGTGGAGTCTCCCTCCTCAGCTGGAAGCTGCACCTGGTTCTGTGCAAGCCCATGGCCTGCTGCATCTCTGCTCTCACCTCAGCCGGGGGCCGGTGAGCGGGAGGCCCCCTGCCTTCTTGTCGCCCCACAGTCTGGAGCACCTGAGCCAGGGCTCGCTCCTTGCCCTGTCCCACCCTCTGATGCGGTGGCCTTGTCTCCATGGCTGTAGCAGAGACCCTGGTAGAAGAGAAGGCTAATACCTCGTTCATCTCCTGTGCCAGCATGTACCAGGACCACAAATCCACCCTCTCCCCAGAGACTGGGGAAACTCCTCCCACCTTCAGTGCTTGCTCTGCCGGAGCCTTCATGCATCTCAGGCAGAATGGCAGGCCAGACTTGGCATGCCACCCTGGCCCAGCAGCCTGCCAGGAGCTGTGGGCCTTGTTCCCGATGCTTCCCGCTGGCTGGGGGAGGTGGGACCACTTTGCCCTCATCTGGACATTTGGCTTCTCAGAATGGGGCTCCCCAGTCGGGGTGACCCCCCGCCACAGGTAAGCTGCTAACCCTGGAGAGCATCCCTGAGCTGTGGCCGGCAGCTCCTGCTTGTCTGCAAGGGACGCTTTTCACCCCAGCCCCACCAGTGAGCTTCCTTGGGGCCTGGACTCTGAGCCTGCCTGGGTGTGCGCAGAGCCGGGCCCCGGCCTGACCCCGCCTCCGTGTGTTGCAGGTGCTGGCTGTGGAGGACAGCGCCCAGGCTGCCTGGGAGTCGGAGGAATCGGACTGCTCGGGCGTAGAAGGGGGTTCTGGTCCAGAGTCTGACGGCTCCGCAGTACGAGTGGGGCAGGAGCCAGAGGAGCTGGGCTGCCTGGAAGTCCATGCGGGGCTGGAGCCTGCCAGCTCCAGAGTCTGTGGAGCGCAGGAGGAGGAGGAGGAGGATGAGGAGGGGAGCTGCTGCAGCGATGAAGGGGAGGATGGCGGTGACGTCTATTTCTATTACACCATTGGTGAGCGCTGGATTGACTACCTGGAGAGGACCGAGGAGGGCAGCCTCATCCGACACGTGCGGCCAAAGGTAACGGGGCACAGGGCCCTCTGCACTGGGGCTGCACCCACCCCTGGGAGGGCCCTGGTACGCGTCTCTGATACCACGCGGAAGGGTGCTGCGGGAGAACTGGGATAGCACACGATAGAGCAGGGACTGAGCCTTGATTTCCCCATCACAGGAGAGCAGGAGGAGGAGTACTGCAGGGGCAGGGCCATCTCGAAGTTGGTGGTACCTGTGGTGTCTTTCTGTCGGGCCGGGATGGTACAGGGAGTCTCTGTCGGGGGGGTAGGGGATCTCTGTCCAAAGGTGGTACGGGGGTTGGTCTGTCCCTGTCCAAAGGTGGTACGGGGGTCGGTCTGTCCCTGTCCAAAGGTGGTACGGGGGTCGGTCTGTCTGATGAGGGGGTCAGAGCTGCAGTGCACAGGTGTGTTTGTCCCTAAGCCTTAGTCCCTGTAGGCTCCTGTCCACGGCTCCTGCCCCATCTGTGGCTGCCTGCCCTGGGGCTGGCTCCGTGCTGAGGTGGTGGCTGTCGTGGGCAGCAGAGCCTGGAGCCTTGGGACCACGGGCTTCTCCTCCCCCTGCAGATCCCTCCTTCATGCAGTACAGCGGGGGCAGCTCCCTGGCCGCACACTACTTCCTCCTCGTAGATGAAGTGAAAGTCAGAGAACGGCCTGCATAGCAGATCCCTATCCCCTGGCAAGAAATTGGTGATGTCCCTGCTGGCTGGGGTGGGCAGAGCTGGGGGGTTCTCTTGTGCCAGGGGGCAGGCAGAGCCGGGAGGGTCTCTGGTGGAGGGAGGGGGAGGGGGAGGGAGTCTCTGATAGCCAGGGGGTGGGTAGAGCCGGGGTAGGAGGGAGTTTCTGGTGGTGGGTTGGGACGGGCAGAGCTGTGGGTTTCTCACAGACTCTAAGGTCAGAAGGGACCAATATAATCAACTAGTCTGACCTGCACATCGCAGGCCACAGAACCTCCCCCACCCGCTCCTGTAACAAACCCCTGCCCTAGTACTGAGTTATTAACGTCCTCAAATCACGGTTTAAAAACTGCAAGGTACAGAGAATCCACCAGCAAGTGAGCCGTGCCCCAGGCTGCAGAGGAAGGCAAAAAACCCTAGAGCCTTTGCCTATCCTGGGGGAAAATTCCTTCCTGACCCCACATACGGCAATCAGCTAAACCCTGAGCATGTGGGCAAGACACCGGAGCCAGACACCCAAGAAAGAATCTCTGTAATAGCTCAGAACCCTCCATCTACCGTCCCTTCACAGGCCTTGGCATCTCTACCAGCAGCAGTCAAAGACCAGTCAATTGACCAGCGAGGCTGTCCCATCAAACCATCCCCTCCGTACATCTATCCAGCTTAGTTTTGAAGCCAGCTCGGTTTTCTGCCCCCACTGCTCCCCGTGGGAGGCTGTTCCAGAACTTCACTCCTCTGTTGGTTAGAAACCTGCATCTCATTTCAAGTCTAAACTTCCCGATGGCCAGTTTATATCCATTAGTTCTTGTGTCTGCATTGGGGTGAACTTAAATAACTCCTCTTCCTCCCTGGTATTTACCCCTCTGATGTAGTTATATAGAGCAGTCATGTCTGCCCTCAGCCTTCTCCTGGTCAGGCTAAACCAGCCAAGCTCTTTAAATCTCCTCTCATAAGGCAGGTTTTCCATCCCGCTGATCATCCTAGTCGCCCTTCTCTGCACCTGTTCCAGTTTGAATTCATGTTTCTTAAACACGGGGGACCAGAACTGCACACACTATTCCAGATGAGTTCCCACCAGCGCCTTATGTAATGGTACTAACACCTCCCTGTCTACTGGAAATACCTCGTCTGATCCATCTCAGGACAGCATTAGCTTTTTTCATGGCTACATCACTTTGGCAGCTCATAGTCAACCTCTGATCAACCGATAGACCCAGGTCCTTCTCCTCTGTCACGTCCAACTGATGCGTCCCCAGCTTATAGCAGAAATTCTTGTTGTTAGTCCCTAGGTGCATGACCTTGCACTTTCCACTATTAAATGTCATCCTATTTCTATTACTCCAGTTTACAAGGTCATCCAGATCTTCCTGTGTGATATCCCGACCCTTCTCTGTATTGGCAATAGCTCCCAACTTTGTGTCATCTGCAGACTTTATTAGCACATTCCCAGTGTTTGTGCCACTGTCAGTAATAAAAAGGTTAAATAAGATTGGTCCCAAGACCGATCCCTGAGGAACTCCACTAGTAACCTGCCTCCCGCCTGGCAGTTCACTTTCAGTAGGACCCGTTGCAGTTTCCCCTGTTCTTTATCCACCTTCTAATTTCCACATTAGTCCCCATCTTTTCCAATGTAACTAATAATTCCCCGTGTGGAACCGTATCAAACGCCTGACTGAAATCCAGGTACATTCGATCCACTGCATCCCTGTGTCTAAGAAATCTGTTCTCTTCTCAGAAGAGATCAGGCTGCTCTGGCTTTTGTAAAGCCATGTTGTGTTTTGTCCCAATCACCGCTAACCTCGATGTCCTTAACTACTTTCTTTTTCAAAAGTTTTTCCAAGACCTTGCATACTGCTGAAGTCAAACTAACTGGCCTGTAGTTACCTGGATCAGCTTTTATCTCTTTCTTAAAAATAGGGGCTATGTTAGCAGTGCTCCAGTCAGACGGTGCGGCCCCTGAGTTTACAGATTCGCTAAAAATCCTTGCTAATGGGCTTGCAATTTCATGTGCTAGTTCCTTTAATATCCTTGGATGGAGATTATCCGCCTGCACTGCCCCCTTCCCCCAATTTAGTCCATGAAGCTGTTTGAGTTTGCCTTCTACCTCGGATGTGGTAATTTCTACCTCCATATCTTCATTCCCATCAGCCACCCTGCCGCTGCCCCCAAGCTCTTCATTAGCCTCATTAAAAACGGAGGCAAAGAATTTGTTTCACTATTCGGCCATGCCTAGCCTCCACCCCATCCTCAGTGCTTAGCGGGCCCACTTCTTCTTTCTTGGTTTTCTTCCTTTTTATATGGCTACAGAACCCTTTACAGTTGGTTTTAATTCCCTTTGGAAGGTCCAACTCTACTTGGCTTTTGGCATTTTTCACTTTATCTCTACATGTTCTGACCTCTAAGAGGTCGTTTTCCTTGCTGATCCCTCCCATCTTCCACTCCTTATAGGCTTTCTGCTTTCTCTTCATCACCTGTCTGAGATGCTTGCTCATCCAGTTTGGGCTACAACTCTTGCCTATGAATTTTTTCCTCTTCCTTGGGATGCAGGCTTCAGATAGTTCCTGCAACTTTGCCGAAGTAATTCCAAGCCTCCTCCACCGTTAGATCCGTGAGTTCTTCAGTCCAGTCCACTTCCCCACCTAATTCCCAGAATTTTTAACGTTAGCCCTTGTGCAGTCAGAGACCGTAGGCACAGATCTATCTTTGTTTAGCCTTCCATGGAGTTTGAACTGAACTAGCGCATGGTCGCTCGAACCAAGGTGGTCCCCTACACCCAGTTCTTCTATGATGTCCTCACTAACCAATACCCAAATCTGAAATGGCATCCTCTCTTGTTGGCAGAGAAGCAGGCAGAGCTGGGGAGGTCTCTGGTGACAGGGGGCAGGCAGAGCGGGGGGGGGGAGGTGAGCAGAGACATGGGGTGTCTCTAGGGTCAGGAGGCACTGGGCTGGAGGCCCCAGCTGTTTTTATTTGGGGCGCAGTGGCTCAGAGGGCTGGGGAACCACATGTGGGGGGATTGCACGCAGAGACCCTGCCTGAACTGCTCCACATAGGGTACCGCTCCCCAGTCTCCAGCATCCCCCCCCCCCGCAGAGAGTTGGTGTAGCTGGGAGCAGAGATGGCATGGGGGGCTGTGGGTCAGGATTGAGGGGCACCAGCAAAGCTGGACTGGGCTGCAGGTCAGGAGTGAGAGGCGCTGGCAGATAGGGTGGCCGTTCTCACAGTCCCTGAATACCGGACACCCTGGTACTTCCGGGAATGGCGGGGGCAGGGGTGGGGGTGCCTCTGTGGGGTGGGAGGTGGCCCTGCTGTGTTGGGGCCCCGTTTTGAAGAGCATGTTGCCCTGCAGTGTCTGAGTGAGGTCCCGCCGGCAGGGTGGGTGGCGCAGCACTCTCCATGGTGTCTCCCGCCTGATACTGGACAAACCACATCTGGTTGTCTCAGGACCACACGGGGCAAACGTTACAAAAGCAGCATTGTCGGGTGTAAAACCGAACCAGGGGCCTGGCTACCGGCGGTGCTGGGAGGGAGCCCAGCTGGGCTAGCGGGGGCTGCAGGTCGGCAGCGAGGGGCACCAGCAGAGCCGCAGGGGCTGCCCGCCAGGACTGAGTGAATCACAGGGTCTCTGGTGCCCCTCGTTGGATTTGACTGGGTCCCTGGTGCTGCTCTTGGCAGGACGGGCCGTTGGCCGGGAGTGAGACCCGTGGGGGTGTCCGCAGGGGGCTGAGGGCGAGCGTGTGCCATGGTGGCTTTGTGCTCTGCCGGGGCGAGGCGCTTCGGGCAGGGTGGAGACCTCCATGTCCTGTGCGCACGAGTGGCCGCGTGCTGTGCTGTGGGGGGCAGGCGCGGGAACCCCAGCCTGCTGCCTCTGCTGCCTTAGGGTTGGTAAAGAGACGGCCCAGGTGAAGCCGGGTCGGTGGGGGACCTCTGGGTGGGGGCTCAGAAGAGCTCCCTGCAGGGAGATGACTCCGGTCGAGGGGAGGGGGTGTGGGAAGCAAGCTGGTCGGGGGGGCTGGCGGGGCACTGCAGCTCTGGCTCTGTTGGCTTGTGTCCAGGGCTGGGGGTTCGCTGCAGAGTCTGGAGTCACTTGGGGGTGGGGGCAGTGCTTAATTGCCTGGAACTGGGGGGGCACTGCCTCGCCAGGCGGGGGCAGGGGACGCAGGGGAAGCAATGGTCTCTCTCCTGCTCCCCTTCGATCCCCGGCAGCTGGCCCTCGCGCCATCTCCTGCCTTCACTCCTCCCGAGTGACCGTGGTCAGCTCGCAGCTCCGTGCGGCTGGGGGGTGCGTGGGGGGCTCTGCTGCAGGGCTCCCCAGCCTCACGTCACGTCACCCTCTCCTGGTAGATGAAGCGGAAGTCGGAGAACGGCCTGGACAGCAGAGCCCTGTCCCCTGGCAAGAAGCTCTGTAAGGGATCCGAGTACAGCAGGTAAGGTGGGGGCGGGCAGGAAATGGGGTCACCATGGGCCAACCCAGGCCGTGTGCTGTCAGCCCCTGCGGGGTGCGCCGGCTGGGCTGAGGCTGCGGGAAGGGGAGCCATGCGGGTTGGCTGGGTGGTTTTTTTGGGGGAGGGGTAGTGGGGGATGGGTGGAGTTGGTTCTTGGGGTGGGGGAGCCTGGCCAGTGGAGGGGCTGGGGTTGGGGGGTTGAGAATGGGGGGGTCTAGGTAACTCCCTCTGGTGCCGTTGTGTCTCACCTGCCTGGTCTCGCCGCGGTGCTGGCCCAGGACGTTGGGCCCCTGCATTCCCAGCCCTACCACCACCTTCGGGGACCTGCGCAACGCCAAGCCGGGCCAGGCACGCCGGCGCCGCATCCCCTCGCTCGCCCCGCCCCCTGAGCTGCAGGACTGGCTCCGCACCTTTCAGGTAGGGGACCTGGCTCACCCCATCAGCACCGCGGGGCCCACATCCGCCAGCCGTAGGGGCCCTCCAGGGTGGCAGCCATGCACAGTCAGGGCAGACAGGGAAAGGATGTTGGGTGAGGGGGAGCAGTCGGTGGGTGACGGGGCCGCGGGGGGATCCGCGGGGGGGCAGTCGGTGGGTGACGGGGCCGCGGGGAGATCCTGTGGGGGTAGTCGGTGGGTTAAGGGGCTGCGATGAGATCCTGGTAGGGCAGTCGGTGGCTGACGGGGCCACGGGGGATCCTGGTGGGTGGGGTCAGAGCCCAACAATGAGAAAAAGAATTTCTTGCCTCAGCTAAAGAAGAAGGCGATGGTCCCAGTGCCCCCCTGCAGAGCTACCCACCTCCTCTGTCCCCGGGCCTGCCCCCCACGCAGGGCCTGCCCCCCACAGGACACCTAGCTGCAGCGGGTGGGGCTAGGCATCCCAGGCTGCCTGCCTGAGTGCGAGCCCTGTTCTCGCTGCCCCAGGCCCAGCTGCTGCTCCCTTCCTGGTGGCGCGCTCAGCCCTGCCTTCCTCCGTCCCAGCTCAGGCGTCAGGGACAGGTTAGCCCCTGCCCGTCCCACGGAGCAGGACGTCTCCGTCTGTCTCCCTCCCCAGCCGCAGGCAGCGGCGACCTGGCGGGGAGGTGACCGGGGGCGGCTGTGCTGCGGGCGGAGCGTCACCGTGGTCTCTCTCCCGCCCCAGAGATGGAGTGCTCCGGAGAAGCTGCTGGCCCTGGACCAGCTCATTGACCGCTGCGAGCCTTCCCAGATCAAGTACATGATGCAGGTCATCGAGCCCCAGTTCCAGAGAGACTTCATCTCCCTGCTGCCCAAGGAGGTGAGTGGGGCGAAGGGGGCCAGCTCTGGGGCAGTGCAGGAGCCGCTGGCCCTGCCCGCCCCCCTGACCCTGCCCTCTCTGTGCAGCTGGCGCTGTATGTCCTGTCCTTCCTGGAGCCCCGGGACCTGCTGCGTGCTGCCCAGACCTGCCGCTACTGGAGGGTCCTGGCTGAGGACAACCTGCTGTGGAGGGAGAAGTGCCGGGAGGAAGGTAGGAGCCCGCCCCGGCCGAGCCCACCCTCTCACTGCGCGGGGCAAAGGGGGGCCCCACTCCTGGGGCCTGCAGCTCCTGGGGGAGCACTTGGTTTGGAGAGATTTCCCCTCCCATCGGGGCAAGCTGAGCCCCTCTGTCTCTGGCAGTCCTGTGCCCCATGTCTCCCTGCCACCCCCACAGGCATTGAGGAGCCCCTGAACCTGCGGAAGAGGCGCCTGCTGAGTCCCGGCTTCATGTACAGCCCCTGGAAATTCGCCTTCATGCGGCAGCACAAAATCGACATGAACTGGCGCAGCGGAGACCTCAAAGCTCCCAAGGTGGGTGTGCCCGTCCGCCGCGCCCTGCTCAGAGCCCCCGCCGCGCCCTGCTCAAAGGTGGGTGTGCCCGTCCGCCGCGCCCTGCTCAGAGCCCCCCAGGTGGGTGTGCCCGTCCGCCGCGCCCTGCTCAGAGGCCCCCAGCTCCCAGCAGACAGGATCAGTCGGAATCCGTACGGGGCATACGTTCTCTAGGGGAGCTAAAACAAGGCCTGGCTAAGCACACCACGGGGCATTACAAGGGTTAACGTGTGTAAGCCGGATTTCTGCTCTGCCTGTCACAGAGCACACCTCACACGGCTTACACTCTGGCTAACAGAGCGACCTGAAAACCAGTGCGCGGGGCATCGTCCCTAGCGGGGCTGTTTCCGGTGGGGGCCTGCAGGGGTTGGGGCTAGCCCCAGCACCAGTCAGCTGGAGTGTCCTGGGTCACTTTTAATATGTTAGATGTAGAGTTAGACATCTCGGACCGGCCATCTCTACAGACTGGGGGCCCGTGTCCTGGAAAGCGGGTCCGGGGATCATGGGGACACAGCTCAGCATGAGGTCCTAGTGCACCGCTGTGGCACAATGGGCTAGTGTGGCCCTTGGATGCATGCAGGGAGGGGATTTTCCCTCTCTACGGCCCTGTGGACACTGCAGCCAGTTCTGGGGCCCGCACTTCTGCCAGGGGGTGGGGGTGGGTGGAGACCTGGCAATGAGAGGCGTGGAGAGCTCAGTCTGTTTGGCTTATTTAAAACAAGGATTGAGGTGACTTGGCACTGAACGAGAACCCGGGTGGGGAGCAAACGCCAGGTCCTGACGGGCTCCTCGGTCTCGTGGAGCCGGGCGAGCGAGGCCCCCGTGTTAGAACTGGAGCCAGCTCCCCGGGGCAGTGGTGGATTCTCCATCTCTTGACGGCTTCCGCTCCAGACCAGGTGTCTTTCTGGAGGAAGCTTTAGCCCCCAGTTAGTGGGCGTAGGACAGAGGTGGCTGGCAGGAGTCTCTGGCCTGTGTTGCACGGGGGGTGGGAGTAGAGGATTTACTGGCCCTTTCTGGCCCCCCATCTCCATTCGTCAGACCCCCCCCCTGCTGCGGGGGGAGCCGGGAGCTGCCCTGCGTCCTGCGGTGCCTCTCGCTACAGGAACTTGCAGGCCTGGCTGGCCGTTCCCCAGAGTGACCCTTGCCGGAAGTAGAGTCTGCTCGGTCTGTCTGTCTGTCTGTCTGTCTGCTTAGGTACTTACCTGGCTCCATCACCACGTGCCCTGGAGACCGGGCAGTGCCGCCATCCCCGCTGTAGAGATGGGGAACTGAGGCACAGCACGGCGGACCCCTGGGCTGTCTGGCCCGGAGGCTCTCCCCCCAGTGGCCTGACCGCACAGCTGAGCACGGGTTGGCAGACAGGACCGAACACGGGTCCAGCTTGCACTGTCGCTCTTGCCTTGCAGGCCAGCACCACCTGCCTCGGTGGAAGATGCAGGGACCCAGAGGAGATAGTTCTGGGTACCTGGGCTCTAATGGTCAGGGATGGGCGAAAGCCCTGCTGCGGGAGCTGGTGTAGCCATGTCGGTCTCAGGATGTCAGAGAGCAGGCGGGGAGCTCAGCGCCCACTGAGCCCAGGTTGGGAGAACTGCTCTGTGCAGCTCAGAAGCTTGTTTCTTTCGCCACGAGAACTCGGTCCAGGAAAGGCCACGACCTCACCCACCTTCCCTTTCCTTAGCATCAGTGATGGTCGTTCTGGCTATTCCTGTGTGCAGAGACATACCCAGTCCCTCTTGGAGGCTGCTAAGTCCTTGGCCTCAGAGACATGCTGTGGCAGTGAGTTCCACAGATTAGTTATACCTTGGGTGAAGAAGTGTCTTCTCCCCCCTCCCATGTCATTGGCTGCTCCTCGTCCCAGTGACATGGGGCTGGGAGAACAGACGCCCGCGGTATTTACGGTGGTGATTTCTGTGTGCCACGGGCGGCCAGTCCTGCACAGTGCGCAGATGGTGCTGCACCACTGATTGATACAGAGGCCTTAGAATAGTCTCTGTATTATTCTCACCCCATCCCTCGTGCGTCTAACACCATCTTTGCTTTTTTGCCCAGCTGCGCGTTGAGCAGGTCTCCATTGCGCTGCCCCCGGGTCCCTTCCCTGAGCTGAAGGCGTTAGTTCAGACCCTGGAAGCTGTACATGTCCGCCGGGCACAGTACTTTCATTGTTGACATGGGATTTCATCTGCCATTGTGCTGCTCGGCCCCTGGCGGGGTTCTTCATCCTCTGCTCCTGACTGGCCCAAGCAACTCAGTCACCTGCAGATGTTTCCCCCCCTCCCACTCCCCCGCTTTCATGGTCTTAATAAACACCTTAACCAAGATAGAAGTTAGCTCAGCACCTTGCCGCCCCCGCTCTCCACCGGCTGCTTTAACCAGCTTTGCTGTCTGTCTCCTGGCCAGTTTCTAACAGTGACAAAGTGGGAATTTTTTGTAATATTTTTTATGAAGTCTGTGCGTGCCTGGGTTTCCTCTGTGCTTTGCAGGGCTCCCTGGGGATAGGAAGGGCTGGTTGCTCTCGGGGCAGGCTGAGACACGGGTGTGAACAGCTCCCAGCTGTCAGGGGCCTTCGCTGCATGTCACTGGAGCTCTTGAGAAGACAAGGGAGAATCCAGCTGCCCGGCCTGGACACCTGGCAACCAGCACCACAGAGAGATCTGGACTCTCTGCCAGGGGCTGAGCCCCCCCCAGCTCAGGAACAGAGGACTAGGGCGTGGGGGGAGTTAGTGTGGGCTGCGGGAAGCAGTCGGGACACACCTGAGCTGGGAGGGAGAGAGGTCAAGGGACAGGGCTTGGGGCTACGTGCTGTCACTTTCTGCTCTCTGGGCAGCCAGGGGCGTCCCACCCTGCGCCCAGTCGATGGATCGGCTCCTGCTTGAGAATGCTGCCTGGGTGTCTCTGCAGACGCCGGCGGAGGCTGCGCTGCTCCCTACGATGGTCCCGGTCTCCCTCAGCTGGACTCGCTGAGCGCAGGGGCGCAGGCCCAGAGGTCCAGTCTAAGGTGGCGGGGGGGCCATGTGGCTTCCCCTGGAGGAGGAGTGAGACCCCTGGGGGGTCTGGCACAAGGAGGGGGTCCCCCCAGAGACAGTTCCAAAGCGGGGCCGTAGCACCGAGCCAGGGCAGAACTTTGCCTTCGGCAGCCTGGTGACGTAGCTTCTGCAGCAGCCTCTGGTGGGGGCCTGTGGAGGCCATTTGCAATCTAGAGAAATGAGCCCCTGGAGTGGAGCCTGTCACACAGCCCGGCATTGGTGCTGCACCCCCACTGCGGAACAGTCTTCCGGAGAAACCCCTTCCGAGGGCCAGCCCCGAGGGGTCTCACTCTTCCTGCAGGGCAGGCCGGATGGCCTCTGCAGCCTCTGCTTCCCAGCGCAGGCCCAGCTGGGAGGGGCTCCGGCTTGTCCACTCCGCAGGGATTGAGGCAGGTCGCTGCTCACGGAGATGCCAGGCCCTTTTCTGGAGCCGGGTTATTAGCCAGCTGGCCAGAGCACAGCCATTCTGGGCCACTCTTGCTGACCTCGGTCCGTTCCCAGGTGAGAGCGCTCAGCGTGCTCCCCTGCCTCACCTTCCAGCCCTTTGTTCCCGAGCGGGATCGCCTCTTCCCTTCCCTTCCCTTCCCTGCTGAGTCCAGGAACGGGCGGTGTCTCTCCAGCCCCACCTCGAGTTGGGTGTTTCATCCACTTCCTTAACTCCACCAGCCAGGGAGGAGACGCCCGCCCGTGTCTCCTCACCTGCCCTCAGAGTGCACACTCCCTTTCACCCCCCTGGGCAACAGTGCAACATACAGGGGAAACTGAGGCACAGATGGGGTTCATACAAATCTTACAAACACTCCCCTTGGGGACGAGGGGCTCGCCTGGGCAGGAACTCGCGCCACATGTGCTGTTCCCTGCACAGGTCCTGAAGGGACACGACGACCATGTCATCACCTGCCTGCAGTTCTGTGGCAACCGGATTGTCAGCGGCTCCGACGACAATACGCTGAAGGTCTGGTCGGCCGTCACCGGCGAGGTGAGTCTGCCCCGCCCCGCGGCTGGGCTGCCGTGCCCGGGGAGCCTCGCGCAGCTCCTTGGGCCCCACGGGAGTGGCTGGCTGAGCAGCCTCGCTGGCTCCTGCTGGACCTGCGGCTCAGGGGCTTTTGGCCCCAGGTGCCGTTTCTCAGAGGGCTGCTGCTACCTCTGCGGGGGGCGGGGCGGGGCGGCTGTTCTGCCCTTTCCTTGGCCGGCTGCTTCCTGGGCTTCCCAGACCCGGGGAGCCGGTCTGTGTCCCCGGGGCGCCCCCACTGCCCCTGACTGTCACTGTGCTCTCTGCAGTGCGTGCAGACCCTGGTGGGTCACACAGGGGGCGTTTGGTCCTCCCAGATGAGGGACAACATTGTGATCAGCGGCTCGACGGACCGGACGCTGAAGGTGTGGAACGCGGACACGGGCGAGTGTGTGCACACGCTGTACGGGCACACGTCCACTGTGCGCTGCATGCACCTGCACGGGAGCAGGTAACTGGCGAGGGCACGGCCAGGGGAGCGGGGCGTGGGGCAGGCGGCCAAGGACCCCGGGAGGGGGCGAGCGGGTGGGCCAGGGCACTGCCTGTCACAGCTACTTTGGGGCTCCAAGGGGGCAGGGCAGGGCAGCCCAGACAGGCAGGGCCGGGCTGAGTGACCTGCGGTCCCAGCGGCCATCCCGGGCCTTGGGGGGCAGTGGGCGTGGCTGGACGCCTGCCGCCTCAGCGTTCCCGTCCTCGGCAGGGTGGTGAGCGGCTCGCGGGACGCGACGCTGCGGCTCTGGGACATCGAGACGGGGCAGTGCCTGCACGTGCTGATGGGGCACGTGGCCGCCGTCCGCTGCGTGCAGTACGACGGGCGCAAGGTGGTGAGCGGCGCCTACGACTACACGGTGAAGGTCTGGGACCCGCAGAGCGAGAGCTGCATCCACACGCTGCAGGGCCACACCAACCGTGTCTACTCCCTGCAGGTGAGCCCCGCCCCCGGCCAGACCCCGCCCCCTCGCACCAATCGCGTCTGCTCCCTGCAGCTGAACCCCGCCCCCGGCCAGGCCCCGCCCCCTCCTCACACCAACCGCGTCTGCTCCCTGCAGCTGAGCCCCGCCCCCGTCCAGGCCCCGCCCCCTCCTCACACCAACTGCGTCTGCTCCCTGCAGCTGAGACCCCGCCCCCGGCCAGGCCCCGCCCCCTCACACCAACCGCGTCTGCTCCCTGCAGCTGAGCCCCGCCCCCGGCCAGACCCCGCCCCCTCCTCACACCAACCGCGTCTGCTCCCTGCAGCTGAGACCCCGCCCCCGGCCAGACCCCGCCCCCTCCTCGCACCAACCGCGTCTGCTCCCTGCAGCTGAGACCCCGCCCCCGTCCAGACCCCGCCCCCTCCTCGCACCAACTGCGTCTGCTCCCTGCAGCTGAGCCCCGCCCCCGGCCAGACCCCGCCCCCTCCTCACACCAGCTGTGTCTGCTCCCTGCAGCTGAGACCCCGCCCACCCCTGCCAAGGCTGCGCCCCCTCCCACCACCTGTGTCTGTTCCTGGCCCTGCACGCCCCCCGGGGCTGCCCGCTGCCTGGGCAGCGCTGACCCTCTCTCTCTGGGCAGTTTGACGGGACACACATCGTGAGCGGCTCCCTGGACACGTCGATCCGGGTGTGGGACGTGGAGAGCGGGAACTGCCTGCACACGCTGATGGGGCACCAGTCGCTCACCAGTGGCATGGAGCTGCGGGACAACATCCTGGTCTCGGGCAATGCAGACTCTACTGTCAAGATCTGGGACATCAAGACAGGCCAGTGCCTGCAGACGCTGCAGGGTGAGTGCCGCGGGGCGGGGCGGGGCAGCAGACAGCCCTGTCCTCTCAGCCAGAGAGTGGGGTGACTATCTTCCCACCCACTGGGGCCGGGGGACACTGCTTCGGGGCAGAGTCTCAGTAGGTGGGTATGGCTGTGGTGATCCCTCCTGCAGCTCAGCTTGGCCGGGGAGTTGGCGGCTGGTCCCTGGGGTCCGGGGCCCAGTTAATAGGTGCCTTTTCCCCCAGGGCCCAGCAAGCACCAGAGCGCCGTCACCTGCCTGCAGTTCAGCTCCAAGTTTGTGGTGACCAGCTCAGACGACGGCACCGTCAAGCTCTGGGACCTCAAGACGGGCGAGTTTGTGCGCAACCTGGTGGCCCTGGAGAGCGGCGGCAGCGGGGGGGTGGTGTGGCGTATCCGCGCCTCCAACACAAAGCTGGTGTGTGCCGTGGGCAGCCGCAATGGCACCGAGGAGACCAAGCTGCTGGTGCTGGACTTCGATGTCGACCTGAAATGAGCCCCAGCCGCGCCAGGACGATCCCGCAGGCCGGGCACAGCAGCTGGTCTCTGCGGGCGGGCCCCGGAGCAGGCGTGAGCCCCCTGCAGGGCTGTAAATACTGTATCCAGACTGCCTGAGCCTTATTTATAGAATGGGAGCCCCGGGCGTGGGGCTGGCAGGGAGGCCCTGCGCACAGCCGGGCCTGTACAGAGGGAACGCAGCATGTTTTGTACACACTAATATATCGGTTTATTTCTGTAGCTGCGCCTGTGTCTGGGGAGCAGCTCTCGTCCCAGGGGAGCCAGGGGCTCTGGGTGCTGCTCCTGTGCGGGGGAGGGGATCCCAGCTGCAGCCTGTTCCTTCTGAGCGACCCCCGAGACATGGAGCAGCAGAGCCATCCCTGCAGCCCCAGTGCTGTGCCGTGCCTGCTGGGTGGGGCTGCAGGGCCCTGGGTCACCCTTAGAGCCCTGGCAAGGGGAGAGCCCAACCCTGAGCCCTCGTGGGTGGGCTGGGGATTGGGCCCCGGCTGCGCTGGAGTGTGGGGGCAGGTTAAGAGAGCGCCCCCGCCCCCAGGGACCACACTGCGTCTCACACACCAGCTCTGTTTATTCAGCTCCTCCCTAAGCGTCATGGCAGCGTGCTGACAATGTGCACCCGCCGCTGGGCGCACAGGGCGGGGGGCATCTTGCAGGGCAGTGCCAAATGCATCACAGCCCGGTGGCTACTCAGCTGTGCCGGCTGCTGCGGCAGCCCCAGGTAGACAGGGCAGCTGTACCGGGGCAGGGAGGCGTTGGGCCTGGGGGCAGGCCAGGGCTCCCGCCCAGCCCTGATCCAGATGGTGGGCAGCAGGCAGGGCTGGGCCGAGAGCGTCTCCTGGAGCAGGGCTGAGCGCGTGTCCCACAGTGCGTTGTGCAGCTCCAGGCCCGTCAGGTAGAGACCGCTCTGGGGTGGGGAGCTGGGAGGCAGCAAGCTGGGCAGCACCTGGAAGAGAGCAGTGGAAGGATGGGCTGGGTAGGGGGATTTCCCAGGAGCCGTGAGCCCCTGTACGATGGGAGGAGGGGCATTACCTGCTGGTCCAGCTGGTAGAGATCCAGGTCCTGCTTCTCGGCGCGGGCTGTTTCCTGGAGCAGTGCCAGGAGCAGGCGCCGTGGGTACTGGAAGGCAGAGAGATGATAGAGGGGCACAGGCTGCCCAGCCACTGCCCCCAGGTACCCGCACAGCAGCCGGCAGCGACACTGCAGCGTCTGCAGCCAGCTGCTTGGCGCCTGGGGGCCAGTGGGCGTGTAAACCAGCCAGGGGCGTGGCAAACGGCCCCGCACCAGGGCCCGCAGGATGGTGGAGCAGCGTGGGGACTGGCAGGGCCCTCCCGTCAGGTGCTCCTGAGCACACCTCAGGTCCTGGCTCACCTGCTGCAGCAGGGTCAGGAAGCTGCCACACTCTTCCAGCAGGAAGCGAAGCAGGGGCCGGGGTTTAGGCCTCACACGTCCACTGGGGAGATGCCCTCTGGCCCCCACCTCCCAGCCACGCTGCTGCAGCACTTCCTGCAGCTCCTGCATCAGCTGCAGCCCCTGCTGCACCAGCTGCCGCAGGGCCTCCTGCTGGTGCTGTGCGCGCGGAGGTCGGGGGGGCTGCCAGAGGTCCTGGGAGCACAGCAGGGCTGCAAACAGGCCCTGGCTCTGGCTCGCCAGCAGGCGTTGCTGTAGGCCATCGTACAGCCCGCAGGAGGCTGGGTCTGCTGGGCTGGGGAGCTGCTGCATGCGGGCGCGGGTGTCTGCGATCACCTCCTCCTCGGGCAGAGCTGGGGGCAGAAAGCTACAGTCAGGCGCAGCCTCCTTTGCGCCTCGGGGAACAGGCCTGGCTCGCTGCCCCCCAGCCCCTGTGCGAGCCGCTAGCCCCCAGCACTTCGCTCCATGCAGCTCTGCACCCAGCGCAGGGCAGGGGGCTGGGCAGCAGGGGCACTTCCTTACCTAGATTGGAGCCGCTGAGGAGTGCGCTGAGGAGGCTCTGCACCCCACGGCTGGGCAGCAGGCGGGAGGCACAGCCCAAGCACTGCTGGCTCAAGCTGTGCACAGCTGCTGCATCCCCAGCATCCAGGATGTGACCCCCATAGAGAATTGACCCTGAAATGGGAAGACAGTGTCATGGGCTGGGCCCGCCACTCACCGCAGCTCAGCCAGCCAGAGAGCCTGGCCCGCTGCGGGCCGTTGCTGCTGGGGTGAGGGTAGAGGTGTTTCCAGCTGCTGCTCTAAGGCTGCCTTGAGGCAGACTAGGCTCTGGCCACAGCCCCTGGCCAGATCCAGCCGGGGCTGGAAGGGGGGAGTTGCTGCCTCGCTACCTGCCAGCTCCTGCATGGCCTCTTCGGGGTTGGACACCAGCTTTGCCAGCCGCTCCTGGGCCTTCAGGCCAATGAACAGCTCAGCCTCGCTCCTAGGGAAGAGCAGTAGGCAGTGAGCCCTCCACGGCGGGGGGGCTGGGCACGGCGGGGCACGGGGTGGAGAGACGGGACGGCTGGGGGAATGTAGGGCACCTGCAGACACTCACCACGGGTAGAGCCGGGCCTGGGCCAGGCTGCCGTAGAACTGCCTGTGCAGTAGCACAGAATGCAGCACCAGCAGTGCCAGCCCTCGGTCCTGCGCGCCGTGCCACGCCTGCTGGCCCAGCATCTGGCTGTAGCTGCGCACCAGGATCCCCTTCAGTTCCTGGGACGTCTCACAGAAGAGCGGCACGGCAATTCGGTGCACCGGGCCTGCAGGGGGACAGACGGGCATCACTGCCGCGCCATGCCCACCGCCTGACCTGGGCCACCTGCTGGGTGTGCAAGGGGCACGCAGGACACTGCTGGGGCAGTAAGTGGACGGGGTAGCCCTGGTCTGCTAAATGCTGCACCCTCGGCCAGCAGGTGTGTGCAGCCAGAGCGCCACAATTGAACTAAGCTACTGCACCCCCCAACACACGGGTGGGCAGGCTAACGGCTCCTGGGCAAATCTGGCTTGGGCTTAGCCTTACCCATGTGGTGCCCCCCCTCCCCCAGTTCACGGGGCCAGCGTTCATGCCCTGTCACGCTCCTGGGTAGGCAAGGCCCGTCTGGGGCATAAGGGACGCGTACCTGGCACAGGCTCTAGGGCATCAGCTGCAGCGATGAGCCAGAGGCGGAATTTGGGGTGGATCTCGGGCTCTTTCATGTCTGTCAGCTGTAGGGGCAGGGACTTCGCTCCCTCTGCAATAAGAGGGAGAAACCAAGGCCCACAGATCCTCACACCTCATATGGACGGGAGAGCGCAGCACAGCGGGAGTGGGCAGCCATGGCAGGGGGAGGGGCCGTGGGTGCAGGGAGGCAGGCGGGGTGTGGAACTGCTCATGGGGGGGGGGCAGCGCAGGCAAAGGAGGCGGTTTTGAGGGGAGATCGTGTGTGGGGTAGGAGAAGGTGCTGGGTGGGAGGTGCACATGCGGGGGGGGCAGCAAGAGGGAAGGGGGGGCAGGTGAGGGGGGGCAAGCATGGTCCAGGGGGGGCATAGGGATGGCATGGGGGGGCTGGGCCCTCACCTTCGGGGGCTCTTAGCACCTTGCTGAGCTGCGTGAGCACCTCGGGGGGCCAGTGCTCCTGGAGATGGCAGTTGGTCAGCACCAGCCACTGGCCCTGCTTGGGGCAGGTGCGAAGGGCTTCGCCAACATGCTGCATGCAGCCTGGGGCGCCCAAGGCCACGATGACGATCCCCCGCTGCAGAAGAAGCACGTTATGCTGGCCTGGCCGCAGGGCCCTGCCCCACCCCCCACCCCCAGCTCCCTGCAGGGATGGTGGGACCCCTGGGGCCGCAGGCCTGCTCATGGCCTCAGCAATACACATGCGCATGGGACCCCCCCACCCCTGGGGGGGTCAGCTGTGGCCCAGGACCCACCCCATCACCCTCAGCTGGGCGTTGTCCCTGCCCCACAACTGGGCCACTCTCCCCCCTGGTTCCCCACCCCACACCACGGCCTTCCTTACGCTGTGCCGTTGCTGGGCCATCTGCTGGATACAGTGCAGTGGGTGAGTGGAGACGCCCGGCGTGCCCCAGGGCGGGGTGAGGAAGAGCAGGGGCACATGGGTTTGGCTGCAGGTGTAGATGGTGGCGGCGCTGGCACTGGCGTCCTCGGCGATGGGGCGCCCGAGCAGGCAGGTGGTGATGTCTCGGAGCACGCTGCACAGCCGCTCTGGGCAGAAGATGCGCCACAGCACAGCACGCTGGACGAGCGTGAGGTGGGTGTGACTGGGGCACAGGGCTGGGCCAACCACCGTGGAGGGCAGGCGGAAGTACTCCTGCCACTGGGCCGCCTGCTGTGCCAGGGAGGCACGCAGGCCCTGGAAGGCAGGCAGGCACTCGAGCAGCCCGCACTCTCGCCAGGCTGTGGCGCTCACCCACTTGGGCCTCGTCTCGCTGGCTGGCTGCAGCAGCTGCTCAGCCACAGGCTCGTGCAAGCCCTGGCAGAAGCCCAGCCAGTCCAGGGCACTCAGCTGGCCAGCCAGGCGTAGGGGGGCCAGTGCCCCCAGGAAGCTGAAGAGCAGGCTGTGTGTCTCTTGCAGGTGGGGCTGAGCATGGGCCAGCAGCTGGCGAGCGAGGCCCTTGCTGAGCTCCACGAGCCGGGCCTCCAGCGCCTCCTCCTTGCTGGCGTTTGTGCGCTTGCTGGCGAGCAGGGCCCTGCGGGCAACGGCCAAGCAGCTGGCGGTGGAGCACCGGTACAGCGGGTGCAGCCGGCATACCTGCTGCAGGGCTTGGTGCAGGGCAGCCCCCAGGCGCGCCACCTGGCGGTACGAGTCCTGCATGGCCAGGTGGTGCTGGCGCAGGACGAGCAGGTGCTGGTGGCTGGCGCGCAGGGCCTCGATCTGGGTTTGCAGCAGCTGCATGATGGGCAGGAAATCCGCCTCCTCCTCCCACAGGGGGCACGAGGGCTGCGCAATCAGCGCCAGCAGCTCCTCCTGCACCGAGAGCCCACGTGGGTCATAGCGCCGGGGGGGGGGGGGGAGGGGGAGCTGTAGCAGGTGGGGGCGGGAGGCACAGCCACAGGTGGGGTTAAGCTGTTGGGGGCCTGGTTGGCAGCAGCGAGTGTGGGCGGGGAGGGTGCTAGCATAGCATCATAGACCCGTCCTCAGCGGTTTTCAAGGCCCGGCTTGACAAAGCCCTGGCTGGGATGGTCCTACGCTGAGCAGGGGTTGGACTAGACACCGCCTGACGTCCCTTCCAACCCTCAGCCTCCAGGAGCCTGTGACCCACGGGGGAGCCGAAACCCCACGTGTCAGCTAGTCTAACCCACACCCAGCTGCAGAGTTCGGTGTGTCTAAACCACCCAAGGCAGGGGGCCTGTCCAGCCTGTTGGAAACCTGCAGTAAAGGAGCTGCCCTGCCCTCCCACGGCTGTCTGGGCCCTTGTCCTGCTGTGCTTACAGTGAGGCAGTGCTTCCTGAGACAATCTAAATCTGCTGGGCTGTAGTTTGCACCCACTGCTTCTTGTCCTGCCCTCTGTGGCAAGCAAGTCCCGCTTCTCACCAGCTTTTTTTAATGGCAGCCCATCAAGTATTTGCAGCCTGCTGTCAAGTCCCCTCTTAATCTCCGCTTTGCCAAACAAATATACCCAGTTCCTCCCGCCTCGTTCCTCCGGCTGTATCCCCATCACTCAGGGTGTGGGGGTTGCCTATCAGCCACGGCCGGGGGAGGGGGGGTGGGTGTCACTACGTTGGCCAGGGCACCGGGGGGAGTTGCCACAGTGATCAGGGTATAGGTTGCCGGGGGTGGGGGGGGGTGGGGTCACCACATCAAAGGGGGCCCGGGCGGTGTCACTGACTCAGCTGGAGTTTGTGGGTGGGCGCAGCATCTATCAGGGTTCTGGGAGTCACCCTGTCGGCCATTGCTCGGGGGGGGGGGGGGTCGCCGCGTTGATCAGGGGTTTGGGGGGGGGGGGGTGTGTGTCCCTGCTGGGTGTCACTACGTTGATCAGGGTTTGTGGGGGGGTGTTGCCCTGCTGGCCGGGGCTGGGGGGGCGGGGTGTCACTGAGTGGGCTGAAGCTTGTGTGTGTGTGGGGGGGGGAGGGGGGGGCAGCATCAACCAGGGTTCTGGGGGTCACTACGTTGGCCAGGACTTGAGGGGGGCAGTGTCGAGGGGGGGGGTGTCACCGCATCGACCGGGGAGGAACGGCAGTGTGCGTAAGGACAGGCGGAGGCACCGCAGTGCCCACACCACAGGTGGCAGGGCAGGGGGCGGGTGTGGGGCGCAGGCTGCCCGCCCATTGCTCCCCAACCCCTGACGGGCAGGCCTGGCGGATGGGAGGGCGAGTGCCAGTCACGCTGGGCCGTGGCACCAGCTCACCTCCGTGTCCTCCAGCTGCTCCTCCAGCTGCAGGATGCTGAGCTGCAACGTGCGCCAGTGGGTCTGCGCCTCCCGCCGCTCCGCGTGCAGCACCTCCTCCAACAGCAGATCCTCCAGCGCGGCCTGGCTGAGGCTCAAGTCAATCACATTCAGGCCCTTCAGGAAGGTGCGCGTCGTCTCTGCAACGAAGCCATGCGAGGGGCAGGGTTAGGGCCCCGGCTGAGTCTGGGCCCGCAGCGCGGCTACAGTTCAATGCCTGACCCCAGCTGCCCTGGCAGTGTCTCTAAGACCGTGCCCCCAGACCCCACATGCTGCAGTGACACCTGCCCCGCCGGGACCCACCTGCTGCATCCAGGTGCCCCGGGGGAGATCTGGGCACTCCGGCTGTGTGGCCGGGCCTAGACGAGAAAGGGAGCGATCTGGGCTGCCCAGACGGGAAGTGAGCGGCCTGGTACCTGCCTGCCCAGAGGCGTTTGGCCTGTAGTCCTTGCTGCAGCCCCCAGCCAAGAGCCGTGGAGGGCTGGGCGGCAGATCTCGGCTCTGAGTGAGGCTGGCGGCAGAGCAGCTCCTGCCCCAGCCCAGAGACCAGCACCCACAGGCCTGCGGGTCCCAGCCGCAGGCTCAGGGCGGAAGCTGGCTCCTCACACTGGCAGGACCAAGCTCTTGAAGGCTGGTGGGAACCCCTCTCCCAACAACCACGCCTGAGCTCCCAGCACGGCCTGGCCCATGGCTCCTTCCCCGCCACAGACCCAGGCAGTTTTGTTTGCCGTGAGAGAGGGGCTGGGACTCAGCCCCACCACACATTAAGGGCGTGTTAATTTCCTCCTGCCCACTCCATTGCTCCTGTACAAAGTGGCTGTGGTCCTGGCCCCTGAGGTGCCCTTTCTGATTTGGGGGGAGCTCCCAGCCAGTGTGGGGAGGGGGGATGGAGTGAGTGATGGGGGCTTCTCCCAGCTGGCGGTCTGAAACGCTGGGGTGGGGCACCTGCCCAGCTGGACTCCCCTGGGGGGAAGAGCACCCTCCGTCCTTGTGCAAAGGGATCCAGGAGAGGGCCCAGCTCTCACCTCCTAAAGCTGCAGGTCTCCCCTGAGGGGCGGGGCGGGCACGGGTAGCATCCTCCCGCCGAGCATGGCTGCTGCTGGGGGCCTCCTGGCCGGAGCCCAGAGCCACCGCTGTGCCTGAATCTTGTGCACCCCGCTCTGACTGCTCCGTGTCCTGCCCCTGGCGCCATGGCCACCCCCAGAGCTGCCCTGCTGCCCAGCTCCCCCGCCCATACTGCGGCCCAGCTGCACAATCACCTCCCCAGTCCCTGACCCTTGCTGCCAGCACGGGGGAGTCTCGGGGCCTCCCAGGCGGCAACGACCTCCTTGCGGGAGACCTCTGGGCAGCCCATGGGGCGCTGGCACTAGCACTGCTGGGAGGTGGCGTCCCTAGCCCCGAAGGACTCGCTGCCCAGGATGCAGGAACATGGAGCTTCCTCCTGGTCCAGGGCAAGCGCTAGGTTTAAGGCATCTGCAGGGCGCCCACAGCGCCTGGGCACCGTCAGGCCACTCCCAGGAAGCGCTGCTGACGACACAGGGAAGGTGGGTGTTTCCAGCAGCTGTTACTGCCCTGTGTCTCTGGAGAACGGCTGGGGGCATGGTCGCACAGGGAAGAGGAAAGAGCCCGGCTGCAGTCTGGTCCAGCAGCACTGAGGAGAAGGCCTGACTGAGCCAGGTGCCGAGAAGCCCCACAACAGCAGAGTGGAAACAGTTACAGACCCATTTGGTAACACCTGTTCTTTGAGCTGTGTCCATTGCACTTCAGTGTGTGTGTACCAGACCACCAGCGCCAGGGACACGTCGCCCATTGCAGCACCCGTTGGGGTAGCACATGTGTCGCAAGTCAAGGTCTAACGGGCTGGCGCCGTCCACGCCCAGTTCTAGAGAGAGGAGGGCACTGGACCCTCTCCGACCAAGGGCCGGAGTACTACTCTCCCACATGTAGCCTCGTCCCCGGCGGCCTGGGAGGTAGCACAATGAGGGTGAACATATGGAGCAAAGACCTCGTTGCAATTCTGCAAATGTCACAGATGGGAACATGAGCAGAACAGCCACTGTTGTGCCTGGTAGACGGTGCGACAATGCTTTGAGATAGAGGAATATTAGCAATGTCACAGCAGGCGAACACATGAAGAAATCCCAGGGGAAATCCTCTGAGCAATAACAGGTTTTCATAGAGTTGGAAGGGACCTCAGGAGGTATCTAGTCCAACCCCCTGCTCAGAGCAGGACCAACCTCAGATAAATCATCCCAGCCAGGGCTTTGTCAAACCGTACCTTAAAAACCTCAAGGGATGGAGATTCCACTACCTCCCTAGGTAACCCATTCCAGTGCTTCACCACCCTCAAAGTGAAAAACTTTTTCCTAATGTCCAACCTAGACCTTCCCCACTGCAACTTGAGACCGTTGCTCCTTGTTCTGTCATCTGCCACCACTGAGAACAGCCTAGCTCCATCCTCCCTGGAACCCCTTTCAGGTAGTTAAAGGCTGCTATCAAGGCCCCCTCCCCACATTCTTCTCTTCTGTAGACTAAACAAGCCCAGTTCCCGCAGCCTCTCCTCATAAGTCTTGTGCTCCAGCCCCCTAATAATTTTTGTTGCCCTCCACTGTACTCTCTCCAACTTGTCCACATCCTTTTTGTAGTGGGGGGGCCCAAAACTGGACACAGTACTCCAAATGCAGCCTCACCAATGCCGAATAGAGGGGAATAATCACTTCCCGTGACCTGCTAGCAATGCTCCTACTAATGCAGCCCAATATGCTATTAGCCTTCTTGGCAACCAGGGCACACTGCTGACTCACATCCAGCTTCTTAGCCACTGTTACCCCCAGGTTACAGATAGCTTACTCCAAGTTCTTTTCCCGGCTTTGTCAGCTCAGTTAGCTGAGATCCCCCTTTCATAAGATCAAACCCGCTGGTGGAATGTCCTCACAGATTGAAGAATGCCAGGGTGTCGCTCTGCACCCCAATATACCAGACTAGACCTTTGATGTTCATTTGAAAATAGGGCTACCCCAACCACTGTTTACATCTTCCTGTTAGTTCCCTTCTGAAGCCTCTGCAAGCGCTTCATTAACGTTTGACTTAGCATGCTAGTACACTTCTCTTGTAAGACACACAGTACACAATGGTCCACGAGGGAGGTGCGTCTCCCCGCTCGTCTGAAGAAGTTTGGCTCAAGCCACGCTAGCTCTGAGTGACCTGCCTTTGACTACAAAGCCTACAGAACGTAATTTTCATAACTCCTCACATACAACTGGCAGTGATTGTTGTCATGCCGGCTGGCTTGAGGGGGGGGGGGGGCCGTTAGTATATTGTGTGATATCAGCATGGCAGAATCATAATAATCCATGTGGGATAGGCCATGTCAGGTGTGGTTAGGGAGGTTATGATATGCTAAGTAAGATAATACTTGTGTCCATGTGTAATATGTGACATGGAAGTTATAGATGTATTTGAGATATCTGTGTTTCAAATTGTTCTGCCTGGGCAACACCCCAGATAGGAAGGCTGCAGAACAATGGCCAGCGTAATGGCCCATTAAGGCCTTCCCAGGTGCAAGGGGCCCAGAGAGAGAAGCCAGCATCACCACTGAGTCACCAGAACCTGCTTACGTGACTGGACCCCAGGCACACCTGAAGAGTCACCAGGATTGGCCCATGTGACTCTGGACTCCATTTTGGGTCTTGTGACTGTCCGCAGGCTGCATGGCCGGAGAAGAGGGTTTATAAGATCAAACCACAGGATCCATCTTGGTCTATGATCCTGTTCAGCTGCAGACATACACCTGCCTCTGGACCAATTCATCTTGCAACTGAACCGAAGGACTTAGACCCATCCAGGTACTGGATGTGAACCAGAGGAAACTATACAAGCCTGCAAATCCACATCTCTTCCAGAAACCTGATGTAAATGGACTTTCAATCATTTGTATATCTGTGATTTACTTTAACCCTTTAACATTTCTCTCATCGTTTCTTTCTTTCTTTCTTTTTACAATAAACCTTTAGTTTTAGATACTAAAGGATTGGCTGGCAGCGTGGTATTCTAGGTAAGATCCAAACTTATATTGATCTGGTTCTGTGGCTGACCCCTTGGGGTCAGAGGGAACCTTTTTAGCAAAGAGCACCGAGTTCTAATAACTGGTCTCTTTACTGGACCTAGTGCTGATTTGGGAGCCTGGAGCTGAGATGCAGTGAAGGGGGCTGTAGGCATTTGTGGACTGGCTTCTTGATATCCAGTGTGGGGAAATCAGAAGCAGTTTGTGGCTGGTTGGGAAGCCGGGCTTCAGTGTCACCCACCAGCGTGGGGAGCATCTGCTCTCCTTTTGCAGCCTGCCCTGACATTGGCATTGTCAGTTGGCAACCCTGGGCAGGGGTCGTATCACAGTGGCGTAGTCGGCAGGATCCACAGAACCAGAACATTTGGGTTTTGGATCAGAACCTCACGCTATTCAAAATTTTAAAATCTGATACTGAGAGTGTTAAAGTTTAAAGTTAGTCAAGATGAGTGAGCAGAGATCATATGATGAGATGAGCGCGAAACAGCTTAAACAGCTGTGCAAAGAGAGAGGAGTAACTCCTAGAGGGAATCTCTCAGGGCAGAAAATGAGAGATCTACTCAGAAACAACGACCTGGAAACAAAGTCCCCAGCTGACTCCCCTGCAAAAGGAGCAGCTGCAGATGAAGGGCAGCAAGCCGATAAAGAGGGGTGGAATCTCCAGCGTGAGAGAGAGAAGGTAGAACTTCACTTGTGGAAAATGCGACAGGAAGCTGAGATAGCTGAGCAAGCTGCAGAGCGAGCAGCTGAGATAGTCGAGCAAGCTGCAGAAAAAGCCCATCAGAGACAGGTGGAATTGGCCAAACTCCAGCGCCAGGAGGGAAGAAAGGATCCACGCTGGAATCTGAGAATTCTTCACTTCTCATCAGCAAAGGTCTGGAAAGAATCTGTCCCGTTTACAGAGAGGACGAGGATATTGAAGAGTTTTTATCCACTTTTGAAAAACTCTGTAATATTCATCAGGTGCCTGATGAGAAAAGGATGCCTGTTCTCCTCACCAGATTGACTGGAAGGGCCGGGAAGGTATTTAATGAAATGCAGTCAGATGATGCATTAGATTATGGAAAATTTAAAGAAGCGGTGTTGCAAAGGTTTAAAATTACCCGAGTCTTACAGGCTGAAATTTAGAAATGTTAAGTTGTCTGATAATGTTACCTATGTTGAAATTACTCATAAACTGCTTGGGTATTTGAAGAAGTGGATTGAGGGAGCAAAGGCTTATAACAGTTTTGACAAAGTTGTTGCTCTGATTGTTAGGGAACAGCTCCTAGAAATAGCGCCCCACCAGATCAGAACAGCTGTTATGGATAGAAAGCCCGATACCGTTTTGGAGGCTGCCCAGATTGTGGATGATTTCATGGAAAACAGGAGCCGGGAGGGGCATAGGCCTC
Organism: Emydura macquarii macquarii; assembly: GCF_026122565.2. Classification (NCBI taxonomy): domain Eukaryota; kingdom Metazoa; phylum Chordata; order Testudines; family Chelidae; genus Emydura; species Emydura macquarii. The sequence goes on along the minus strand of NW_027132798.1, from coordinate 384,618 downwards.
AAAGGAAAAACAACCCCTATTCATCTCAGGTTAGAAGGGAGGATGGGTCCAGAAATAAGACTAGCCCCAACTTGGCCAGGAAATCTTATACCAGCTCAGAGATCAAAAGCGCCCACCCCGGGGGAAAACCCGCTGCATGCTTCCAGTGTGGACAGACAGGCCATATAAGGCCAAATTGTCCAAACTATGGGGGCAGGAATAATCCAAGGCCAGCAACCCCCCGGCCCACAATTAATTCCAACGCTGTCGCTTTAAGTACCGAGACTGGCCAGGTGCAGGAGGATCCTGCCACCTTGTGCTGGGAGACGGGCACTGCAAGGGTTAATGCTACCTCTTTTGAGATCCCCGATGGGGGGGTGAGGATTGCCTCACTAACTACGTGAGGGCAGAGGTGGAAAGGGACAATGATGAATTCGTAAAGGGCGCCAGGGTCAATGGGATCGAGTGCACTGCGTGGAGGGACTCCGGCTCAGAAATCACCTTGGTTAAAAAGGGATTGATCCGGGAGGAGGATTATTTGCCGGGCAGGAGTGTGAATTTGGTGGCTCTTTCTCAGTACAAGTCGAAGGTGCCCTTGGCAAAGGTCCACTTGGAATGGGAAGATTTTAAGGGTGAAATGGTGGTGGGGGTTCGGGATCCGCTCCCGACAGATGTTTTAATAGGAAATGACATGGTGGTTATGAGGCGCAAGGTCAATGTCGTCACTAGATCACAGAGAAAATATGACTTGGATGTAGATGCCCCACCTGATAGCCAAGAGGGGGGGGTCTTCTCCAGCGCTACCAGCGGGGAGTGAGTCAGATGTGCCTGAGACAGCTCTGAATTTGAGTGAGATTCAGAAGGAGTTTGTTAGGGCGCAGCAAGTAGATGTTTCTTTAGAGGGGGCCAGGAGGGAGGCCCAGAGCCTAGCTCCCGCAGAAGAGGGAGCAGGCAGGTTTTTCAGGCAGGAAGGCTTGCTGTATAGGAATCCCCCAGCGGGGAAGAAGCAGCCTCATGATGGGAACTGCAAGCAGCTTGTAGTACCTGAGGAATATAGAAGGGAATTATTGAAGCTGGCTCATGATGGTCCCTTTGCAGGGCATCTGGGCACAGACAAGACTTGTGACAGACTGAAACAAAACTTTTACTGGCCTTGCATGTCTGATACGGTGAGAGATTACTGCAGGAGCTGTGATTTGTGTCAGAGGCGCAAGAGTTTGAAGGGTCCTAGGAAGGTGCCCCTACAACCTTTGCCCATTATTGGGGAGGCGTTGTCAGAGTGTCGATGGATATTGTGGGACCGCTCCCCAAACCCTCCAGAAATGGGAAGGAATATATTCTGGTGTTTGCTATTTTTAGCAGAGTGGGTTTTCCCAAGGAAATCTTGTCAGACCATGGAGCCAATTTTATGTCAGTTATATTTATAAGTAGCTGTGGGAGATGTGTGGAGTGGGTCATCTAAGAGCAGCCCCGTACCATCCAGAAACCAATGGCTTAGTAGAAAGGTTTAATGGGACATTGAAGGCTATGTTAAAGATGTATGTGGACAGACGCCAGAACGACTGGGATGTACTGTTACCTTACCTGCTGTATGCGTACAGGAGTGTACCCCAAGAGTCTACAGGGTTTGCTCCTTTTGAGCTGCTTTATGGGAGGCAGGTCAGGGGACCCCTGGACCTGGTTCGGGATTCCTGGGAAGGTAACATAGAGATGCCAGGGCAACCAGTGGGGGAGTATGTGTCCCAGTTTAGAGAGCATTTGCAGGACATGATGAGTTTGGTTTAACAGAACCTCAAGAGAAGTCAGGTTGTTCAGAAGACCTGGTATGACAGGCATGCGGAGGAGAGAGCTTTTGAAATTGGGGATATGGTGCTTGTGCTAATCCCAGTGAGAAGAAATAAAATGCAGGACATCTGGGACGGCCCGTATGAGGTGGTAAAGAGGGTTAATGAGGTTACCTACAGAGTCGGGAAGCCTCACAGGAAAGGGGCCGAGCAGCTGGTGCATGCTAACAGACTGAAAGCTTATTGTGCGAGGGAGGCAGCCGTCAATATGGTTTGTTGTGCTGATGAGGGAACGTTATCTGTCCCTTTGATTAATCTAGTTGCAGAGAGCAAAGGAGAAACTCCACTGGAGAGCATTGAGTTTGGGGGGGTTGGGTTCTGCACAGCAGCGGGAAATGTTAGCCCTATTAAAGCATCACAGGCGAGCGTTCTCCAACCGGCCAGGGTTAACTGACAGGATCGTGCATTCCAGTCTAACCACAGGGCCACGCCCAATGCCCAGCAGAGCATATCGGGCCAAAGGGGAGATGCAGAAACAGATCCAGGAGGAGGTAGAAAGCATGTTGGAAATGGGGATAATTGCTAAGTCAAGCAGTCCCTGGGCGTCTCCCATCGTGATGGTGCCCAAGAAGGATAAAACCATGAGGTTCTGTGTGGATTACAGAAAGCTGAATGCAATCACACAGCCTGATCCATACCCCACGCCCCGCATAGAGGATTTATTGGACCAGTTGAGGGGTGCAAAGTTCATAAGCACTCTAGATCTAACTCGGGGATACTAGCAGATCCTCTTAGACACTGATGCCCAGCAAAAATCAGCTTTCATAGTGGAGTCTGGTCTATATGAATTTAAGGTTCTGCCATTTGGGTTAAAGAACTCCGGTGCTACCTTTATGAGGCTCATTAACGAGGTTTTGGCTGGGTTACAGAACTTTGCCAGGGCCTATATAGACGATTTGGCTATTTTCAGCGATTCCTGGGGGGACCATCTGTACCACATGGGGGTCGTGTTGCAAAGACTCAGAGAGGCCAACTTGACAGTTCAAGTCTCTAAATGCATGTTAGGGGCTGCAGAGGTGTCATACCTGGGACACAGGGTGGGCAATGGGATGATACGCCCTGACCCTTTGAAGGTGGAAGCCATAAAGGGCTGGCCTGAGCCTAAGACAAAGAAGCAGGTCCAATCCTTTATTGGGCTGGCCAACTACTATCGCAGGTTTATAAAGGGGTTCAGTGACATCGTGGCTCCCATAACTGACCTTACCAAAAAGGGAAATCCGGACCCGGTAAAGTGGACTGAAGCCTGTGAGCAGGGCTTCCAAAGGATAAAAGAAGCCTTGTCTAGAGAGCCTGTATTAGCCAGCCCTGACTTTGAGAAAACGTTCTTCCTATGCACGGATGCTTCTAACGTGGGGTTAGGAGCTGTGCTCATGCAGGACGGGGAGGGGGGTAAGAGGCACCCCATCGCATACCTGAGCAAAAAACTGACCCCTGCTGAACAGCATTACGCTACTATAGAAAAGGAATGCTATGCAATTGTCTGGGCCATAAAACAACTTCAACCCTATCTGTATAACAGGAGGTTTACGGTGCTCAGTGACCACGCTCCGTTGGTATGGCTACACAAAGCCAAAGGGACCAACTCCAGGCTGCTCCGCTGGAGCCTGGCCTTACAAGAGCGTGATATGAACATAGTGCACATCCAGGGTAAAGAGAATCTGGTGGCCGATGCCCTGTCAAGACTGGGGGGCCCGTGAGGTGTATCCAGGAGCTCCGATTACTCCCTTCTATACCAGTCTCACGTTGGGGGTGTCATGCGGGCTGGCCTGAGGGGGGGGCAGTTTGTGATATCAGCATGGCAGAATCGTAATAATCCATGTGGGATAGGCCATGTCAGGTGTGGTTAGGGAGGTTATGATATGCTAAGTAAGATAATATTACTTATTTCCATGTGTAATATGTGAAATGGAAGTTATAGATGTATTTGAGATGTCTGTGTTTCAAATTGTGCTGCCTGGGCAACACCCCAGATAGGAAGGATGCAGAACAATGGTCAATGTAATGGTCCATTAAGGCATTCCCAGGTGCAAGGGGCCCAGAGAGAGAAGCCAGCATCACCACTGAGTCACCAGAACCTGCTTACGTGACTGGACCCCAGGCACACCTGAAGAGTCACCAGGATTGACCCATGTGACTCTGGACTCCATTTTGGGTCTTGTGACTGTCCGCAGGCCGCATGGCCGGAGGAGGGGGTTTATAAGATCAAATCACGGGATCCATCTTGGTCTATGATCCTGTTCAGCTGCAGACATACACCTGCCTCTGGACCAATTCATCTTGCAACTGAACCGAAGGACTCAGACCCATCCAGATATTGGATGTGAACCAGAGGGAACTACACAAGCCTGCAAATCCACATCTCTTCCAGAAACCTGATGTAAATGGACTTTCAATCATTTGTATATCTGTGATTTACTTCAACCCTTTAACATTTCTCTCATCGTTTATTTCTTTCTTTTTACAATAAACCTTTAGTTTAGATACTAAAGGATTGGCTGGCAGCGTGGTATTTTAGGTAAGATCCAAACTTACATTGCTCTGGTGCTGTGGCTGCCCCCTTGGGGTCAGAGGGAACCTTTTTAGCAAAGAGCGCCGAGTTCTAATAACTGGTCTCTTTGCTGGAACTGGTGCTGATTTGGGAGCCTGGAGCTGAGATACAGTAAAGGGGCTGTGGGCATTTGTGGACTGGCTTCTTGATATCCAGTGTGGGGAAATCAGAGGCAGTTCGTAGCTGGTTGGGAAGCCGGGCTTCAGTGTCACCCACCAGCGTGGGGAGAATCCGCTCTCTTTTTGCAGCCTGCCCTGACCTTGGCATTATCAGTTGGCTACCCTGGGCACGGGTCGTATCACAATTGTGATGACAGCCCTCACACGACCCCTTTTGGGGAGCGCAGGAGATCCCCGAACCAGTCTGCACTCCGCCCGTGGACATCAAGAGGTCCTTGGGTCGCACTAGATGATCTGTGGGCCCTTCTATGAATCTCTAAGGCACCCCTGTGCCAGTCACAGCACCGAGCAGCTGCTGAAGAGAGAACCAAGGGCTGCACCATGCCTCTCCCCTGTCCTCGCCTTGTCAGCTCAGCTTCTCCTCCCTCTGGCCTGGGGGCCAAACGCCCATGCCCAGTTGGGGCTTGCCAAGGGTCTCCCAGCTCCTCCCCCCGGCACCACTCCTGCTAGGACTAAGGCTGCTTACAGTCACAATGTCTGGGTAGGGATGTCTCCGGGCAGCACGCGATGGCCCCTATGCTAAACCCCACACTCAAAGGAGAGACCGCCCCTGAGAAACCCCTTCCTTTTACAGCCTGGGGCCTGCACACTGCTCTTCATAGGAACTCATGAGGATCATCGTGGGCCTTTCCCGCAGGGAACACCTCACCAATGACAGTCCCCAGGGATGCTACCTGTGGTGAGCTGCCAGCCCTGACAATGGGAACAAGCCATGGGGCATGAATAACCAAAGGAGAGAGACCCTGACCCCAGACATCCCCAGGGAGAGTTGAGGGTTGACAAAGCCCTGGCTGGGGTGATTTAGTTGGGGTTGGTCCTGCTTTGAGCAGGGGGTTAGACTAGACACCTCCTGAGGTCCCTTCCAACCCTAATCTTCTAGGATTCTATGAGGGAGAGATGTCCACGGAGCAGGAGTGGCAGAGACAGAGCCTGGGGTGCAGAGGGGCAGTGAATGGGGCTGACATTGCCATGGGAGATGGGGGCTGCCTGTGCCAAAGCCTCAGTGCCAGAGCAGGGAGCTGGAGCCCCTGGGGAGCCACCTTCTCAGAGCCCTGGGCTCAGCCCACGCCCCGCTGTCCCCAAAAGGAGCCAGGCCAAGTGCTAGAAGAGACTTGAGGAGCTAACCCTGCTCACACAGTGCAGCACTATCGATGGGGGGCCTGTTGCCTGATAGGGGAGCCCCACGGGGCGAGCAAAGGGGAGGAGCAGGGGATTTAAAGATGAGTCTCATGGGAGCTTCCCACAGGGCAATGGTGTCATTCTGGGTAGATGAGGGGAGCGCATTTGTCATACTGATTAACATCGATATGTCACAATCATAACAATTCACGGGAGGTATGCCATGTCGGGTACTGTTAGAATGGCTATAAAGTGCTAAGTAAGATGATGATCATAGAATCATAGAATATTAGAGTTGGAAGGGACCTCAGGAGGTCATCTAGTCCAACCCCCTGCTCAAAGCAGGACTAACCCCTGCTATATCATCCCAACCAGGGCTTTGTCAAGCCGCAGCTTAAAAACCTCTAAGGATGGAGATTCCACCACCTCCCTAGGTAACCCATTCCAGTGCTTCACCACCCTCCTAGTAAAAAACTTTTTCCTAATGTCCAACCTAGACCTCCCGCCCTGCAACTTGAGACCGTTGCTCCTTGTTCTGTCATCTGCCACCACCGAGAACAGCCTAGCCCCATCCTCCCTAGAACCCCCTTTCAGGTAGTTAAAGGCCGCTATCAAATCCCCCCTCATTCTTCTCTTTTGCAGACTAAACAAGCCCAGTTCCCTCAGCCTCTCCTCATAAGTCCTGTGCTCCAGCCCCCTAATCATTTTGGTTGCCCTCCGCTGGACTCTCTCCAACTTGATGTTTATATTAATGTGTTATGTGTGTAGTGGAAGTTTAGGGACATATTTGATGTGCCTGTATTTCAAACTGTGCTGGCTGAGATACACCCAACAGAGAGGACAGGTCAATAGCCCGCTTAATGGCCCATCAAAACCTTTACAGAAGCAAAGGGCCCAGGAAGAAACTAAAGACATACCTGAAGTTTTACCAGGATTGGCCCATGTGACTCTGGACTCCATTTTAGCTCCTGTAAGTTTCCACAGGCCACATAGCCAGAGACAGAGGGTATATAAGATCAAACCACAGAAACCATTTTGTCTTTGTTCCTGTCCAGTTACTGACACACACCTGCCTCTGGATCAATTCACTTGCAACTGAACTGGAGGAGTAAGACCCATCCAGGTACTGGATGTGAACCAGAGGAACTATACAAGCCTGCAACTCCACAATTCTTCCAGAAACCTGATGTGTATGGACTTTCAATCATTTGTATGTATCTGATTTACTTTAACCCTTTAACATTTCTCTCATGGTTTATTTCTTTCTTTGAACAATAAACCTTTAGGTTTAGTTACTAAAGGATTGGCTGGCAGTGTGGTATTTTAGGTAAGATCCAAACTATACTGAACTGGTGCTGTGGCTGACCCCTTGGGGTCAGAGAGAACCTTTGTAGTAAAGAGCACAGAGTTTAAGTAACTGGTCTCTTTGCTGGACCCAGTGCTGATCTGGGAGCCAAGAGCTGAAATGCAGTAAAGGGGCTGTGGGCATTTGTGTACTGGCTTCTGTGGGGATTCAGAAGTGCAGTTTGTGGCTGGATGGGAAGTCTGGCTTCAGTGCCACCCACCAGTGCTGGGAGAATCTGCTCTCTTTTTGCAGCCTGTCCTGACCCTGGCATTCTCATTTGGCTACCCTGTGCACGGATGGGTCCAGATAGGGCAGTATCTCCAGCGGGGTGGAAGCCCCAGCACTTGGGGTCTCTGGCTCGGACTGCTGGCCCTTACCTTTCCCCAGTGCGTGGAGTGGCAGGGTGGTGCTCAGGTAGAGCCGGAACGAGGGCAGCACCTGTCCAGCCCCAGGCAATTCTGGCATGCAGCCCCCCACTTCCAGCAGCGTCTCCTTCTGCAGGAGCTGCAGGAGGGCAGGGCAGCAGGGGCTCTTCTCAAAGTCCAGGAGCAGGACGGGCAACCCTGAGGAGATGGCCACAGTTATCCCCATGGTGGGCCAGCACTGCCCAGCCCCCCACCTCATCCCCTGCCCAGCCCCCATCCCCTGCCCAGCCCCCCAAACCTGCCCAGACCCCCACAGCCTGACCCCATTGCGTGACCAGCTCCCCGAGGTAACAGGCCCTAGCACGCACTAGGTCAGCTGATGGCATGCACTCCAGGTCCTGCCATCTCCGGGGAGTCTGGCTGGGCCCCAGCATGGGGGAGGCCAGTTGTCTCCAGGTGTGTGCGCTTGGCTCAGTATATACTGGGGGCACCAGCTTCCAGAGGCCACGTCAGGCCAGCTGCACACTGCAGATGTGTAGTGTCTGAGCTTGGGAGGGAAAGTGTTTGCCCCAAGTCCTGCCCTGCAGCTGGTTAAGGGTCGGATGCCTGCCCTTACCAATGCTGGCTGCCGCCAGGAGGTTCTGTTCCAGGCTGGGGTCCGTAGCCGACAGCACCTGGAGTTTTTTCTCAGGAGACTCTTCGTTGCCCCCTGGCTCCTCGGCACCGGGCAGAGTGTCTGAGCCAGCAAAGAGCAGGGACGTGTCTGGAAGGAGACAGGAGAAGGTTCCTACTCAGAGCCTGCAAAGGGACTCCCAGAAAGGCCCTTCCTGCCCTGAGGCACCAGGTGGGGCTGGGGAACTTTTCAAAAGACTCCAGAAGCCTGGCTGTGCTGCTTGGTGGATTCCCTCCCTAGGGCAGCCAGGGCCCTGGAGCTGCAGGTGCAAGGGATAACCTCTCCCGCTAAAGTCACTGGCAGCCTGGCATCAGGGGCCACATTCACTCCCCCACCCCTAGGCAGAGAGCAGGCTCCCCATGGGACCCTGGGGGGGCGGGCAGGGCTGGTCCCAGCCTGGCTTCTCAAGCCCCTCACTCACCCTCATCCACTTTCTGTGCCATGACAAGCCAGGTGAGGGCCTGCTGGTCAGGGTCGAGCAGCAGGGGCCACCGGCGCGTGCAGGCGTGAGTGTCTGTGCGGAGCAGTAGGGCAGCCTGGCGCCCAGCCGAGTCCTGCGGCTTCTGGTCCCTGTCCCAGGCACGCTGCTCCTGTTTGGAGCTCAGGAGGGCCAGCAGGCTGAAGCCCTGGCGCACAGGCAGCAGGGCTGGGCCACGGGGGGCTGGGCCAGGGCAGGGCAGCTCCTTCTCCAGCAACCTCTGCACGTCGTTTGGTCCCAGGGAGCTTTGGCGCCTGGCACATATATCCTGCCATTTCTCCAGCAGCTCCTGGCGCCGTGGCACGGGAAAGGCACCCAGGTAGGAGAGAGCAGCTGCACAAAGGAGGGCGTCCCCCTGTGCTGTGCTGCAGTTCTGCTCCAGGAGCTATCAGGAGACAAGGTAGGAGCATCAGGAGGGGGCCCCTGCACCCAGACCCTGATCCCCAGACCCATCCCCACCAGGGACCCCCCCGATCCCCACCCATAGCACCCAGACCCTGATCCCCAGACCCTGATCCCCACCCATAGCAGGACCCCTGCACCCAGACCCTGATCCCTCACCCCCAGAGGGACCCCTGCGTCCAGACCCTGATCCCTCACCCCCAGAGGGACCCCTGCACCCAGACCCTGACCCCTGCATCCAGATCCCAATCCCCACTCCCAGAGAGACCCCTGCACCCCACTGCCAGGGATCCCCCTGCACTCAGACCCCCATCCCCACCCCCAGGGAGACCCGTGCACCCAGATCCTGTACACCCCAATCCCCACTAGAGACCCCTGCATCCAGAGTCCACACCTGAGTCCCTCACCCCAAGAGGGACCCTCAGGCAGAGCCCTCCCTCCCGCCAAAGAGAGCAGATCCTGGGTGCTGAGCACTGGCGCACCATCTGCCAGTCTTATCAGCTGCGGCTGGCTGGCTCTGCCCTCTGAATGGCAGGGCAGTGCTGTCTTTGGCCCCCAGGCGGCAGAGCCCAGGGCAAGGAGAAAAGAGAAGGCCCAGATACGGCTGCGGAGATACGTCCCAGAATCCTTTGCACCAGCTGTTTGGCTTCCTGGGATGCTGGCTGCAGCCGTGCGAAGGTGGCCCAAGGCTTTAGGGAGGTTGCCCCAGTCCTCACCTCCAGAGCCGTGGTCCAGCTGGCCACATGCACAGCCACGGAGCTCTCCACGGTGTCAGCCTTCTCCTTCTCCTGCAGCACATAGCTGAGCTCGCGGGCCAGAGACTCCTGGCGCTCGGTGGCCTGCAGCAGCTCTAAGCCCCAGGCGGAGCCCAGTTCTTTGAGTTTCTCAGCCTGCAGGCGCCGGTCGCCCAGCCTGCCCTTCTCCGTCCGAATCTGGAGTTTGCAGTGCTGCAGCTGCACCAAGGTGGGCTGCCAAATGCGCAGAGCCCGGTGGTACCAGAAGATGGCGCAGATCCACTGGCACAGGGCAGCCGCAGCTTTGCTGGCGCTCTGCAGGGAGGCGGCGCAGAAGCTCTCATCAGACACCACCTGGCCCAGAGCCTGGAACAGCTTGTTGGGGAGCTCGTCCTTGGGGTAGAAAAGCAGCTCCTGGAGAGCAGAGAACAGAGGGGTGAGCCAGGGCGTGGGGAGGGGCACTTGGCAGCCAGCCCCTGGACTCTGCAGCAGCTGCACGTCAGGGATCCCAGCTGGATACGTGTGACACATCCCAAAGCCAGACCCTCACACACACAGTGGAGCCCTTAATCCCACTCCCGCGTGGTTTCTTGCATTTTTATCCTGCTCCCACCCACTAAAACCGGAGATCCCACAAATCCCGCAAGAGACAGATTTCCCCCTGCGACGAAAACAAAGCAAACCGCAGTTGGTTCATATACTAGATACACAAACGCAATTCAGACACAATTTTTACGTGATAAATTGATGAGAGATTTAGTGTTTTCCTGAAATTACCACATTTCCCCACCCCCCCCCCCCCATCCAATCCCACCCACAACAAAGTACGTCTGACCTGCTCCCGCTGTTTGCCCTGGAGTCTCCAGGAATTAAAGATTCATCTTTAATTAAAGATTCTGTCACGTGACGAAACCTCTGGGAACACATCCAGCCAAAACTGGCAATCCCATGTGGCAGCAAGTCCTGCAGGAACCCAGTCCTGCTGCAGGGCTCTGCCACACAGCTCACCACCAGAGCAACAGGCTCTGTGGTATCCCGGGGAATCTCCTCTGCCTCCTGCAGGTGAGGAAGCACATTGCGTGGTATGCCCTAGAGACCTGTGGGAGGGCAGATGCACAGCAGCATGACCCACCCATTCCTGGGCAGGGGACGTGATGAATGTGGGAATGTTTGATCATGTTTTATGAACTATCCATTTGTCATGGACGCACAGAGTCCGGTCTATGCCCTAGCCAGTAACCAGTCCCTTGGGAGTGACCTCTTCGGTAGGCGGGGCCCCAAGGACTTGCACAGCTCCACAGGGGCAGGCCTGTGGCCTCCAACGCTCCAAAACTGGGCCTTCGGGTGCTAGTGACCTGTGTCTCTCAGCATGGTGCATCAGAGATTAAGGCAGCTGCTGGGACACTTTTTACTGAGGACTGTCCTGGACTAGGGGGATCCTGTCCTCCCATGCGGTTCAGAGACCGGCCACATAGCTTTCTCTAAAAAGAACAATTTCATCCTGTTGGCTGGCCTTGATTTAGCTGCCCTCTTAGTGAGGATTTCACATTCCTTACGTTTTTCTTTTACGTGTACCTCTCCTAAACAATAAAGACAGCTTGAATGTGTCTCGCTGGGGATCAGTGTGATGGAGTACACTCCTGTAATCAAACCCTATGCACCACTGTCATCATCTTTGTACAAAGTATGCCTTGTAAGGTATCATTTCATAGAATCATAGAAGATTAGAGTTGGAAGGGACCTCAGGAGGTATCTAGTCCAACCCCCTGCTCAAAGCAGGACTAACCTCAGCTAAATCATCCCAGCCAGGGCTTTGTCAAGCCACATCTTAAAAACCTCTAAGGATGGAAATTCCACCACCTCCCTAGGTGACCCATTCCAGTGCTTCACCATCCTCCTCATCTGAAAACTCATAATTTGCTTGTCAGTATTGTGCTGATAAAATGTGTGTGGCAACACTGAGAAGTTATAAGATTCCCCTGTATGATGTAAAAAACATGCATGGTCAAACTCATGTAGCACCAAACTGGTCCAAGAGAAGAGACAATGGAAGAGCCAACATCCAGGATATTAAGACTTAATGACTGGGATGCCTTAGCACACTGGGCACATAACACAGCATTTCTGTGTTTGGAATAAAAAACGCCATCACTAACTGATTGTTCTTCAAGATGTGTTGCACATGTCCAGTCCACTCTGGATGTCTGTGCACCCAGTGCATGGCTATTGGAACCTTGTTCCCTCAGCGGTACCTGGGGAGTGGCTCAAGTGCCCTCTGCCGTCGCATACCACTGCGTACAGGTAAAAAGGACAGAGGTGCCCAGTTGCCCTCAGTTCTTTCTTTGCCAGAACCCCCGTGGAGAGGGGTAAGAGGGCATGTCGTGGAACGGACACATGCAACACATCTCGAAGAACAACAGTTTCTGGACAGGTTAGCAACTGTTTTTTCTTCATCAAGTGATGGCACATGTGCATTCCACGCTTGCTGATTCACAGGCTGTGAAACAGAAGAGGGAATCAGAGTCTATTTAAATAGATTAGAAAACAATGTGTTGAATTCCAGTATCATCTCTTGAGTCCTGAGCGACAGCATATTGGGAAGCAAACGTGTGGACTGAGGACCAAGTGCTAGAAAAGCCACTGAGGCCAAATGCAATCTCACTGAATGAGCTGTCACTATGACTCTGCTTGGAAGGATGACATTAGCCAGGTCATAGCACATGAGTATACAAGATGCTATCCAAGAAGAAATTCTGAGTAGAGACTGACTGTCCTTTTATTCTGTCCACCACTGCTACAAACAGTTGGGAGGACTTATGGAAGTGCCTGCCTGGTTCTGTCAAGACAGAACACCAGATCTCTTCTGACATCCAGGGTGTGCAAACATTCCTCTTCCCTGCTCGAATGTGGCTTTGGGCAGAATGCAGGTTAGTAAATAGACTGGTTGAGATGGAAAGAGAACACCACCTTTGGGAGAAACCTCGGATAAGGATGCAGGTAAACCTTTTCCTTAAAGAAGATGCCTAGGGAGGCCCGCACATTAAGGCCCGCAGTTCTCCTCTTCTGGCCGAGGTGATGGCAACCAAAACTGCCACCTTCACTGAGTGAGTGGACTCCACTGAGTGGGCTCCTCCCTGCTTGTTGAGGCAGAATATTGCTGTGGTGTTGCCTGTGAGAACTAACAGGCTGTTTCCCTTGATCTGTGGCAGAAAAACTAGGCACACCAATCTGATAGCTTTCAGCTCTCTGACTTTGATGTGTAAAGCTAAGTCCTCTATGGCCACAGACCCTGAGTCTGTAGAGAACCCAGATGTGACCCCCAGCTGAGGGCAGATGCCTCTATCACTAACATGAGCATCAGTTGTGGGCAGGCAAAGGGAATGTGTGACACTCTGTGTCTCTAAGCAGACCCTGAAACCCCCATATTCACCAATGTCATATAACTAGGATATGTTTCTGCAAAGCATGCCTTGTAAGGTATCCTTTTAAAAGTCTTGACCTGTTGAAGATCTGTATCCTGTCGGATTGTATGGGCTATCATTGTATGTGAGGTAGGAAACACCCACAGCCATCTTATCAGGTACAACAATGGAGTAGCCAGACGTGCTGATGGCCCATTAAATAGAATCTGCTCTCCAAACAGCCATCCCAAAACACTTCACAGAAGAGGCATGTACAAAGTGGATGCTGCTTGACCAATGGGGGTGGCCCCCCACATGACATGCTGGAAGAAGCTATACAAAGTTATAAAAGAGGGGGAGTGACATCATCACTTGCCTTCACTCCCCCACAACTCAACACCTGAAGGAATGCCTAGAAGACAAATGACTTTGAACACGGGGGGAGGCTCTGCAAAGCAGACACAGCCTGTGTATCAAGAATCTGTAGCCTGCTTGAATCATCTGTCAGGGGGAGACTTTGCTTGATTTACTTTTACTGTTTGTAGAAGTTAGACTGCAAACTTATTATTATTCCTTTGGTAAATGTCTCTGATCTTTTATGCCTACCACTTATAATCACTTAAAATCTATCTTCCTGTAGTTAATAAATCTGCTTTATAATTTTACCTAAAACAATGTGTCTTGGTTGAAGTGTTTGGGAAATCTCAGCTCAGTTACAAAGGCTGGTGCATGACCTCTCCACATCGAGGGAGGGGCAGACTAAATTATGAGCTTACTCTGATCGGATTTCTGACCAGTGCAAGATGGTATAATTCTGGGGTGCAGTGCTGAAAAGCTGAGGGGAGTTGGCTGGTGCCTCTGTCTATAGTTGAGTGGCTAGGGAAAGCTTTCATGTACCTCAGCGAAGGGTGTCACTGCCTGTGTGAGCATTATACCTGCTTGAGGTTTGTAGCTTGCTGACAGCCTCTCAGTGCCAGAGTCAGCCCAGTAAACATTTCTGCTATCCAGCTGGGTGTGGGGTTCTGCACGTTGCTGGGGCTAGATGATGACAGCGCCTGGAGGGGTTTGCTGCTGGTCACTCGCAAGGCATTGTAAAAGCCAGCCCAGGCTGGAGAATTAAGGGGGCACAGCATTCCCACAGCTTCCAGGCTGCACCCCGGGGGAGGGGGACTGTCACAGAATGCCCACACATACAGTGGCTGGACTTGTCCACCGGTCTAGGGAGGCGAAGACATGAGAGGGCACCATCTTCACCCAATCCAGATGGTGACAGTCAGCCTCGGTGAGCAGACTGAGGCCAGCCAACCTTGCAGAATTCCAAGGCAGTTTGGTGTGTTCAACCCTGTAAGTGCACAAGGCCACATGCCCGAGGAGCCTCAAAGAGTTTTGTGCTGTTGTGATTGGTGAGCTTTGAGACCTGTAACAATTGATCAAATCACCTGAAACATCAAGTCTGGAAGAAAAGCTCTGGCTTGAGTTGAGTCCAGTCCAGCCCTATACACTCTATCCTCTGGACTGGGGAGAGGAGATGCTTCTCTGTGTTGACAAGCAGTCCCAGAGCAATGAATGTTGACTGGATCAGAGATACACTGAACCACACCTGTAGTCTGGATCAGCCCTTGACAAGCCAGTCATCCAGGGAGGAGAAACTTGGACCCCGATCTCCTGAGGAAGGCAGTTGCTACTGCCATAACTTTTGTAAATACTCTGAGGGAGTGGGAATTTTCTGTAACATTTTGTATGAACACTGTGTAGACCTCAGTTTCCCTTATGTGCTGCATGGTTAACTTGGTGGTGGGAAAAGATTATTTACTCTTTGCAGAGACCCAGAGATACAGGTGTGACTGACACCTGGCTGTCTGGGGCCTGGGCCCCATGCCCATGCCGAGTCTGAGAAGACAATGGCTGATCCAATTACCCAGTCATTTGGCACCTAGCAACTAATAATCATGGATGGTCCACCCTCTGCTGGACGCCATCCAGATGTGACCAGCTGGAGAACGAAGGGCTGAGGAGGAGGCCAGGTGACAAAGTGTGCCCAGGAACAAGGACAGAGGACTGAGGAGGGGCCCGGGGGGCTGCTGGAAGTGGGTAGACTCTCCTGAGATGGGAAAAGAGGAGTCAGAGGGCCCTGTCCTCTGGGCTGACCAAGATGGACCAGGCTGTAACTTGCTGTTCTCCATGTTAACCAAAGACTTTCTACGTGCTGCACAGACATCTAATAAACCCTCCTGCTGTTACAATGCTGGCCGAGAGTCACTCCAATTTAAGGAAGCTGGGGGTGCATTATTCCCTGTGGGTGTACAGGTGGACTCACTGAGAGGAGCTCACAGCATGAAGCAGGGGGACTGAAGACTCCAAGGTTCAGTTCCAGGAGGGGGTGAAGCCAAGGGGCTGACTGTTCCAGAGCCTGGGCGGTGTGGGGGCCGGTTTTGTTCAACATCTTCATCAAGGATCTGGAGGATGGGGTAGATTGCACCCTCAGCAAGTTTGCAGATGACACTAAGATGGGGGGAGTGGTAGATACCCTGGAAGGGATAGGATACAGAGTGACCTAGACCAATTGGAGGATTGGGCCAAAAGAAATCTGATGAGGTACAAGGACAAGTGCAGAGTTCTGCACTTAGGACGGAAGAATCCCATGCACAGCTACAGACTGGGGACCGACAAGCTGGGCAGCAGTTCTGCAGAAAAGGACCTGGGGGTAACAGTGGATAAGAAGCTGGATATGAGTCAGCAGTGTGCCCTGGTTGTCAAGAAGGCTAATGGCATATTGGGCTGCATTAGTAGGAGCATTGCCAGCAGATCGCGGGAAGTGATTATTCCCCTCTATTCGGCATTGGTGAGGCCACATTTGGAGTATTGTGTCCAGTTTGGGGTCCCCCACTACAGCAAGGAGAGGCTGAGGGAACTGGACTTGTTTAGCCTGCAAAAGAGAAGAATGAGGGGGGATTTGATAGCAGCCTTTAACTACCTGAAAGGGGGTTCCAGGGAGGATGGATTTAGGCTGTTCTCAGTGGTGGCAGACGACAGAACTAGGAGCAACAGTCTCAAGTTGCAGTCGGGGAGGTCTAGGTTGGACATTAGGAAAAAGTTTTTCACTAGGAGGGTGGTGAAGCACTGGAATGGGTTACCTAGGGAGGTGGTGGAATCTCCATCCTTAGAGGTGTTTAAGGCCTGGCTTGACAAAGTCCTGGCTGGGATGATTTAGTTGGGGTTGGTCCTGCTTTGAGCCGGGGGTTGGACTAGATGACCTGCTGAGGTCCCTTCCAACCCTCATCTTCTAGGATTCTACTATTCTATGATCCTGGACCTTCTTTGTCCTAATCCTGGGGAGCTGTCCTGACCAGCGTGGGCCAAAAAGCAGGACCTGGGTGACATCGTCATCCTCACTGACTGCAGCTGAATCCCAAACACCACCTGAGATGAAACGAGATCAGACTTTAACAACAGTGGCAGCTGCAACAGCTCCTCTTCCTCTCAAATAACTTCCTTTCTTTTCCCCCAAAAGAAGAGTTATCCACATCTTGGATGTCATCTAAGAGCCTTGTCAAACAAAGGAGTTTTCCTTCTCCAACTCGCTCCGTGTCAGGGCCAGGGGCAAGGGGACGCTGCTGCAATGAAAACCTTAGGCCAGCGCTACATTTCAAATGCTTGAACTCTTTGATCCTCTCGTCTAGATCTTTCATCAAAGGTTACAAAGGGTTTGATGGTGGTTTTGCCGTGGGAGTTGGCAGGCTGCGGTCTCTGCATGTCAAACCGCAGACTGCAGACCTTGTTTAACACTGTTTACCGTTGGACAGTGACTGGGTAAGGTTAACACCTCTGGACCCTTTCTTCCATCTAAAGTGGTCCAACAGTCCCTCCCGTCACCTGGTAGAAGTCCTCTTGGCCCAGCAGCTGCTGAGCGCTCTCCCAGCCAGGCTCCTTGCTGAACATCATGCACAGCGTATCTGTCACCCTGACAATGGATGCTGGTGGTGACCGGTAGCTCCGCAACTCCTCGATGTCCTGCAACTGCAGCCCAGCCAACGCCGCCCGGTAGTCAGTGTTCATCTGAGGGAAGGGAGAGACAGGCTGCACTGGGGCACCCACATACCCCCTCGCTGGGCAGTAAGCGCCTGTCGCTGCCTCTCCAGCGGCTCGGAGTCCACACACACCTTTCTTGTGGCAGACTCCTTGCTCTGCTCCAGCAGGTGCTGCTCCTGGGTAAGGATCTCAATGCGAGCCTCATGGTGCTGACAGTCCTGCTCCTGCTGCTTCTGCACCACCTCTTCGCGCTCCACCCGCTGCTGGCACCGTGCCACGTGCTGTGGGCAGAGGGGAGCAGACATGTCGCCAGCAGCCCACAGCCCTGCCCTCTGCTGCTGCCCTGTCCCTCCTCCTGTGCCCAGCAGCAACCCCAGACATTGCCCAGGCTGTGAGTGGTTGAGCCGGGCACTTACTCCCTGCGTGATGCTTGGCCACCTCTGCGCGGTTACCAATCCCCAGGCCCCAACACGACCCCATGGAGAGCCCCCTGCTGAGCCCCCGCCTTCTTCCTGCAGCACAGCACCATCTGCCCCTGCTTGGGCACTGGGCCAGCCCTGACTGCGCCATGCCAGCTGCTCTGATGGGGGCCAGGCTCTCCCTAAAGGGACCCTCTCACCTCCTTGGCTTTGTGGAGTTTCTCCTGCAGGTACTTGATGTCCCGGCCGTGCTCCCGCTGCTTCTCACTCACTGCCTGCATCTTGGTCAGAGCCAGCTTCATCCTGCCCAGGGAAAGCAGAGTGAGGCACCCCCAGAGATGGCTCCCTCACCTCCCAACGCCATGTTCAGGTCCAGGGAGCTAGGGGGCACTTGAATCGGGGGCATAGGTGCTGCCAGGTCCTTCTGTCCCAGCTGCTTCAGAGGGAAGGCTCTGGGATAACCTGAGCCCCGGCAGGGAAAGGTGGGTTGTGCTCTGGGCAAGGGGTCAGATCCTGCTACTCAAACCTTCTCTGGTGGTCTGGGGGCTCGTTATGGGGCCTGCTCAGCTCTAGCCTCTATCTGTCCCATACTCCTGGTGGAGAGGGGGAAAAGGAGGCACCCGATCCCCATTCTCTCCTTCTTAGTCACAGCAGCCTCGCACACACGACTGGAGCTGTGTTTGCAGGGCTGCCACCCCTCTGTTAAAATGGGGGGCAGGGTGAGGGCCCTACTGGTCTGTGTCTAGCCATGACTGATATGGAAGTTTACCTCCACACCTAACCCCCTTCGCACCCATGGCCAGGCACCAGGGCTGTGGGGAAGAACACATTGTCCATGGGCTGGCAGAGCCAGGTGGGGCTGCCATAGGGCGTGGTGGCTCAGGGCAGGGGAGCAGGGCTTGGCCCCATTCCTCACCGATCAGCCTGAGTCTGGCACTGCCCTTGCAGCTGTGCTGAGAGCATGAGGAAGATGTGGAGGAAATCCAGGAAGCTCTTTGGGGTGACGAGGGGCATGCTGGGGGCCAGGTGTGTGGCGTAGCACCTGGCAGAGCGGTGAATCAGAGCCATGGCTGTGGCAATGCTGGCAAGTGAATTCTCCAGGGCCTGCAGCGATGCTGGGACTGACAGACAAGCAAGAAGTCAGGCTCAAGACACCATGAGACACTGGGGAGGGGGCAGCAGGAGCCAAAGGCTGGAGCTGGCCAGGGCAAGGGGCCAGGCACTTTGTGCCCGTATCCTGTGAAGAACCCAGGGTGGCATGGCCAACAGGATCCATGAGGGGCTGAGAAGCTAGACGCAGAACCAAGCCCTCACCTGGGCTCTGCGAGGGCTGATGGCCGAGGGCATCTTCCAGGTGCTGGGTAGCCACCTGCACCAGGGTCGTATGGCTCCAGGGCTGGTACACTTCAGTGCTGCAGGCGAGGGTAAGCAGGGCTGTGCCCATGGCTGTGGGGTAGCCAAAGGGCCCCCTGCCCTGCGCCCGGCCCTTGCGCCCATCCAGCAGCAGCAGCACGTGCAGCTTGCTCCGCACAAACTGGTAGAATCTGAAAGAGAAGGGGAAGGGGCTGAGGAAAATAAGGGGGATCCCCGATACGTTGGGGGTGTCACCAAGCCCCCCATTCCAGTCTGAGGGGGACTGACACTAATCCGCCCCAGCCCCCAGAGTGCCCCCTGCCAGCCCCGTAATGCCAGGAGAGTCTGTCACCATCCGGCCCTGGCCCAGCTTTGAGGCCAGCCCTGCCCCAGCAGGGTCTCACTGCAGGCCCAGCTTGAATTTTCTTTTCTCTCTCCAAATACAATCGACAAAAGAGAGGATGCTTCCCAATGCGGCGGCCAGGCCTGTGTGATTCTCCCCCAATGCAGGCAAGGTTCGGAGCCTGTGCGCACCTCTCAATACCGAGGTAGGGGCAAGACATTACCCACTGCCCCGGGTCACCCCCATTAAATCTGCTCAACTCAAGGATCCCATCCCCCCACATGGGGTCACCCCTGTTTGACCTGCCCGGCTCGGGCCATCCCCCACTCCCTCCCCTCACCTTTCTATCACCGTGCTGGGCCTCGTGGTCCTTTTGGTGGTCTGGTTCTCCTGCAGCAGTTCCTTCACGATGTGCGCAGTGTCTTCAGTGGTGTACAGGCCAGGGTAGGTGCCCTCTCTCATCACATTCAGCACCTTCTGCATGGTGTCCGGCCCCACCCCCTGGTGCACCAGCAGCACTGCTCTCCTGCCCAGGATTCCTGCCTGCCAGCTGGCTTTCCTGATCAGCTCCCTCACCTCCCGCTCCTCCGCCTGCTCCGCCAGCTCAAAGAGCTGGGAGGCGCTGATCTGGGCAGCCAGGGCCACCAGTGATCTCCTGCCAGTGGAGAGGTGCAGGGCGATGAGGGCCCCGTGCCCCTCTGGGCAGCTCAGCACCCGCAGCAGGCGCACCAGGTGCTGGGTGACTTCTCGGCACACCACGAAGCCCCTGGGCAGGAAGGCGCTGAGCTGCTGTTGGATGGAGCCCCAGCTCCTCTCGTGGTAGAGGTTCTCCTGGCTGGAGGAGGCTGGCACCAGCTCCTTGCTGAAGAGGATGCTGTGCACCTCCTCCCCTGGCAGCAGCAGGAGGTGGGAGGGTAACAGCGGCTTGGTGCTCTCCTTCCTGGTAAAGGGCCTGTGCTTGCTCTTCAGAGCGATGGTTCTGCGGGTGCTAGCGCGGCGCACCATGGGCGGGTGCTGCTCCTGGAAACGAGGGCGCAGGGCTGGAGAGGGCTGGAGGGAGACCTCCCTCTTCCTCTCAGTCACCCCTGCCTCCTCTGGCTCTACTGCCCCCAGGGCAGACCCCTCCAGCAGAGCTGCATCTGGCTGGTCCAGAGCCAGGGCGGGGGCCTGCTCTATGGGATCGAAGGCCTCTGGGAAGTCCACGTCGCTGCTGCTCTGGGAGGAAGGCTCCTCGGGGCTGCCAGCTGGCATGTCCTCCTCAGCTCCCGTCTCCACGAGCGCGCCCTGGCTGGCGGGCTCAGCGACGCTCCGGGCTCGGCCACGCTGCTGCAGCTCCCTGTTGCTGGTGCAGATCACCCTCAGCACACTCCTCTTGGTGCAGAAGGTGCTGGCCGTGATGTCCAGCAGCAGTTGCCCGCTCTCCTGCCACTCACGCTCCGACAGCAGCGGGTCACAGAAGGTGCGCAGCGACTCGTGCAGCCAGAGGCGGACAATGACTCGGGTGCTCAGCGTCAGGCTGACGCTTATCCCCAGCTGGCCTTTCTTTGTGGCCCTGGAGGCACTGGGGTCCTCCCAGGGGCTGGTGAGGTGGATCCCCGGACAGGGCCGCAGGAGGAAGAGGCCCTTGAGAACCTTCTCGATGTGGTGGTAGGAGAAGTGGTAGGGGTAGCAGGCAGGTGAGGGGCGGAACCTTTCCTTCACGGCCTCATAGACGTCCACTGTGGCCCCAACCAGAGCAGTGGCCAGCTCGTGGTGCCTGGCCAGCAGGGGGAACTTCTCCAGCCAGGCCAGGACGCTGGGGGAGTGGATGCTGACCAGAGACTCCCTGGAGACGGTGGGCAGCGAGAGGATGCTGAAGTGCCTAGTGAAGCGAGGCGAGAGAGGGTGCACGCCAACCGCCGGGGCAGCCATCGTGCCAAAGCAATTGAGCCCTGCTGAAGGGAAGTGTCGGAGCTCCATGCTCTCAGGGCCGTAGACCTCCTGGTGTGAGAGGGCCTGGCGCAAGGTCTCCACCATAGGGTGACTCCCCCGCCTGGGATCTAGGAGAGAAAAGGACATCACAGCTTGGAACAGCCTACCTATCCGCACACAGTCAGCCACGGGCTCTTCTAGGAGCCAAGTGCCAGGCCCATGGGGAAGGGACAAGGCGCAGGACCACACTAACACACGCAGCCCTGGGCATTTAACCAGCCTTGGAGGACTGGGCCCCAGCCAGGGGAAGCCACCCAGCAGAGCCCTGGAAGTGTGGGGGGAGAGGGTGCCCAGGCCTCTGAAAGGGGGAGCTGGGCCCACCAGCGACCTCGGGGTAGGGGGCATCTGGGCCTCAGCAAAGGGGAAACTGGGCCAAGCAGAGCCTGGGGGTGTTGTAGGGAGGAGGCGTCAAAGCACCAGCAAGGGGGAGCTGGCCCCAGAAGGGCCTGGAGTGTGCAGTGTGGGGGAAAGGTGCGTCCAGGTCCCAGTAAGAGGAGCTGGACCCAGCACAGCCCTGGGGGGATACATGGGGCGGGGTGTCCTGCCTCCAGTGAGGGGTGCTTGGCCCAGCAGGGCCTGGGAGTGTGGTGGGGGCAGAGATGTCCAGCCCCAGCCAAGGGAGCTGGGTCCAGCCGGGGGAGCTGGGTCCAGCAGAGCCCTGGGGTAGGTGATGTCTGGCCCAGCCAGAGGAGCCAGGCCCTGCCTAGACTGGGGGCAGGGTGTGTCTGGCCCCTGCTGTGGGGACGTGGGGGGCTGACTGACGCACTGGGCAGTGCCTTCTGCTCCCCCAGCACTGCCTGTGAGGCAAGGGCTCACCCAGCTCAGCTGCGTGCAGGTCGTCCAGCAGGAGCAGGTAGCAGCTCTTCCCACCCCTAGCGGCAGGGGCCCGCACTGCTGGGAGGCCGGCGAGCAGGGCCTTGTCCCTCGTGCTGCTCAGGAGGTGGGTCTCCAGCAGATGGCGCACGTGGCCCGCGCTGAGTGCAGGCGAGATGGCGAGGCGATGGTAGGCATGATTGGGCCGGATCAGCGCCTCCACGAAGGACGACTTGCCGCAGCCTGGCTCCCCGGCCAGGAGCACTGGCTGCTTAGAGCCCAGGAGCAGGTCCAGCACGTATAGGACCCGCTCATACTGCAGAGCAAAGCAGAGACCATGCCAGAGGGTGCCCTGGGCACTGTCACAACACAGGGGGCCCTGTATCAGCTTGACCAGAGGGGAGGGCCATTGAGACCTTGGGCATATCACAGAGCGTGGAGCCTTGTGCCACCTCCTGCCATGTCTCCTGGCCTCAGGGGGCTCTCCTGTGGTATAGGTCCCAGCCTTGCCCCTCTCTGCACCCCCATCATCTGACTTGTCCCTCTTCGGAGTCCCAGATGCAACCCAACAATCCTGGCCTTGTCACCCGTGGGAACGTTGCAGTGTGTGAGGGTCCTGGATGGACCTAGGGCAGAATGGGGTAGCGCACAGGGATGCCCTGGGGCCCAGCTGTACCTGGGGCAGGATGGGGCACCTCACGGTCCCACTGGTGCCCAGCCGTACCCAGTGTGACAAAGTGGGGATTTTCTTACTGTTTTGTATGAATACTGTGTGTTCCTCAGTGTCCCTTACGTGTTGCACAAGTATCTAGGTGGTGGGACAAGGATGTGTGATCATTGCAGAAACCCCTAGGCCTAGGGGGCAGGCGTGACAGCCATCTAGTTCCCTAGGTCCAGACGATGGCTGGACACCCTGTAGCCCGGCAACTGATGGCCGGGGCCCATTCTCTGCAAGGAGCCAGCCAGAGGAGCTGGAGACCAGAGAGAGGTGGAGGCCAGGTGATCTCTTTTCCTACTGAGGGTGAGCTGCTGGAAGCTGGGCAGTCTCCTGATTTGGGACTTGGGGAAAGATTCCAGGGCCCTGAGTCTCTCCAAGACGGGCTTTGCTGTAACTTCCTGCTTCTGTGCTAAGCAGACCTGTTCTACGTGGTGTTCCAGATGACTAAGAAACCTTGGGCATAACTGAGGTTCTTTGAGATGTGTCCCCCCCCATGGGTGCTCCACTGTAGGAAGGGCAGCGCCTTTGTGTTTGGAGTCAGAGATCTTCAATAGCCGTGCCCGTTGGACCGCACCGCGCACCTCTCCTGCCTCACGCAGTGCATGGCAAGTATATATAGCGCGGTGCAGTCCAACACCTCAGTTCCTTCTCTGCCGCAGAGCACATATGTTATGCTCCGAAGCAGAGGGGAGGCGAGTGGGTAGTGGAGCACCCATGGGGACACACCTCCAAGAACCTCAGTTACTGCCCAAGTGATGTCTTCTTGGAGTGATGTCCCCACGGGTGTTCCACTGTAGGTGACTACAAAGCAGTGCCCCTAGTGGGAAGGCTGGGGCTTCGAAGCAGCTTGGATAGCCAAGGACAAGACTGCGTCCAAGGATAGTGCCTGCAAAGAAATCCTGTGTGATAGCATAGTGTTGGGCGAAAGTATCTGAGGACGCCCACATGGCCACCTGAGATAGATCAGTAATTGGAACACTGTTCAGAAATGCATTACAGGCAGACAATGTCCATGTGGAGTGTGTCCTTACTGAGGTAGGCACTTGTTCATTACGGAGCTTATATTCAAGGCGTATGTATTGTGAGACCCATTTAGAAAGGCGTTGTTTTGATATAGTGTCACCCTTGGATCTCTCGGTGGTGGATATGAATAGTCATGGTGACTTTCTGAATGGTTTTGTTCTGCTCAGGTAGAAGGACAATGCATGCCTTACGTCAAGTGCATGGAGAGCTGTATCTTGTTGATTGCTATGTAGTTTGGGAGAGAAAGTGTGGAGGTGTATGGGTTTGTTCAAGGGAAAAGATGCTACAACTTTGGGAAGAAACTTGGGATGGGGATGGGGATGAAGTGAGACTTTTTTCTTGTGAAACTATGGCAGAAAAGGACCTGAAAGGAGGTTCCAGGGAGGATGGGGCTAGGCTGTTCTCGGTGGTGGCAGATGACAGAACAAGGAGCAATGGTCTCAAGTTGCAGGGCGGGAGGTCTAGGTTGGACATTAGGAAAAAGTTTTTCACTAGGAGGGTGGTGAAGCACTGGAACGGGTGTCACGCTATCTGGGTAAGGGGGCCCCCTGAGGTGTATTCAGGAGCTCCGATTGCTCCTTTCTATACCAGTCTTGCGTTGGGGGGTGTCACGCGGGCTGGCTTGAGTGGGGGGGCATTTAGTAATTGTGTGACATCAGTATGGCAGAATTGTGATATTGCGTGTGAGGCACATCATGTCAGGTACCGTTAGAAAGAATATATCGTGCTGAGTAAGATACTAATACTTGTGTTCATGTATTATATGTAAAATGAAAGTTATGGATGTATTGATATTTCTATATGTCAATTTGGGCTGGCTGGGACACACCCCAGACAAAGAGGCAGCAAGACAATAGCCTGCTTAATGGCCCATTGAGATCTCACAGATGGGAGGGACCCAAGCACACCTGAAGAGTCACCAGGATTAGCCCATGTGACTATGGACTCCAGTTTGGGTCTTGTGACTTGCCAACAGGCCCCATAGCCAGGGGAGGGGGTTTATAAAATCAAACCACGGAATCCATTTTGTCTTTACTCCTGTTCAGTCTGCAGACACCCATCGACCTCTGGATCAATTCATCTTGCAACTGAACTGAAGGACTTAGACCCATCCAGGTACTGGATGTGTACCAGAGGGAACTATACAAGCCTGCAACTCTACCTTTCTTCTAGAAACCTGATGTATATGGACTTTCAATCATTTGTATGTATATCTGTGATTTACTTTAACCCTTTAACATTTCTCTCATGGTTTATTTCCTTCTATTCGCAACAAACCTTTAGTTTTAGATACTAAAGGATTGGCTGATAGCGTGGTATTCTAGGTAAGGTCCAAACTTATATTGATCTGGTGCTGTGGCTGACCCTTTGAGGTCAGAGGGAACCTTTTTAGTAAAGAGCACAGAGTTCTAGTAACTGGTCTCTTTGCTGGACCTGGTGCTGATTTGGGAGCCTGGAGCTGAAATGCAGTAAAGGGGGCTGTGGGCATTTGGGGACTGGCTTCTTGATATCCAGTGTGGGGAAATCAGAAGCAGTTTGTGGCTGGTTGGGAAGCCGGGCTTCAGTGTCACCCACCAGCGTGGGGAGAATCTGCTCTCCTTTTGCAGCCTGCCCTGATCTTGGCATTCTCAGTTGGCTACCCTGGGCACGAACCGGTAACAATGGGTACCTAGGGAGGTGGTGGAATCTCATCCTTACTGGTTTTTAAGGTGCAGCTTGACAGAGCTCTGGCTGGGATGGTTTAGTTGGGGTTGGTCCTGCTTTGAGCAGGGGGTTGGACTAGATACCTCCTGAGGTCCCTTCCAACCCTCATCTTCTATGCTTCTGTGATATGGCAGGTGGGCCATGAGGGCTGAGATTTTTCCCACCCATCAGGCTGAGGTGATGGCAATGAGAAAGGCAGCTTTCATAGCCAGCTGTATGCGTGAGCATGTTGCCTTTGGTTCAAACAGAGTCTCCTGAGAATCATAGGTCTAGCTCTGGTTGCCAGGTAGGAGTGGGGTCTCGTATTGGTGGGTGGAGATCTTGAATGCCCTTCATGAAACGTTTAGCCCTGGGATGTGTGACTATGGAGCACCCATCGATAGGGTAGTAGATGGTGGTGATCGCGGCTAAGTGTACTCTAAGTGAGCTGTTAGCTAGCCCCTTGTGTTTGAGTTGGAAAAGACAATCGAGAATGAATGGTATTGGAGCCTGAGCTGCTTCTATATGCTTTGAGGCGCACAAAGTATTAAAATCTTTTCCATTTGTGAGTGTATGTATACCTAGTAGTGTCACGTCTGCTATGTAGTAAGATGTGCTTTATTTGATCAGAGTCGTCTATTTCTGGACCCCTGAACCAAGAAGAAGCCAGGCCTGCAGGTGGAGTGTTTGTGGATTGGGGTGATGGACATGGCCATTGTCCTGTGAGAGGAGCCAGGGTGTGGGAGGAAGACTGAGGGGTTGACATAGCAGGTAGGTGAACCATATTTGCTGAGGCCAGGTTGGGGGTATCAGTATGATGTCGGATCAATCCTCCTGAATCTTGTGTAAGACTCGAAACAGGAGGGGAAAGGGAGGAAATGCGTATAGTAGTGGTCCATTCCAAGTTATGAGGAAAGTGTCTCCTATTGATCCCCGACCCAGGCCTGGCACTGGAACAAAATTGTGGGCAACAGGTGTTCTGATGGGTAACAAAAAGGTCTACGATAGGATGACCTCACTGGCGAAATGTGAGTTGTAGTACTCTGATGTCCAGCTCCATTCGTGTTCTCGGGAAAAGGATCTGCTCAATGTGTCCACCGCTGTGTTTTGGGGTCCCAGCATTTACGCAGATGAGATGGAGACGTTGTTTCAGATACAGAAGTTCCATAGCTTGATTGCTTCTGAGCGTAGAGAGTGGGATCTCGCTCCTTCCTGTCTGTGTGTATAATACATGCAGGAGAGATTGTCCATCATGATCCTTACCATCTGGCGTTTGAGGAGTGACAAGAAGTGCCAGCAGGCATTGCAAACTGCACTTACTTCCAGAAAATTAATGTGGACAGTGGACTCAGTGGGTGTTCATCTGGCCTGTACCTTGTGTTTCAGCAAATGTGCTCCCTAGCTGATGAGGGAATGGTGGTTAAAGTCCTTGTGGTTGAAATGAAGTCCATATGGCTGTGAATCTGTGAGGTGGCAGGAACGTTCTTCCTTGTGTGGCACTGAGTTGGGCGCCAATGAATTCCAGTGTTTGCACTGGTCTCAAGATGGACTTTTTTAGGCTGATCATGAGGCCTAGCTTGTTGAAGACATCCATGGTTGTGCGAATTACTTGGTACGTATCATGTTCGGTTGGGGATTTGAGGAGACAATCGTCTAGGTGTGGGAAAATCAAAATTCCCATCTTTCTTAAGTGGGCTACAACCATGGCGAGAACCTTGGAGAAAACTTGTGGCACTGTTGATAGGCCAAAAGGGAATACTTTGTATTGGAGGTGGTTGTTGCCCACGGTGAATCGTAGAAAGCATCCGTGAGTGGGGTGAATGGTGATGTGGAAGTATGCATCTTGTAGGCTGAGGGCTGAAAACCAGTCCCCCTGTGCCAGTGCTGGTATGATGATAGAGAGGGCGAACATCTTGAATCGTTGCAGTTTGACAAACTTGTTTAGATTGCACATGTCTAGAATGGGATGCCAACCACCGGATTTCTTCAGAACCAGGAAGTAGTGGGAGTAGAATCCCTGTCCTCTCTGTTGTACAGGGACCGATTCTATGGTTCCTATGTAGAAGATGATTTACTTCCTCTCTGAGGATAGTCTCATGAGAGGGGTCCCTAAAGAGGGATGGGGAAGGGGAATGGAGGATTGGCATAGTTACAAAGGGGATAGAATAACCTGCCTTGATTATTTCCAAGACCCATTTGTCCAAAGTAATGAGCTTCCAAGATGGTAGGAATGGAGCTAGTCGGTCACCAAACTGGTGGTCTGTTGATGATATCATCGATGATGGGAGCAGATAGAACAGAGGGGTTGTTTTCGAATCCTTGACCACACCTTCAACATTGCTGTTTATTAGAAGGTGTGCAGGATGCTCTCCTTGTGCAATGGGCTGTCTGTGGATACTATGGTTATTAGAAGGGTGTTGGCGGCGGCATTGGCTGTCAAAGTGCCACTGAGGATAGTAAGGCTGAGGCCGGGATCAAGGGGGAAACTGGAATTACCCTGATCTTCTCTTTGGTTGTGGCGTGTATATGCCAAGTGATTTTAATGTGGCTCTGGAATCCTTTAAAGAGTGTAGAGCACTGTCAGTCTGCTCTGAGAAGAGTTTATGTCCATCAAAAGAAAAATCCTCGATCATAGTTTGCACTTCCTTGGGGAATCCCGAAAGCTGTAACCAGGATACCTGTTGCTTTATTATAGCGGTAGCCATAAATCAAGCTGGAGTGTCAGCTGAATCTAGTGAGGCATGGAGAGCTGTGTGGGCTATAAGGTGGCCTTCCATTATCAGGGGTAAGAATTGTTGCTTCTTATCCTCTGGGAGGTTCTGACAAAATTCTTCCAGTTTAGAATAGTTTTTAAAGTTGTATTTGGCCATTAGGGAAATTCTGAACTGGAGGGCAGCGGAAGAATAGGATTTTCTGCAAAAGAAGTCTTAACGTTTACAGTCCCATTCAGGATGGGCAGCTCAGGATTGGTATGGTTTGTTTTTGTCCTACACCGCATTCACGACAAGGGAATTCAGGGCGGGCAGTGAGAAGGGGAACTCTGCGTTCTTTGCCAGTACATAATACTTCCTATCAGCACATTTGCAGGTCTGCAGAATAGAAGATGGTGTCTACCACAACTGGTTGGCCGGCTGAAGTGCACTGTTAATAGAATCATAGAATCATAGAAGATTAGAGTTGGAAGGGACCTCAGGAGGTCATCTAGTCCAACCCCCTGCTCAAAGCAGGACTAACCTCAGCTATATCATCCCAACCAGGGCTTTGTCAAGCCACACCTTAAAAACCTCTAAAGATGGAGATTCCACCACCTCCCTAGGTAACCCATTCCAGTGCTTCACCACCCTCCTAGTGAAAATCTTTTTCCTAATGTCCAACCTAGACCTCCCGCCCTGCAACTTGAGACCGTTGCTCCTTGTTCTGTCATCTGCCACCACCAAGAACAGCCTAGCCCCATCCTCCCTGGAACCCCCTTTCAGGTATTTAAAAGCTGCTATCAAATCCCGCCTCATTCTTCTCTTTTGCAGACTAAACAAGCCCAGTTCCCTCAGCCTCTCCTCATAAGTCCTGTGCTCCAGCCCCCTCATCATTTTTGTTGCCCTCCGCTGCACTCTCTCTAACTTGTCCACATCCTTTTTGTAGTGGGGGGCCCAAAACTGGACACAATACTCTAAATGCGGCCACACCAATGCCGAATAGAGGGGAATAATCACTTCCCGTGACCTGCTGGCAATGCTCCTACTAATGCAGCCCAATAAACTATTAGCCTTCTTGACAACCAGGGCACACTGCTGACTCATATCCAGCTTTTTATCCACTGTTACCCCCAGGTCCTTTTCTGCAGAGCTGCTGCCTAGCTTGTCGGTCCCCAGTCTATAGCTGTGCATGGGATTCTTCCTTCCTAAGTGGAGGACTCTGCACTTTTCTTTGTTGAGCCTCATTAGATTTCTTTTGGCCCAATCCTCCAGTATGTTTAGGTCACTCTGTATCCTATCCCCACCTTCCAGGGTATCTACCACTCCCCCTAGCTTAGTGTCATCCGCAAACTTGCTGAGGGTGCAATCTACCCCATCCTCCAGATCATTAATGAAGATGTTGAACAAAACCGGCCCCAGGACCGACCCCTGGGGAACTCCGCTTGTGACCGGTTGCCAGCTAGACATGAAGCCATTGATCACTACTCGTTGAGCCCTATGCTCTAGCCAGTTCTCTATCCATTTTATAGTCCATTCATCCAACCCATACTTCTTTAACTTGCTGATAAGAATACTGTGAGAGACAGTATCAAAAGCTTTGCTAAAGTCAAGGTATATCACATCCACCACCTTCCCTACATCCACAGAGCCAGTCACCTCATCATAGAAAGCAATCAGGTTGGTGAGGCATGACTTTCCCTTGGTGAATCCGTGTTGACTGTTCCTGATCACCTTCCTCTCTTCCAAGTGCCTTAAAATGGATTCCTTAAGGACCTGCTCCATGATTTTTCCAGGGATTGAAGTGAGGCTGACCGGTCTGTACTTCCCTGGATCCTCTTTCCTCCCTTTCTTGAAGATGGGCACTAGATTTGCTTTTTTCCAGTCCTCAGGGACCTCCCCCTGTTGCCACGAGCTTTCAAAGATAATAGCCAATGGCTCTGAAATCACCTCAGCCAACTCCCTCAGCACCCTCGGGTGCATTGCATCTGGCCCCATGGAGTTGTGTATGTCTAATCCTTCTAAATAGTCTTGCACCTGTTCCTTCAGCAATGCGGGATGTTCAGCTCCTTCCCCTTCTGTGCCACCCAGTGCAGCAGTCTGGGAGCTGACCTTGTCTGTGAAGACAGAGGCAAAAAAGGCATTGAGTATCTCAGCTTTCTCCACATTCTCTGGCACTAGGTCGCCTCCCTCATTCTCTAAGGAGCCCACACTTTCCCTAA
The DNA here is from genome assembly GCF_026122565.2 of Emydura macquarii macquarii. Lineage (NCBI taxonomy): Eukaryota > Metazoa > Chordata > Testudines > Chelidae > Emydura > Emydura macquarii. The sequence continues at coordinate 354,287 of NW_027132798.1, read as the reverse complement.
TCTTCCTCCTGTTGGTAACATGCCTGTAGAAACCCTTCTTGTTCCCCTTCACGTCCCTTGCTAGCTGCAACTCCAATTGCGCTTTGGCCTTCCTGATTTCATTCCTGCATGTTCGAGCAGTGTTTTTATAATCCTCCCTAGTCATCTGACCAAGCTTCCACTTCTTGTAAGCTTCTTTTTGTGTTTAAGTTCGCCAAGGACATCTTTGTTAAGCCAAGCTGGACGCCTACCATATTTGCTATTCTTTCTGCACATCGGGATGGTTTTCTCCTGAGCCCTCAATAAGGTCTCTTTAAAATAAAGCCAGCTCTCTTGGGTTCCTTTCCCCCTCATATTAGCCTCCCAGGGAATTCTGCCCATCAGTTCCCTGAGGGAATCAAAGTCTGCTTTTCTGAAGTCCATGGTCCATATCCTGCTGTTCTCCTTTCTTCCTTTTGTCAGGATCCTGAACTTGACCATCTCATGGTCACTGCTGCTTAGGTTGCCATCCACTGCTACTTCCCCAACCAAATCTTCCCTGTTTGTGAGCAGCAGGTCAAGAGAAGCACGGCCCCTAGTTGGTTGGTCCAGCACTTGCACCAGGAAATTGTCTGTGACACTCTCCAAAAACTTCCTGGATTGTTTGTGCTCTGCTGTATTGCTCTTCCAGCAGATGTCAGGGTGATTGAAGTCTCCCATGAGAATCAGGTCCTGTGAACTGGAAACTTTCCCTAGTTGAGTAAGGAAAGCGTCATCTACCTCATCCTCCTGGTCTGGTGGACTGTAACAGACACCCAACACGACATCACGCTTATTGTTTTTGCTTCTAAGCTTAACCCAGAGACACTCAACTGGCTTATCTCCAGTTTCATACTGGAGCTCAGAGCGGTCATAGTGCTCTCTTACATACAGTGCAACTCCTCCACCCTTTCGCCCCTGCCTGTCCTTCCTGAACAGTTTATACCCATCCATGACAGTGCTCCAGTTGTGTGAGTTATTCCACCAAGTCTCAGTTATTCCAATCATGTCGTAGTTTCTTGACTGTGCCAGGACTTTCAGTTCCTCCTGCTTGTTTCCCAGGCTTCTTGCATTTGTGTACATGCACTTGAGATAAGTAGCCGATTGGCCTACTTTCAGAGTATGAATCGGGAGGCCTCCCCTGCTGCACCCTCCTCCTTCTGCCTTCTTGTGGTGTCCCTCTTCCCCATTTACCTTCGGGCATAGGTTCCCGTCCCCCGTCAAAATTAGTTTAAAGCCCTCCTCACTAGGTTAGCCAGCCTGTCTGCGAAGATACTCTTCCCTGTCTTCGTTAGATGAATCCCGTCTCTTCCTAGTAATCCTTCTTCCTGGAACAACATTCCATGATCGAAGAATCCAAAGCCCTCTCTTCGACACCACCTGCGTAACCACGCATTTACTTCCACAATGCGACGGTCCCTACCTGGGCCTTTTCCCTGAACAGGGAGGATGGATGAGAACACCACTTGCGCTTCAAACTCCGTTATCACTTTTCCCAGAGCCACATAGTCCGCAGTGATCCACTCAAGATCATTCTTGGCAGTGTCATTGGTGCCCACATGGAGAAGGAGGAAGGGGTAGCGGTCTGAGGACTTGATAAGTTTTGGCAGTCTCTCCGTCACATCCGTAATCCTAGCTCCAGGCAAGCAGCATACTTCTCTAGTTTCCCGGTCCGGACGGCAGATGGATGACACCGTCCCCCTTAGGAGGGAGTCCCCGACCACCATCACCCTTCTCTTCCTCTTGGGAGTGGTGGTTGTGGAACCCCCATCCCTAGGATAATGCATCCCTTGCCTTCTGATCAAATGGGTCTCCTTCTGATCCATTCCCTCCGAAGGGTCCTCCAAATCATTCTCTGCCATAGTACTTGTGCAGAGAGGATGAAAACGATTCCTTACTTCTATCTGCATGGTGGGCACATGGGTTCTCTTTCTTCGGGAGATCACATGCTGCCAATTTTCTTCCCCGCTCTTCAGTTTCGCCTGCCCGGCCTTTTCTGAATCTTCCTTACACTGTGCCTGTGCCCGATGGAGAAAGACATCGTTTTCTGTAATGCAACGCAGGGTTGACATTTGGGTCTCTAGTCCTTTAACCTTCTCTTCCAATAAGAAAACCAGCCTGCACTTGGTACAGATGAAGTCATCTCTATCCTGTGGGAGGAAGACAAACATAGCACATCCAGTGCAGGTGACAACAGATCGCTCCCTCTCCATATCTTTCCTCTGAGAGCCTCCTCAGATGTTCTATTTCCTGCTCAGCAACGTCTGAAAGGCAAAAACCCGCTGTGGGTTCTCTCCTCAGGCGAACTCCCAGGCAAACTCCCTCCTTCTGTTAGCTGCCCCTCCGTTCGCAGTGTACAGTGCAACTTTTGAAGCTGAGGAGGTATGGAGAATGTCAGTGAGCTCATATTGCTGTTCTTTTACCTTCTCCAGCTGGATGTTTAGCTCGTCAGCCACTCTGCGGAACAAGTCCTGAAAGTGGAGAAAGTCATCGGTCGCAGTAGGGGGTGGTGGCGGCATGACTGCCTCATCAAGTGAAGATGATGAAAAGGGTAGTGCAGGTGGCATCTCTTCCTCCTGATTGTCCTCATGTTCCTCTTCATATTCCAGCACTGATTCTTACAGCTGTGCTTGTAGGAGATGTTTGTCCAGAGGTCGTGAGATGGTTGATGATGGGACAGAGATAGGGCATTGTGTCTGCTGTGCAAGTGGATTCCCAAACTGGGCTCTATACCTGGCCCAAGGATCCCAGTATGGCCAATTCAGTAGAAGTGGGATGTGTGGTTCATCTAAGGAGTGCCTTTCCACGATAGAGTACCCTGAGATGCTGGAGGGTACGTTCACATGGTAGGAGCTATTTGCCATGATGTTGATGGGGCAATGGACTTGAAGTACTCTTCCTCTTCTTCGTCCGCTTCACTAGGGAAGGGGGAGCCTGCAGGAGAGAGTGATGCGCGGCTTGATAGTGGCGAATGCGAGGTTTGTGGTAGTTCCCCTCTGAGGAATGGCGATTCTGGGATATCGGATATTGTTCATTCTGATATATGCTTGAACTCCAGTGGTACAAATGGCATCAACGGTGCTTCAATGTGCTTTTCTGCATAAGCAGCAGGTGGCATTAGAATAGCGGAGTCTTAGTCGGTGCCGGTGGTTGTTTTGGAGCCACAAAGGGTCTTGAAGTCATGGAGAACATAGCGGGCTCGCTTCGGTCACCGCACACAGAGGTGGTACCAATAGTTGGTGACATGCCCTGGTTGGGTCTTTTGCTTTTGAGGCTGAAGTCCTTGGTCTCTTTGAGGAGGTGTGACCCTTGTCAGAAGCCGCTGACACCATGGATCTAGCTGGCTACAGCAGTCTGGTTGTTTTTTTCTTACCCTCAGGCTGTTCAGAGGATGATTTCCCTTTACCTGAACATGGGGAATGAAGGTCAGTAGATGGTCTTGAGAGTCTCTCCAGGGAGGAGGGAGAGCTAGTATCAGAAGCTGGGCAGAAGGACTTCTCCGTCAGGAGTAGTTTGAGTCTAACGTCCTTGTCTTTTCTTGCTGTCAGCTTCAAGTTCTGCCAATGGGAGCATTTGTAGGCAACATACTCCTCTCCCAGGCAGCGAATACACTCTGCGTGGCTGTCCGTTATTGGGAAGGCACCCAACAGGAGACACACCTCTTAAACCCAGGTGAACCGGGCGTAAGGGCGGGTAATGGCTTCCTGAAGGAAGAATGGGAAAGCTACACTACTGTAAAGAACAGCAGGGCCCGTAGAGGTGAATGAAAATAAAATAGTACCATTTTTTTTGTTTGTTTGTTTAAGGGAGAGGTGCGCAGGTGCAGTCCCACGGGCACTGCTATTGAAGATCTGACTCTAGACACAAAGGCGCTGCCGCACCTACAGTGGAGCTTCCATGGGGACATCACTTGAAAAAGAACCCTCCTGTTTTACCTTGCTAGCAGAGTCACAGCTGACTGTGAAGTGGGATGCGGGGCCCTTTGGGGGGCGCATAAGACCTCCTGAGGTGTCCCATTGCAGTGAGCGCACACTGTGAATAGGGGTGCTGAACGCTCCAACTTTGGTCCCAGGAGGCACTGAAGCCGAGGAGGCTTGCCTTAGTGAAATGTGCCCTGAGGGGAGACACTACAAGAGGGTCCTGTCTGAACTTCACTCAGAACAGTTCCAGAGCACCAAGCCTGTACCCCTGTGATGCCAGGATGGGGACAGCTCATGGGGACCTCCCTGGGCCTGGCCATACCCGGGCCAGGATGTGGGCAGCTCACACTCCCTAGGCCTGGCCATCCCTGCAGCAGGACAGAACAGTTCACGGAGACCCCTGGGGCCCAGCCATACCTGGGGTAGGATGGTGAAGCTCTCAGGAACTACTTTGAGTCTGCTGGACAGATACTTCCCATCAAAGACCTCCAGTTTCCCATCCTCAGGCTGGGGATAGAGGTCAAAGACAGAATCTGCTGAGGGCAGTTCTATGGTGTAGCGGCTGTTGTACAGGACTCTGCGGGCAAAGCTGTCAAACAGGACCCAGTGTCTGCAAAAACCAGCCAGAGAGATGGATAAGGGGAGAGGGCCTAGATCTGGCCCCAAAGTGCCCCTGCTGTAACTACCGGACCACACTCTGCTCCCAGACAAGAACCCAGGAATCACAGCTCCCTGCTCTGCTGCTCTACCCATATATCCCACTCCCCGCCCAGGGCCAGGGGGGAACCCCCGAGTTCTGGCTTCCCACTTCCAGCCCCCAATCCCAAAGATACATTCCACTGCCTTCACTTCACGGTGCTGATCACTCACATCATTGATGGAGTAGGGAGAGGGGCCACGAATGGAACTTAGGGACATGAGGGGACCCGCTATCCCAGGCCCGCTCCCCTGTGCACCCCTGGCTGGTACCTGGGTTGCAGGTGGCCACTGAAGCCCCAGATATAGGCAAAGACAAAGATGCTGCGGACAAGCAGGTGGTGATGAGGGGGGACAGCTTCATCCAAGCCCTTGTGCGAGGGGACAACGGAGACCCCCACACCATTGTTTTCAGCCACTGGGGAGAGAAGGAATCAGTCACCCGAGGCAGGGTGGCAGGCCCCTGGCGGCTCATTGGCTAGGTCTCGGCCCTGGCAGGGCCGCACAGAGCTCTGCGTGGACTCCAGATGTGGTCTGGCCTGTCATGAACTGGGTCTCATGTCAAGCAGTCACAGGCATTGACTGGCAGAGCAGCCACCAAGGAGGATCAATGCCAGCCACCCAGGACTCCCTGGACAAGGATATTCTGCCAGCCCAACAGAGAGCCCCGGGCAGCCTCCACCATCAGGCCCCCTCCCTGAGGCTTTGCCCCTGCTCAGTCCCTGAGCACCCAGAATGGCGGCACTGGGGGGGGGGGCTCCTGAGGACTGCTGCTAATCTGGACCCTGTAAAAGCCTGGGAGTGGGGAGGGGCACAAGGTCATTGCTCCTTCCGGGCTTCCCCTCACCTGCCAGATCATCCCTTCGCAGGGGCTGGGCCTTCGCCTTGTCATGGCTCAGGTGTTGGTCCAGCAGAGCCTTCAGGACCCTGGTGAAGGCTGTGGTCTCTGGGATGCCCCAGGCCAGGGGGCTGTGCAGGCCGGTGTGAGGCTGCAGCACAGAGCTGCAGTGCTGCTGCAGGAAGCTGAACGTGGGGGGAAAGACATCCTCGGTGAGGCCACGCAGCATGGCCACGCTCTCCTGGGTCATGCTGTACGTCTGGTAGACAGTGGCTAGGAATGAGGCCAGCAGCGCTTGCCAGACACAGGAGCCCCCACAGTGCAGGAGGGCGCAGTGTGTGGAGATGGACGGTGAGATGCTGGAGACATCAGGCAGCTCGAAGAGGAACTTCATGCCCTCTGGGGGCTGGAGCCGCTGCCCGCTCGGCAGGCTGAGAGCTGGCTCTGCACTGAACAGAGAGGAGATGGGATCCAGCCAGTCGGAGCTGGCAGACCCGTCCAGCACCAGCCATTGCTGGGCGCCTGGCACCCCCAGCCCGGCGGCAGAGGCCGAGGAAGCCATTCTCTGCAGGAGCCTGGAGAACACGCCCTCCCGCCAGATGCCGCCCTCCATCCTGCCCAGGAACTCGGAGGTGCTGAGGCTGTTGGGGCAGAGGCAGACAGTGCTGACGGGCAAGTACGCCACTTCCGTCGGAGTCCCTGGCCTGCCCGCTCGTGGCACCAGCTCAAAGGACTCACTCACAGCCAGCCTGCTTAGCACCTTGGCCAGGGTCTTCCAGGCTGTGGTCTTGCCGCTGCCTGAGGGCCCCACCAGCAGGACACCCCACGAGCCCCGCAGGGCCTGGCAGAGCTGGACTATGGTGCTGGTGAGCTGGGGGGCGGCTTGGAGCTTGTCCTCGTGCAGCTGAGCTGTCATGGCACTCAGCAGCCTGGGGGGCGCATGGGCCTCAGGGAGCAGGGAGCACGCGGTAGGGAAGACACCTCGGAGCAGCTCCCAGACTCTACTCAGCCTGGGGTCCTCCAGGGTGGACAGGAAGGGTGAGAGGCAGAGAGCTCGGATGAGGGCAGGCTCTTCAGCCAGGTCCTCGAAGGAGGGCTGCTGAGCTGGGAGCTTCTCCCCAGGCTCCAGCTCCGGCTTCGCCACGGGCGGGTACACAATGCCAATAGCTGCCTCGACGACCCCCTTCAGCAGGCCCACACGGCTGGGTGCAGGGCCTGGGCCCAGCTCCCCCTCCAGCCAGAAGAACGAGCCGAGCTTCTTGGCCAGGCGCGCAGCTTCCCGGAATCCAGCGGCCAGCAAGGTCACCTCGGCCACCGTGTGCAGGTCGGGGGGCAGCAGGGCCACGGGGCGCAGGGCCAGGCGCAGGAGCTCAGGGAGACGCTGCAGGGTGGCCAGGCAGCCGTAGCTCTCCCTGACCCGCAGCAGACGCTCCCCGAAGAGGATGTTCCCCAGCACACAGGGCTGATACAGCTCTGTCTTGTCCAGGCCCAGCTCCGGCAGGGCTGCTGCAGGCTGCTCCTGCTTCTCACCCTCCTTGCTCTTGCATTTGTGCTTGGGGGTCACCTGGCCCTTCTCCTGCAGGGCCGTGCACAGCTTCTGCAGATCTGACAGCAGCTGGCTGAACCCTGAGAGGACGCCAGGCCCCAGCTGGTCCACAGCCTCCAGCAGCAGCCAGGCCCCAGCTTGCAGAGCCCCGCTCAGGTGCCGGCTGAGGCAGCCCAGGCTCATCTGCTGGGAGCAGTGCAGGGTGACGAGCTGGCGCCCCAGAGCCCTGGCCAGGTGCTGCACGGTGGCAGTCTTCCCAACCCCGTGGGAGCCCAGAGCAGCACCACAGCGGAACTCCTGCAGGGCAAGCAGAAGCCCCAGGCAGCTCCTGTCCAGCTGAGGGCTCCCCACAAGGTGGGGGCAGGTCCCCACATACTCATAGTCATAGTCCAGGCGGCTGTCGAGGATGTCAGCCCAGCAGCCAGGCTGGCTGGCGGCCCAGCTCTCAACGGGGGCCCCAGCTGCCCTGGCCCTCTCGGGGAGCAGGGCTAGCCGGTACTTGAGCAGCTGGGCCCACTCAAAGGCAGCGGGTGAGCTGACCTTGCGCTCCAGCAGGTGGGCCAGCACGTCACGCTGGCACACGGTGGCAGTGAGCAGAGCCCCCAGCAGCGTGCAGAGCTGGGCGCTGCCCGGCTGCCCGGCATGGCTGCTGCGGTAGTTGCGGACATAGTGAGCCAGGGCCTCCAGTTTGAGTCTGTGCTTGAGCTTCAGGCCACGCCTGCGCAGGGTGCTGAAAAGCCGCTCCTGCACATCCGCAAACCACAAGGCCTCCTCAGCCAGCAGCACGCACTGGGCCGGGAAGCTTGTCGCCAGCTGCACCCAGTGCTCCACCAGCAGGTGCAGCGGCAGCTCGGTGGGTCCTGGGCGCTGCTCAAAGGCCGTGTCGAGCTGGGGCCGCAGGGCCAGGCGCTGGGCCATGCACGCCTGCAGCAGGTGGAAGAGGGCCTCTTTCATGTGCTGCTCCAGGGTGGACAGCCATTTAGTGACCTTCTGGTTGAGGGGCAGCGAGGAGCATAGCGGAACCATCTCCCCATAGGCTCCCACCAGGCCCGTGGCCTCCACCGTAGGCAGCAGAACAGTGTAGGAGGCAGGGTCTCGAGTGGTTGAGGGCTCGCGGAAAACTATCTGTTGCACAGTTGGGAAGCAGCGGCGGGCCCAGATGGTCACCTCCGTAGGCTCCAAAGGTGAGGCCACCATAGCCACCACCTCTGCGTTGCTGAGGAAGAAGAGGCGGGGAAAGCTCATGCGTGTAGCCTCCAGCACGTACTCCAGTGCCTGGATGATGAGCTGCAGGTTCCCAACACCCTCGCTGAGCATGGCCTGCAGAAGCACACCCATAAAGCGACTCTCCCGGCTGGAGGTGTGCACAGGCATCACACTGGATAGCACCAGGGGATCTGCGCATGTCACCTGCATGAGCTCCCGGAACCGGCTATCCAGCTGCTGAAACAGGCAGTCCTGGCATGAAGAAAGCAAGCATCAGCCCTACAGAAAGGAAGCTGCAAGAGGCAGGGAACTGGGAGGGCAGGGGAGGGGAGGGGAGGGGAGGACTCACTAGCTCAGGCTACTCATGCGATGGGGGAGAGGACTCACCAGCTCGCTGCTGGGCAGGCTGATGTCCATCTCATACAAGACTATATTCAGGAAAATCCACTTCTGCTGGAAACTGACCCAGACATCCAGGAGGGCTCCTGTAGAAAGAGGAATCAGGAGTGAGCATTCCCTGGGTGCCCTCTAAGGCACTGGCCCAGCTCTGGAGATGGGCTAAGGAGCTGCTCCCACTGCACCTGCAAAGCCTGCACAGGCTGGAGAAGATGCTTACAAGGCTTGTAGCTGAGGTGAACCTGCACCGGAGCTCTGGGGAAGGAACACCACAGGTGCTCTTGCTCCCTGAGGCCTGGCACTAGTGGCTTGACCAAGCCCACAAAGAAGGGACCTGTGACTCTCTGAAGACAGAGACTTTATCGTGGTCTTTAGTTCTTTACTGTATCCAGTGGGAAGAGACAGGACTGGTAGGAAGCGATCCAGGCAGGGAGCTGCACAACACCTGAGGACGCAGGACTTAGTTGCCTACCATTGGCAATGGAACAGAGCCCAGTGGAGAGGGTGGATCCGGGCTCCCCTACCGTCCCCTACCAATTGAAGGCTATCCCTAGGCAGGGAACCTCGTGGGGGGAAGACAGTGAAGGTACAAGGGTCTGGACCAGGAGACCCCAGCCCAAAGGGGAATCCCTGAATCCCTCACATGCCCTGAAGACTCCCCAACATCAGACTCTTTATATATACCCCAAACGGTGGGAACTGCAAACACGAGCTGGGTGGAGGGCCGAGTCACTGAGCGTATATTGCAAGGTAAGCCCAGGCTCAGACTAAATCTCAGGCTGGACAGCCCCCTGCCTTGGATGGTTTAGACACACCAAACCCTGCCTCTTGGCAGGGGGTTAAGACTAGATGACCCTTGTGGTCCCTTCTCACCCTGTGCTTCCGTGACACAGGCTTGAGCCCAACCCCCCCTTCTGTCTACACACAAATCTCAGGACCCAGGCCCTCGGACCTAGCAAGGAGGGTGGGTCCAAGCCTGAGTCTCACTTGGACTTGGGTCCAAACCACGTCATTTTGCTACGTGGATGCAGCTCAGGCCCAGGTCTCCAGACTCACGCGCTGAGAGTCCGCCAGTGCTATTCCACGGGCCAGTGTTCCTTGGTTAGCCAGCTGACTCCGCGTCAGCCATGGTGCAAGGACGGTGCTGTAACACCCACTCTGTCGCTCAAAGGGCAGTATCTGGGTGCACTCCTTCACGTTCAGCTCAGCTATCTGAGCTCCTGTCTTTGTTTCTGGTCTGAGCCATTGATGGCAGGACTCTCAGTGCTTCTGGGAGACCAGGCAGGGTGCTGCCCTGGAGGGTACCACCCATTGTGGAAGCACTGCCTGAACATCTCTTCCAAGATGTCCAAAGCTTCAAGAATGGCGGCCTTGACCTACACATATTCTTGGAGGCTGTTAGAGGCAAAAAGACGTCCTTTAACAACTGGAAATCAGAACTGAGGCTACGTCTAGACTGACGGTGGCAAATTCGATTCTGTCACTGTCAGATCGATTGTTCCAGTTCAACTGAGCGGCAGTGAAGACACGCTCAGTCGATCCGGAAGTTGATTTAATAAAAGCACCTCCCCAAAAAGCGAAGCGCTGAGTCGCCAGGTATGCATTTCCTGCCAGTGCAGCGCAGGGGGAACGGCACGCTAAACAGAAGTTACGAAGTCGATGGGAGTTATGCAAGCTACTCTGCATAGCTTGTGTAACTCCCGTCAACTGCTGCCAACTTTCGCCAGCAGTATAGACCAGGCCCGGGTGAGAATAACAATAAGGAGCACAGACTCTGGCAGGTTAGTGGAAAAGTAACAAGTCAGGCCAAGAAAGAACGTAAGAAGTGACTCGCTCAAGAGGCAAAAACTAACAGTAAGAATTTAAGTGCTTCAGAAGCATGAAGCCTCCCAAACAAGCAACAGGGCCACTAGATGACCAAGGGTTAAAGGAGCACTCAAGGAAGACAAGGCCACTGCCGAGAAGCTACATGACTTATTTGCATCTCTCTTCACTGCAGAAGATGTGGGGGAGATACACACACGAAAGCTGTCTTTTTGGGGTGACAAACCTGAAGTAATGTCCCAAACCGATATGTCAATAGAACAAATTGATATATTAAACAGAAGGACCAGACTGTATGCAGTGTTGCTGTAGCCGTGTTGGTCCCAAAATATGAGAGAGACAAGGTGGGTGAGGTAATGTCTTTTATTGGACCAACTTCTGCTGGTGAGAGAGACAAGCTCTCAAGCTTACACAGTGTTCTTCAAACCACCCCAACAGACTGCCAAACTCATCCATTTCATACTCACCAATAACAATTTTACATTCAACCAACGCTTTGTCCAAACACAGGAACAGTCATGTACTAGGATGGCTCCCCAATACGTAACCTCTTCCTGGCCCACCTTAGAGAAGAATTTCTCAACAAATGCACCAAGAAACCAAAGATATACCTGAGATACATCAAGCCCGGAGGTAAGTGGGGAGGTGGGACACCAGGAGGAAGCAGAAGGAGGAGGGTGCAACAGGGGAGGCCTCCTGAATTGCACTGAGAAAGGAGGGCAATCGGCTAGTTATCTCAAGTGCCTATACACCAATGCAAGAAGCCTGGGAAACAAGCAGGAGGAACTGGAAGTCTTGGCACAGTCAAGGAACTATGACGTGATTAGAATAACTGAGACTTGGTGGAGTAACTCACACAACTGGAGCACTGTCATGGATGGGTATAAACTGTTCAGGAAGGATAGGCAGGGGCGAAAGGGGGGAGGAGTTGCACTGTATGTAAGAGAGCACTATGACTGCTCTGAGCTCCAGTATGAAACTGCAGATAAGCCAGTTAACAGTCTCTGGGTTAAGCTTAGAAGCAAGAACAATAAGGGTGATGTCGTGGTGGGTGTCTGTTACAGACCACCAGACCAGGAGGACGAGGTAGATGACGCTTTCTTCAGTCAACTAGAGAAAGTTTCCAGATCACAGGACCTGATTCTCATGGGAGACTTCAATCACCCTGACATCTGCTGGAAGAGCAATACAGCAGAGCACAAACAATCCAGGAGGTTTTTGGAAAGTGTTGCAGACAACTTCCTGGTACAAGTGCTGGACCAACCAGCTAGGGGCCGTGCTTCTCTTGACCTGCTGCTCACAAACAGGGAAGATTTGGTAGGGGAAGTAGAAGTGGGTGGTAATCTAAGCAGCAGTGACCATGAGATGGTCGAGTTCAGGATCCTGACAAAAGGAAGAAAGGAAAACAGCAGAATATGGATCTCAGAATCATCACAGATAGTTCTCTGAGAACTTCAGCTCAGTGCACAGCAGCTGTCAAAAAAGCTAACAATATAAGGAACTATCAGAGTAGGGATAGAAAATAAGATGGAAAATATCATAATGCCACTATATAAATGCATGGCGTGCCCACGCCTTGAGTACTTTGTCCGGTTCTGGTCACCCCATCTCAAAAAGTATATAGTGGAACTATAAAATGTTCAAAGAAGTGCAGCAAAGATGATCCAGGGTATGGAACAGAGCTTCCATATGAGAAGAGAGTAATAAGATTTGGGCTGTTCAACTTAGAAAAGAAATGACTAAGAGGGTCAATAAAATAATGAATGGTATGAAAAAGTGAGTAAAGAAGCGTTATTTACCCTTTCCCACAATATCTAAACCAGGGGTCAGCCAGAGAAAGTATTAGGCAGCAGGAAGTAGAAGAGGAAGTACTTGTTCACACAATGCAAATGAACCTGTGCAACTCGTTGCCAGAGGATATTGACTGTGATGGTCAAAAGTATAACTAGGCTCAAAAAAGAACTAGATAAGTTCATGGAGGATAGGTCCATCAATGGCTATCAGCCAAGATGGTCAGGGATGCAACTGTATGCATGGGGCAACCCTAAGCCTATGACCTAACCGAAGCTGGGAGTGGAAGATGGGGTGGATTACTCAAACTGCCCTGTTCTGTACACGCCCCCTGAAGCTTTAGTACTGGGATAGCAGGATACTGGGCTAGCTGGACCATTGGACTGACCCAGTATGGACGTTCTTATGTTCTTTGTTTCTTCCAAACAAGGCTCCCTATTGACCAAACAATGCCTCTGCTGGATACCAGGAGTAAGAAGCCCTTGGAGAAGAGTGATGGCTTATGTGATGCGGCCGTGACACAGAAGATCCAACTTCTGACTCAGACAATGAACCTGAATCATACAACCAAGAAGGTGCAGTACCTCTTGGTGCCAGGGAACAGTGACAGGAGTCCAGAGAGGACAACACCGGAGAAATCATATCTAGTTTGCCCCTCGAAGGCACCATGCCAGGGGATACCAGAGTGTCTGGACCTGCCCATACTACTGGATGCTGAACGCTAGCAGCTGGCAAGTCCTTATGGGTATCCACTGGTACCAGGAGAAGTGTCTCCTGAACCGTGGGCAAAACCAGCACCACCAGACTTGGCAGATTGTGTGCTGTCGTGTGACAGCACTGGTAGAGTCTCTTGATGCTGCTGCGCCAAAGAAGACGGCACTGCAGAACAGAATGGAGCTCCCTTAGAGGTCGGTCTCACTGGGACTGGGACTGACACCAGTCAACAACCCTGCCTGAGGTTCTACACGCACAGCCAGTGTCTTGGCATCAAGTGCACTGTACCCTACTTCCCAGCTTGACTGCTGAACCTCAGTGCCTGGACCTCAATCTCCTGGATGACGGGTCCCTCAATGCCATCTTCCAGTGTTTCTTCTTTGGTATCAGAGAAGGAGAGCAGCGCCGAAACTCTGCCACGCCAGGAGGACCTTTCCTAACCAACGTGGAGGGGTTTGGTGACCACTCCAAGTGGGAAGGTTGCAAGGGTGGGTGCAGGGCTGTTTCCATAAGGAGGTGCTTTAGTCTGACTCACAGACCCTAAGGCCAGAAGGTACTTCAAGATCATCAAGTCTGACCTCCTGCACATCACAGGACACAAAACCTTACTCACCCACTCCTGCAATGGGCCCACAACCTCTGGCTGAGTTACTGAAGTCCTCAAATCTGACCGCCCTGTCCTTTTCTGGGCTTAACATCCCTGCAAATTTGGCACTCGTCCCTGATGTGAGCTTCTCTTAAGCGCTTCAAGCACCTGGAGTGTGGATCACTGACCAGGACTGGCTTCTCGCACCTATTGCAAGGTTTGAAGGCCATGAACCAAGGCATGGCTCAGCACTGGGCATCAGGACCCAGAATCGGTGGACACTGAAGCATAAACTAAGTGCACTAGGAAAAGAAAAGAAAAGAAAAGAAAACCTACTGCTGAAACACTGCGCGAAGATGGCTAACCAATGCCAACGATATCAAACAGAAAAGACTCAGAAAGAGGGCAGCGCTGGCAATAGCACTGTAGCATGCTCCGAGAACCATTGCAGACAGTCAGGAGGAACTGAGGAGGGGCGGGATGGCTCTCTCTGACACTGGTGCACTGGAAGTGCACACACCTGACGTGGAATGGACACAGCAAGCACGCGAAGAACTTCATTGACTGTAAAACTGCTTTACAAATACATTCCCAAATGTACTGTTCTCCCTCCTCTCTTGGTCCATGCAAGTCCACAGTGCGGGTGCACAAAGCTTCCCTGATTCCTGTTGCCTGTGTGCATGCTGCTCCAGCTGTGACAGGTGCATTTTCAGGCTGAGTATACTGGTTCAGCAATCCATGGCTGTCATACTTCTGCTCGGAGGCAAGTGGCTCTCCTTTGGTTCACAAAGATTGTGATGAGCACAGTCAGCACTAATCACCCTGGAATCCAAATGGTTCTGTAACTAGCACCAGCGGGATTTCAATCTGCCAAATGCACATTCAACCACCACGCGACACCTACTGAGAGTGTAATTAAACCTTCTTTTGCCAGGCCCTGAGACTAGGACACAGCTTCATAAGCCAACACAACAGGGGGCACACAGGGGGTACACAGTGGGGACAGTAACGCCTGTGTGACAATGCCACATGGTGGGAATAATGCTCATGAGTGCAGACCCCGATCAATGGAAAGCCCTGGCATCATGAACTTTTCCAGTGCAGGCCACACTGGTGTCCATAAATTGGCTTCTGTGGTCCACAAGGCCCTGCACAACAATGGAGCAGCACCTTTGAGGTGTATATGAGCGTGCTCCTTCAGGAAGGCAAGCTAGGGCACATTGGTCCCATCCATGGCCCTGGTGCAGTTTGGAAACTCCATTCTCCCAAAGCCAGCAATCACTGCCCATCACCGCTAGGTAAATCACATGCCTGACTGTCTGAGAAACCTCTGCCACCACTTTATCCTCAACTGACTTTCCAACACCAAACTGGTTGGCAATGGACCTGTAGCAGTTTGGGGAGCCAGCTGCCAGATGTTACAGCAACCTGCTTGTGGACTGGCAAGTCCGCCCTCATGCTTGTGCTATGACACTGGAGGGTCGGGGCAAGCTGCCCACATATGTTGGTCATCCCAGGTCTGCATAATGATGTGATCCCACCAGCCTGTGCCAGTCTACATAGGGAGCGTTAGCGGCTATTCCAGGAGTTGTGAGCAGCATCAGACAGTTAATGTCTGCCATGCCTGTATCATCCTCCTCCTCCAACAGCTGCCTTCAGGAGGTCAGAAAATACAGCTAAAATGTCGCCCAGCATCTCATGGATGCTCTGTCCGTTTTCTGAAACAGGAGCGAAAGCACAAACAGCACAAGTTCTTCAAAAGGTGACTCCTCCATGCTGCTGGATCTGGCTGTTGGGAGTGTGCAGACCCACAAGACAGGTTGGCTGGATGTGTTGGTGAGCTACAACAACTGCTATAAAGTGCCATGGGATGGACAGTCAAGGTTTCCCACAGTGCACCACAAAGGACTACAGAGGTTGCCTCTGGGGAGGGTACTAGGAAGCCTGGGATAAGCTGGTTGGACTCGGGTCTGCATAGCGTAGCGTGGATGCGTGAGCACGGGTGTGAGTCCCAGGTCCAGAAATTCTGCACCTAGGGTCAGTAATCAGTGTGGACGCTCAGGCCTAGGCGTACAAACACCAGTTCCCACACACCCTGGGCAGACACACTGGTCTGCACCCCCCCAACCACTGGGTGGCACCGGGGCTGAGTGTTCCCCTTCACAACCCCCCAGGCCCTTACCAAAGCTATGCAAGGTACTGGTCCAGCTCTCTGCCTCCTCCCGAAGCTCCATGGCGTGGGGTGAGAAGATGATGCTCTTCAAGGTTAGCAGGCTTTTCTCTGTCAGGGCTTTGAGTTCTGCTGTGTCTGGATTCAGGGAGAGAAGAGGTGAAGACTGAGAAGCCGGGGGGCCAAGGAGGCACTGGAGACAGGCCTGAGACCTCCCACACACATGCACTCACCGAGGCCTTGGCCCCGCATAAGCCCTGTACAGTATAATTGATTGTTGACATCAATGACTCTGGGAGCCGCCCAGCTCATGCAGCACTCACCAGATAGCACGAAGGTGCCAGTGTCCTTAGAGACGTACTCCTGCTTGGCTGGGCGGTGGCGCCTGCTGGGGGGCTGGCGGGCGCGATCAGGCAGTGGGGCCTGGTAGGGCACGTTCAGGATGAAGTTGACCAGGCGGAACTGCCTCTCAGCCCAGGTCTTCTGCAGCCGGCGCAGCATGTCCAGGGAGTGACAACGCCCTCGCTCACTCGACCAGATCTGGGGACACCAAACAAACGTTGAGTGACAGCAGCAGGAGAAAGCTGCAGCCTGGCTGCCCCTGTGAGAGAGACACCCCCTGCTCAGGGCAGGGCTGCCCAGCAATTGGATCCATTCCAACTAGTCCAGGGCTTTTCAAACTTTGTGAGCTGAGCGCCCGCTTTGAGGTACACTTTTTGGTGTCACCCTCCCAACCCAGACAAAAATAGACACAAAACCTGCCCCTCTCCTCAAGTTTTCACGGTAGGGGAAGGCAGGTGCGACAATCTGTGGGGGTAGAACCAACGCTGGGCACAGAGGCTGCTGGGAGTGGAAATGCCGACACTGACCGGCAGGCGGGGTGGTCGGCTGAAGTGAGTCAGGCGGTGGAGGGGAATAAGGACAACCCAGAAAGTTACAGACCAGTCAGCTTAACTTCAGCATCCGGAAAGATATGGAGCAAATTCTGTTCATTCCCTCTGAAGCACCTGGCACTGGCCACTGTCCGAAGACAGGATACTGGGCTAGATGGACCATTGGTCTGACCCAGAGTGGGCGCTCTTATGTTCTTATGTAAATAATCAAACAATCAATTTGCAAGCACTTACAAAATAGTAAGGTGATAAGTAACCGTCAGCATGGATTTGTCAAGCACAAATCGTGTCAAACCAACTGATTGCTTTCTTTGACAGATAACAAGCACTGTGGATGGGGGAAGTGGTAGGTGTGGTATATCTTGACTTTAGCAAGGCTTCTGAGGCTGTCTCATTTGGCCTTATCATAAACAAACTAGGGACATAAAGCGTAGATGAACCTCCTGTAAGGTAAAGTGCACAACTAGTTGGAAAACCGTTCTCAGAGACCAGTTATCAATGGTTCACAGTCAAAGCTGGAAGGGCATATCGATTGGGGTCCCACAGGGATCAGTTCTGGGTCCAGTTCTGTTCAATATCTTCTTCAATGATTTGGATAAAGCCATAAAGAGCACGCTTATAAAGTTTCATAGAATCATAGAGTTGGAAGGGACCTCAGGAGGTATCTAGTCCAACCCCCTGCTCAAAGCAGGACTAACCTCAGCCATATCATCCCAGCCAGGGTTTTATCAAGACGAGCTTAAAAACCTCTAAAGATGGAGATTCTACCACCTCCCTAGGTAACCCATTCCAGTGCTTCACCACCCTCCTAGTGAAAAAACTTTTTCCTAATGTCCAACCTAGACCTCACCCACTACAACTTGAGACCATTGCTCCTAGTTCTGTCATCTGCCACCACTGAGAACAGCCTAGCTCCATCCTCCCTGGAACCCCCTTTCAGGTAGTTAAAGGCTGCTATCAAATCCCCCTCATTCTTCTCTTCTGTAGACTGAACAAGCCTAGTTCCTGCAGCCTCTCCTCATAAATCATGTGTTCCAGCCCCCAAATCATTTTTATTGCCTTCTGCTGGACTATTACCAATTTGTCCACATCCTTCCTGTAGTGGGGGGCCCAAAACTGGACACAATACTCCAAATGTGGTTTCACCAATGCCGAATAGAGGGGAACAATCACTTCCCTCGATCTGCTGGCAATGCTCCTACTAATGCAGCCCAATACGCCGTTAGCCTTCTTGGCAATAAGGGCACACTGCTGACTCATATCCAGCTTTTTGTCCTCTGTAACTTTTCTGCAGAACTGCTGCCTAGCTCGTCGGTCCCCAGTCTGTAGCTGTGCATGGGATTCTTCCATCCTAAGTGCAGAACTCTGCACTTGTCCTTGTTGAATCTCATCAGAATTTTTTTGGCCCAGTCCTCCAATTTGTCTAGGTCACTCTGTATCCTATCTTATAATCCATTTAAGTGTGGCATGTTAATTTTATATAATTCTAGTTTTTTAATCAAAATGTCATGTGATACCAGGTCAAATGCTTTACAGAAGTCTAAGTATATTACATCAACACTATTATCTTTATCAACCAAATTTATAAGCTCACCAAAAAAGATATGAAGCTTGACAGGATCTATTTTCCAAAACCCATGTTGAGCCACATTAATTACACATTCTTTATTAATTGAGTTCTGTATCAGCTGCTCCATTATCTTGCTCGGGATCCAGGTCAGACTGACAGTTCTATAATTACCCAAGTCATCCCATTCATCCTTTTTAAATATTGGCACAATATTAGCTTTTGTTCCAGTCTTCTGGAACGTCCATGAGTTCCGAGACTTATTGAAAATCAACATTAACTGTGCAGTAAGCTTCTCAGACAGCTCTTTTAAAACTCTTGGATACAAGTGATCTGCACCAGCTGATTTAAAAATGTTTAACTTTAGTAGCTGCCAGTGACGCTGGCAAAGCAGGTGCCAGTTGATGCCAAGGTGCCCAGGCCTTGCTTGAGTACGGACACCTGCAAGGCTGGAATTGGTCTAGCTCGCCTGTGTGTTCGTATTGTTAAAATAGATACGAGAGTTACAAACATGGGTTTAGTGTTTAGACTTTACTGAATTGCTATAAATTGCTGCCTGCATTCATCTCATTTATCTTACAATATGGGATACAGATGTTATAACTAAGCATTTGCCTTGTAAGCCTCTGTAACTGTAAATCACCAGACAGGAGAGAGACTTAATTATTGTGAAATGCTGGCCTCCAGCAGAAGGTGTTATGTCCTGCCCCATAAAGAAGGCTCATCAACACCAGAGAAACTATTGCGGAACATCAAAGAGGACCAAAGACTTTGCTGATTTGCTGTCCTCCCTCCCCCATGAAGAGAAGACTTGCAGGTGAATTTCTCCCCTTACCTGACTTTGCAATTTGAAGCAGAAGTGGAGGAAAGGATAAAAAACAAGGTTACTTACCAGTAACCGCTGTTCTTCGAGATGTGTTGCTCATGTCCATTCCAATATAGGTGAGTGCACAGCACCGTGCACAGTTCCCAGAATTGTTTTCCCCTTAGCAGACCCCGTAGGGCCAGCTCTGGTGCCCCCTGGAGTCCCACGCTCATGCCGCGGTATATGAGGCACCGCCAGCCCTATGGCCCCTCAGTCCCTTCTTTCTACCAACTCCAACAGTGGGGACGGAGGGTGTGTGTGGAATGGATATGAGCAACACATCTCGAAGAACAACAGTTAGTGGTAAGTAACCCTGTTTTCTCTCTTCGAGTGATTGCTCATGTCCATTCCATTATAGGTGTTTAAATAGCCATACCTTGGAGGTGGGTAGGAGTTACCGTGAGCTGCCCTCAGCATGGCTCTGCCAAATCCCGCGTCCTCTCTCGCCTGCTGCACGATGGCGTAGTGGGATGTGAAGGTGTGCACCGACGACCAGGTCACTGCTTTGCAGATGTCCTGCCGGGGCACTCTCTCCAGGAAGGCCATAGACGAGGCTTGAGCTTTGGAAGAGTGCGCTGTGATGGGTCCCGGGAGCTGCACCCTCGCCTGCTCGTAGCAGAACTTGATGCAAGATGTAATCCACGAGGAGATGCGCAGGGTGGAGACAGGTGATCCTTTCATCCGGTCGGCCACTGCGACGAAGAGCTGCGTTGATTTCTGGAACGGCTTTGTGCGCTCCATGTAGAAGGCCAGGGCTTGTCTCACGTCCAGCGAATGCCATCTCCTATCCTCCTCTGAACCGTGCAGTTTGGGGAAAAACACAGGGACAAAAATATCTTGGTTATAACGAAATTGGGAAACCACCTTGGGCAGGAAGGCTGGATGCGGCCTCAACTGCACCTTATCCTTACAGAATACTGTATAAGGGGCCTCCGAGGTCAAGGCCCTAATTTTGGAGACCCTCCTAGCTGAGGTAATGGTCACCAGGAAGGCTACCTTCCATGAAAGGATGAGCAGGGGGCATGAAGCCATGGGCTCGAAGGGGGGCCCCGTGAGTCTCAAGAGGACCAGGTTGAGATCCCAGGGAGGCACCAGGTCACGGACCTGCGGATAAAGCCTCTACACCCCTTTGAGGAACCTGACCGACATGGGGTGGGAGAACAGGGATCTCCCCACAGCGGCTGATGGAAGGCCTAAATGGCCGCCAGGTGAACCTTCAGCAAGGCCAGCGCCAGATCCTGGAGCTTTAGCTGGAACAGGTACTCCAGGGTCACCTGCACAGGCGAGAGGTTGGGCGGAATACCCCGGGACTCCGCGCAACAGGTAAACCGCCTCCACTTAGCCTGATACACGACCTGTGTGGAAGGTTTCCTGCTGCCCAGCAGGACTTGTTGGACCTGCACCGAGCAGGCTCTCTCTCCCTCCGTCAGCCACAGAGCCTCCAGGCCGTGAGGTGCAGGGAGTCCAGGTCAGAGTGCAACAGGTGACCCTGGTCCTGGGAGAGAAGGTCATGCCGCCTCGGGTGCTCCGTGGGCGGGGTGATTGAAAGGTCCAGCAGCATGCTGAACCAGCGCAGTCTCGGCCAGGCTGGAGCGATAAGTATAACGTCTGCCCTGTCCCTCTTTATTTTCAGCAGGACCTTGGGCAGGAGAGGAATGGGCGGGAATGCATACATGAGGATCCTTGTCCAGTCCATGAGGAATGCATCGGAAATCGACCCAGTCTTGTGACCCCGGAGCAAGCAGAACCTCGGGCACTTTGCGTTCCAGGCCGATGTGAATATGTGCAGTTGGGGAACGCCCCACTTCTGGAAGATCAAAGTCACAACCTCCGGGTGCAATGACCAGTCGTGGCAGCATAGAAATGACCTGCTGAGGCGATCCGCCTTGTCGTTCCTCTCTCCCGGGAGGTGAGAGGCAGTCAAGGGGAAGTCATGCCTCACAGCAAAGTCTCACAGACGGGTAGCTTCCTCGCAGAGAACCGAGGAGCGCGCTCCCCCTGCCTGTTTATATAAAACATAGCTGTGGTGTTGTCCATCAGTACCTGCACCACTCTGCCTGTCAGGAATTGGAGCAACACTCTGCACGCTAGGCCAGGGGTGGCCAACCAGTCAGAGACGAAGACCCCAAAAATAGCTATAGATACCGCAAAGAGCCACATTTACCTTACCCTCCGCCGAAAGTTCGTGCTGAATCGTCAATTTCGGCGGCAGCTTGTCAATTTCACATTTGAAAGTAAGAAATTTTTGGTGCCCCATACAATGCGCAGAGCCGCATTTGATAGAACACAGAACCGCATGCGGCTCATGAGAGCCGCATTTGTATGAGCAAAGAGCCGCATGCGGCTCGCGAGCCGCAGGTTGGCCACCCTGCGCTAGGCAAATAGCCCTCAGCTCCTTCACATTGATTTGCAGGCGCCTCTCCTCCCCCGCCCACAGCCCTTGAGTGCCTAGGTTAGCGCTGATGTGGGCTCCCCACCCCACATCCGAGGTGTCAGAGATTAGGGTGACCAACGGGATCAGTTCCCTGAAAGGAACACCCTTCAGCACTGCCCTGGGAGACTCCACCAGTCTAGGGAGGCTAGGACGGGCGGGGGAACTGTGCCCACCTGGTCCAATGGGTGTCTGCTTGGCACATATACCGAGGCCAACCACGCCTGAAGCGGTCTGAGCCTCAGGCGAGCTAGTCTCACTACCTACATGCAGGCCGCCATGTGGTCTAACAGCTGTAGGCAGTGCCTGGCTGTTGTTGTGGGGCATCGGTGCAGCTGAGAGGTGATAGAGACCATCATCTCGAAACATGGCTGAGGCAGGAAAGCTCTGGCCTGGGAGGCGCCCAGGGTGGCCCCAATGACTTCTAGGGTTAATGTGGACTTCTGCTCATTTATGAGCAGTCCCAGCCTCCTGCACGTGGAGCAAGTGAGGGTCACGCTCTCCTGCACTTGGGACCTGGACCTGCCCCTGGTTAGCCAATCGTCCAGGTACAGAAAAATGTGCACACCCTTTCGCCTCAGGTGGGCTGCCACTATCGCCATGCATTTGGTGAACACCCTTGGAGCCGAAGATAGGCCAAAGGGCAGGGCTGTAAATTGGTAGTGGGAGCCAACTACTGTGAAACAGAGGAAGCACCTGTGGCCGGGGAGAATAGACACATGAAAGTATGCGTCCTTGAGGTCGAGGGCGGCATACCAGTCTCCTGGATCCAGAGAAGTGATTATGGAGGCTAGGGAGACCATAAGAAACCTGAGTCGTTTGACATATTTCTTTAGATGACGCAGGTGTAATATGGTTCTCAGACCCCCCTTCGCCTTGGGGATGAGGAAGTACCTCAAACAGAACCCCTTCCCCCTTCTGCCTTGAGGAACCATAACCACCGCTCCTATGTTGAGGAGGGTGTCCACCGCCTGCAAGAGGAGTTGCTCTTGAGAGGAGTCCCTGAAGAGGGATGGGGGCGTTGTTGGGGTGTGTAGAAGTAAACTGTATGCCGTAGCCCTGAGACTATCCCGAGGACCCAACGGTCCGACGTAACCTTTCCCCATTGGGGTAGAAGGGCCTCAACCTGTTTAGGAAGGAGCGGGGCGAATCCAGGAGAGCAGTAGGGGCATCACCCTCAGGCGCACCATTAAAACTGCCTCCTCCGATTGCCCAACTCCCTGCGGGGCCGCTGCTGGGGGGCTGAGGATGAGCTGAGGGGCTGATTTCAACTTCTAAACCCCCTATTTCTGTCCCTATTTCTGTAGGGTTGAAAGGGCCTAGACGGAGGCCTTGGTTGCTGCTGCGCCTGGAAGCCTGGGGCGTGTACAGGCCCAGGAGCGAAGCATGGCCCTGGAGTCCTTCAGACTGCAGCTTCACATCGGTCTGATCGGAGAACAGGGCTGATCCATCGAAGGGGAGGTCCTGGATCGATTGCTGCACCTCCTAGGACAGGCCTGACAACTGCAGCCACGAGCACCTCCTCATGGAAATGGCAGAGGCTATGGCCCTACCCCCGAGTCAGCAGCATCACTGGACGTCTGGAGCGCTGTCCTAGCCACCGTGATTCCTTCATCCAGGATGGTGGTGAAGTCTGCGGCCTGGTCCTGGGGCAGGGCCTCAGCAAACCGCCTGAGGGAGTCCCACAAGTTAAAATTACATCTCCCCAGGAGGGCCTGATGGTTGGCAATCCTGAACTGCAGGGCTGCCATGGAATACATTTTTTTCCCAAACAAATCCAGCTTTTTGTTGTCTTTGTTCTTGGGAGTGGAACCTGGCTGACTTTGCCTGTCCCGCTGGTTGGCAGCGTCTACCACCAGGGTTCCCGGGACTGGGTGAGTGAACAGTTACTTGAACCCTTTGGCCGACACACAATACTTTTTCTCAGCCACCTTTGACGCGGGGGCGACCGAGGAAGAGGTTTGCCACACGGCCTTAACAATTTTGAGGACCCTATGGTGGACTGGTAAGACCACTCTCACTGGGACAGCCGCCGCCAGCACATTGAAGAGGGTATCATCGGCCTTCACTAACTCCTTGACCTCCAGTCCCAAGTTAGAGGCCACCCTCTTGAGCAGCTCCTGGTGCGCCCTGAAATCCTCCAGTGGTGCCATGTGGTCCCAGGAGACTGCCTCGTCCAGGGAGGAAGAAGAGGACTGCCGAGGCGCATCCTACGGGTGCTCCCACACCTGACAAGGGATGCACCTTGAGAGGGTCCCTCCATGGGGTCCGACTCATCATCCGAGGAGCGGTGTCTATGGGCCTTCTCCTGTGCCGGGGCCATAGACTGCACTCCCGCTGACAGGGTGGATTGGGGCCCGGTCCCATCTGGATGCCCCATGGGGCCCAACAAGGCCATTGTTTTGGCCATTGTCCCTGGGGCCAAACTGGGGATGACTGTGCCACCTGTTGTGACGCCTTGTGGGGGCGTCAGCTGTCCTGACGACTGTGCCCCCTGTGGAACCCCGAACCACTAGACCGGCAGTGCCGTGCCCGTCCTCGGTCTTGGGTGCCATGCCAGGCACTGTCCTCTCGACGCCTCCGACGTGGAGGACAACGAGGACCGCCTCCGTCACCGCGAGTGGTGCCTACGGATGGAGGCGTGCTCCGAAGAGCTCTCGGTACCGGAGCTGCGTCTCGGTACCGATGACTTGCGGTTCCTCTTGCCCCTTGGTGATCAATACCGGCACCCCTCCAAACTCTGCAGTGCTGAGCCAGACTCGGGTGACCGGGTTCCACATAGGGGACTGCGCAGCGATAGCGACCAGGTTCTGCGCCGCCTCAGTGTGGGTGAACTCCTCGGTGCTCGGGATCTGCAGCAGGAGCTGTCTGAGCGCCACCTGGCGGACCTCAACCAGTGCCGCGTTGTAGCCTGCACTGCCTCCGGTGCCGCGGACCGACGTCGGTGCTGGGAGGGAGACTCCGCATCGTGAGTCGAAGCAAGCCAGCTCGACGACACCGACCTGGAGCGACTGCTGGGGGAGCATCCTTGCTCTACCCCCGGTGGCCTTCTGGCAGGAGATCTTCCTCCCGGTACCAGGGATCTCCATTGCCCTTCAGGGAGACCTAATGCGGGCTTGCCCTGGGACACCGGCCTCTTCTCCCTCGGCAGGGGGAAGGGTGGAGGTGGCGTAGGCAAGGCCAACAAGGCTGTTGCCGTCTGAAAAGCCTCTGGTGTCGATGGTGTCGGCAGAGCACTCTCCCACTCCCAGGAGTTGGGAGAGACTCCCTGACCGGAGATGCAAGCACCAGAGAAGACTCGACGGGCTGTGGCCAGTGCATCTCTGCACTCAACCATGCCTGTACCGACGGCACAGAGGAGTGTCCACGCTCTGCGCGCTGTCTCTTCTTCTTCGGCTCTGGGGACGTTGCTCGGTGCCGAGTCGAGGTCAGTGCCGGCGGTGCACTCTGCACCGAGGAGACGCTTGGTGCCGAGGTGGAGCAGGACGGCTCGGACGCCGGGTGGAGCGCTGCCTCCATGAGCAGGGCTTTTAACCAGACCTCTCAGTCCTTCTGAGTCTGCGGTTTAAAAGCCCTGCAGATCTTACATTTATCTTTCCTGTGCTCTTCCCCCAGGCACTTAAGGCACCGATCGTGGGGGCTGCTGAGTGGGAAAGCCTTCCCGCAGGAGACACATGGCTTAAATCCAGGCGACCGGGGCATGGCCCAGCCGCTCTAAGTCCCTCAGGGACTTCTTATCTAATTACGCTTAACACTGCTTAACAACTACTTAAAACGAACTAAAGTACTTCGAATAACAAAGAGTTCAAACAAGGGGAATAGAACTTGCTGAGAGCAAGGCTAGTTCCAGCAACCATCACGGGCGGAAAGAAGGAACTGAGGGGGTGTAGGGCCGGCAGTGCCTCATATACCACAGCATGTGCCTGGGACTCCAGGGGGCACCAGAGCCGGCCCTACGGGGGCTGCTAAGGGGAAAAAAGTTCTGGGAACCATGCACGGTGGCGTGTACTCACCTATAGTGGAATGGACACGAGCAATCACTCGAAGAAGAACCCCTTGTTGTCAGTGCTGGTCAGTGTGGGCTGCATGCGTGTCCCTCATGTAGCTACAGTCTTAGCTCTGCAGAGAGCCGAGACAGCGCTCACAATCGAATGCATCAACATGACCACAGATTAGCTGAGCAACGAAGGCACCCGGGCCAGGTTTATTGCGTGCGACACAATGAGAAGCGACCTACAGAGCATCTATGGGTCTGCTTCACAGATGAGTGCGTTGTTACCATGGCCTCAGCCCAATGGCAGGACTTTCCGTTATCCCCTGGGCCAGACAACATTGTTCCCTGACACCCTCTTTTATACACTGTCACAGACAATTTCGTTCTGCCCCCTTCGACGTCGGTAGTGTCCACCCTCTTGCCGTAGTCTAATACCACCCTTCACCATAAATAGGATGATTCGGGCAAAACCACTCTATTTGTCACCTTCTCAGACATTTCTATCCATCAAAGTGTATTTCAAGGGGTCAGGTTGTCCTTGTTCTCTCTTTGGTGTCAGGATGTCTTGGTATCTTCTGCACCTGCTGTGTATTTTTAGTAATGTTTTGAAAATGTGTATGTTTGCAGCATCAGTGTTTTCTCTGTGCCAGTTTCAGTCAGGTTGTAGGTTCACAGCCTGACTTCTGTTAACGTGGCTTTTTCCACTTCGGCCTTATGCCTTAGCCTGTTCTGCTAGGTTGCAGGCCTTAAGCTCTCACTTCTTATTACACCCCTAACAAGGAGGAACTGTGTCTTTATGCTGCTTGGGGCGAGGATTACTAGGCATAAGCAAAAGGGCTTAGCCGGATTAGCCCTGAAGGACATATAGAGCTTGCTTTATTATAGAAGCATCTATTATTTTTTGAAATTTAGGATTGGAACTTACTTGTGTGTGTGCATGTTTAGCTGTTTTAACCTGGTAAGTAACTCTTGTCTCCTTTTCCTATGTAATACTATCTTCAGACGGGTTAGTACAGGATTCGCTACAAGCATTGTCTTTGGTGTGAGCTCTAAAGTGCAATTGACCTGGGGTAAGTAACTGATCCTTTGGGATTGGAAATAACCTAAATATTGCTGTGATCTTCAATTTAAGGGACGTCTATCACAAAGGTACCTGGGTGGTGTGGCAGATCGGAGCACCCAAGGGACTGGGTGTGACTCCATGTGAAGGCTGTTATAGTGCCAGAGGAATTTACACTTGGTAACAGGTTGGTGAAATCTCAGTATAGAACTCACAGCCAATTTGGGGTTTGTGTGCCCTGGTTCCTAACAGTTTGCCCTGAAGTTGGTACCCACACTCTCGAGCCACTGCAGTTCAGCATGACCCTGCTGTTTAAAATCTCCCTGAGATACTAGTGAACCGGAAAGGGTGTTACCATCATGATAGGACATGACGACATCATCGGATTCTTTTCCCCCAGATACAGAACATTCTGCAGCACACGTCTGCCTATTCTGTATTATTATTGATAATTCTGCCATTTCCACCTAGTAATGGGCCAATGCCATTGTTAGAATTCTTTTTGTTCCT
This sequence comes from Emydura macquarii macquarii, assembly GCF_026122565.2. Taxonomy (NCBI): domain Eukaryota; kingdom Metazoa; phylum Chordata; order Testudines; family Chelidae; genus Emydura; species Emydura macquarii. The sequence continues at coordinate 327,283 of NW_027132798.1, read as the reverse complement.
AGCACACTTGAAAATTCATTCTTATTATTCTTAGCGCTGCTGACCAGAGATTTCTCCTTATCCCCCTTTGCTTTCTTTATCACAGTTTTTATAACTCTTAGCTTCAGATTTATATTCATCATCATCAACTTCTTCTTTCTTCCATGTTTATCGCTGCCTTCACTTCCCCTCCAGACCTGGCCCCAAGCCTGAGACAGGACTCGCCCTGGCAGCTCCCTGCAGGTTCGGAGCCTTGCAGCCAGCTATTCACACCAGGGTCACTGCCTTGGGGGCAACGGCAAGCGTGGAGGTCCTGCTCCAAGTCAGGAGTATACAGGGGGATTTCCTCTCAGACCCAACCCCCCAGCTCCAAGCTTCCAGCCACCCAACTTCTGCCTGGAGTGCCCAACTCTGTGCTCCCAGTGGGGCCAGGGGTGTAGGCCACTGAGACGGAGACCAAAGGCAGTGACTGATCCTGGCCAGTCAGCCCTGGGACACCTGAGAGTTACACTGCACAGTGAGCATGCCCAAGGAGCCATGGACGCCAGCATGTCTCACGTAGCCATTTGGCCACAGCCCAGCCCCACTGGGCAGGAGCTGGCCTCTCCCACCTTGAGGATGGTGTCGCTGTGCTCCAGTAACGGATAGGAGAGCAGCTGGCCCAGCGTAAATTGCAGGTTGGCAGGGCACTTCACGCCCATTGCTGCAAGAGAACACAAGTGGGGTTACTGTCAGCACACAAGTGCACAGACCTTCTTGCAGAGACTGCAGGCCACTCACAGGCAAAGCTGGGAGGCCTCAGACCACAAGACATGTTCACAGATTTCAAGGCCTGAAGGGACCATTAGCCCATCTAATCCAAGCTCTTGCATGGCCCTGGCCAGCAAGCGATTCCTGTGTCCAGCGTGTAAATAAGAGCTGAGCCGGAGCAAGGCTTTTAGAAAAAGCCTCTCCAAACTCACAGTGATGGGGAACCTGCCCCATCCTTGAGGGAGGCTGCTCCATGACTCATTTCACACCCTGGTAAAGATCTGCACCCTATTTCCAGTCTGAATTTGTCTAACTCAGCTCCCAGAGATTACAAAGCCAGCTGGCCTCAGAAATCTCTCTTCATGTAGGCACTTGTAGACCAGGACCCTTAACCTTTTCTGGAATAAACTAGACTGAATTCCTTGAGTCTCTCCACTCTAAGGCAGGTTTTCCAGACCTTGAATCACTGTCACTCTCCACTGACCCTTTTCCAATTTGCCAATGCCCTTTCTGCAGTGTGGACACCAGAACGGGACACAGCATCCAGTGATGGTCTCATTAAAGCCATATATGGTAACCCCACCTCCCTGCTTCTCAATAGCACCTGGCTAGCCAGCCCAGGATTGCATGCGCCCTCTCAGCTAAAGCATAGCCTGGGTTCCCCCAGACCTTTTCAGAGTTGTTGCTTCCCAGGGTACAGTCCCCAGCCTTTAACTGTGGCCTGCATTCTTTGATCCCAAGGAGATGACCTGCTGTCTGGCTGTATTAAATCATAGGTTGTTGAAATGAGCCCACTTTACCCAGAGGTCCAGGTCGCGCTGTGCAACTGACCAGTCCTCAGCATTATTTACCACTCACTACATTTTGTGTCAGCGGCAAACTTTGCCAGCAGTGACTTTATATTTTCTACCAGCTCACTGATGATCACAGAATCATAGAATATTAGGGCTGGAAGGGACCTCAGGAGGTCATCTAGTCCAACCCCCTGCTCAAAGCAGGACCCACCCCAACTAAATCAAACAAAGCCATTCACCCAAGATCAGTGGTAGAGCTGGGAACAGACCCCAGGTCTCCTGACTCCTAAGCCAATGCCCTAACCACCACACCATACAGCTTTTGACGCTGTGGAATAGCATTGGGCAGAGAACTCCTCCCTGAAGGACCCACTAGAAATGCCCCCACCACCACAGCAATGTCACCTAGGTCTCACATAGTACTGTCCAGCAGGAGATCTCAAAGCACTTCGCCTTTTTACATATTTATCCTCACAATGCCCCTGGGAGGCAGAGCCAGGCTATTACCCCCATTGTACAGATGCGGAACCAAGACCCAGAGAAACTAAGTGACATGCCCAACTTCACACAAAAATCTGTGGCAGAGCAGGGAACTGACCCCAGGTCTCCTAAGTCGTAGGCTGGTGCTCTGACCACAGGATGATCTTTCTCATCATCATGAGATGATGTTCCCCGTTCCTGATGGCTTTCTGTGGTCTACCAGGTAGCCAGGTTTTAATCCATTTAATGGGCTACCCTGATTTTGTATCGTGCTCAGTTTTAATCAGAATGTCATGAGGAACTAAGTCAAACACCTCACAGCCCAAGTGTGTTACATCAACACAGCTCCCTGTATCACCCAGAGCTACGATTGTATGGCATTTGCTTGCAGGATCTAGTGCATAAAGCCATGGCCTCGGCACCACTCACGCTGCAAGGCCACAGACCCTCTCTCTTCCTGGGCCAGCCTGAACCGACTTCATAGAATCCTAGAAGATAAGGGCTGGAAGGGACCTCGGGAGGTGTCTAGTCCAACCTCCTGCTCAAAGCAGGACCAACCCTGACTAAACCACTTGTCCAGGCTAACCGTACCATAAACCCTACCTCTTCCCAGGACATGATGCCCCAGCCAGCTCCAGAAGCTCTCTCCAGACTGAGCATCCCCCTCACCCCTCTCCTAGCCAGCACTGAGCTAAGCAAGTTCCTTCACTTTCTCCCAGAATCTGCCTCTCCAGCCCTGCTGGAGCTGCTCGCGCTCCCGCCATTCGCTCAAGGCCTTCTGGGCCTGAAGGCGCCCGAGCTGAATGCAGGGCCCCAGGCATGAGGCATTTCCACAGAACTGTCCCCTCTCTGCTCCGCATTCCCCTCCCATCGTGGAGGCCATTGAAGATGCTCCCTGCAGCTCACCCATGAAGATTTCCCTCCAGCAGCTACTCTTCATGAGTGGGCTGGCCAGCTTCTGAAGCAGGGGCAGAAACTGCTGGAAGCTAGAGATCACGTGCACACAGGCCTGCAGGATGGGGTGATCAGCAGGCAAAGACTTTTCCATGTGGGATGCTTCTCTCTCCCATTCAGCTATCTTCTCCGTGGCCAGGGGAGCATTGAACTGTTAGGACAGAAAGACCAGAGGGTGCTCAGATAGCCCCTGAGAAAGGGTGCGTCCCTCAGCCAAACCCGTCTAGGCTCAGGAAGGGCATCAGCAGAGTGTGTGTGTGTGGGAAGAGGCCAAATTTGGGATAACAAGTGAGGCTGCGGGTTGGGAGTGAGGGGCACCGGCAGGGCTGTGATGGGCGGGGAGGGGAGGGGCTCAGAGCTGGGCTAGCAGGGGCTGCAGGTTGGCAGTGAGGGGCAGCGGCAGGGCTGTGATGGGAGGGGAGGGCAGGGGCTCAGAGCTGGGCTAGCAGGGGCTGCGGGTTGGCAGTGAGGGGCACCGGCAGGGCTGTGATGGGCGGGGAGGGGAGGGGCGCTGGGCTGGGCTGGGCTAGCAGGGGCTGCGGGTCAGGAGTGAGCGGCCCCGGCGCAGCTGGGAGGAACTCAGGGCTGGGGTAGCTGTGGGTCCAGGTTGAGGGGCAGGAGCTAGTGCTGGTCATTACCTTGCTGAAGGCAAGGCATTTCCATTCAGTGATCTGCTCGGAGATGGTGCGGAGCAGCCTCCACACGTTCTCGTGGGCCTCAATGAGCCCCCGGCTCCTGGCCACGAAGGAGACGTCTGTGCTCTCCCCTGGGATGAGCAGGGACATAAGGATTAGTCGGCTGGATTCTTGCCCACACAGCCAGCCAGGCAGAAGCACAGAGGCGACCCTGGCTCACAAGCGCTATCCAGGACTCACATAGGGTGGAGGAGACCTGGGTGGAGAGCCACATGGCCCTGGGGACACAGCGAGGTGGTATACGACTCTCGGGGTGCACTCGCTACACGTAAGGGGGCATTTCCCTGGGGACAGGAGGGTGTTTGCTCTGGGAAGTAATGGGACATGTAGGGCGCCCTGGGTTCTGTCTCCCCAGCAGGTGCAGACGGGGGCCCCATTGCTCCCATGCCTGTGAGGATCCTCTGGGAGCGGCACAGCTCGGCCACACGGCTGGCCATGGCCTGGAAGCAGCGGTGCAGCTCATGCAGCTCTTTCTCCATTGCACGTGGGCTCTGTGAGGGGTCCAGGAAACGCCCTGTGGTGGCCATGGTCAGCAACTCCTGCAGCTCCCCTCTGGCTCTCTGCAGCGAGTCAACGAGCTCAGCAATAATGCTGAGGCGCCGTGAGACAATGAAGTCCGAGGCCTCCTGCTGCTGGTACACGAAGGCCTCCCAGGTGTCCAGGAGCTGGGGACAGAGGCAGACAGCAATCAGTGGGGACAGCAGACAGATGCATGCAGGCTGTACCCTTCTGCTCTTGCTGTGCTTGGAGTCCTACGATGAAGATTTAAAATGGGAAACCAGCAGAGCTGTGACTGGAAAAGGCTGTTTCGGCTCCCCCCGGACACAGCTCCCAAAGGAAGACTTGCGGGGCAGTCGAAGCCATGGGCCTGCTGAGCAATCACTGTTGGTAACTGGGGGCTGTCCTCCCACAAAGGGGGTCTAAGGATGGAGAAAACCGCAGGATTCCACCCCAGAAAGGTGAAGGCTCAGGACTGACAACTGGAGGGCTTCGTTCTGAGACGTATCACTGACACTGAGCAGCTGATCTCCAGCCCTGCTCTGGCCCCCAGCAAAGGGAGGCCTCGGCCTTACTTCTGTCCCTTCTAGGCCCCAGCACGGAGAGACCTGAAAGCAATTTCAGCAACACTCTGGGCTGGGCACACCAAGGCCACGTCTACACTACAAGCTCAGGTCATGTTGGCATACAGCTGCCGAAGTCAGTCCATGCATATTTAGTTGCTTGCGTTGGCACTGTGTGCACTCAATGCAAAGCATGGTGCACCATGGGTAGGTATCCCAGGGTGCCATTGTGATGGGTGCCTGCCCCACAGTGGCTGGTAAGGGGTTAAGAGAGCTCTAGAGAGGCTGTGCAGGAGGCAACCACTTAGAGATGGGCTGAGAGGAGCAGCCAATCAGGGTCCAGCAGCCCATACAAGCAGAGAGGCAGTCACTCACTCCCTGCAGCTCAAGGGGAGGCCTACCTGCCCTGCAGGCTGAAGACAGCTAGCACTGGAGACAGAGCAGTGCTGCAGGCAGGGGCCGGGGAGCTGAGGACACTTCCAGGCGGGTTGCAGGGATTTGCAGCCACTTACTGCTGTCCAGCACAATACTTTTCAGGACATTTTTGCAATGTGTTGGTGGATAGAAATGATTCACTCAGGGATCTCTTGGAGCTACGGTTCAAGTTCCCAGCATTCTATTGTCTCCATCCCACAATGCCATCTATATCCTGTAATTTTTGCACCGGTTGTTAAAATCCGAAACCAGCACGGCACGTTTCAGTATCTGCCGTCTCCGATGGAAGCATGGAGCCCACGGAGCTCTGCACAATTGTCAAGAACATTGCAAATACAGAATGCACCATTCTCCTGCATATGCAGACCCGCAACAATGGGCAACACGAGGGTTTCTTCAAGGACAATTTGCTAAGAAAGATGACAAAAAACAATTCAAGGTAGTTGGTGACATTCACAGGGCAACTACAAACGCAGCGATACTTCTGGGTCCAAGAAACAAGCACGGACTGAAGGAATTGCATAGTAATGCGGGTTTGGGATGATGATCAGGGAAGGTGCATGACATTCATGTCACGGATCCATAGGATCAACACTACGGCCCCAGCTTTGGAACAGTCTCTGGGAGGACCCCCCCCCCAGGGGTCTCACTTGTCCTCCAGGGTAAATCACACAGCTTCACTGCCTCCTTAGATCAGACTTCTGGGCTTTCAACACTCCTGCAACAGACTCGTGATGGAGACTTGTCCATTCTTCAGGGATTAACGCACCTCACCCAGCATTTGCAATGGCACTCACACAGTGTTGTCAAAACAAGAAGCTCGTGGAAAGGCCCGCGGTTTTTAGTTCTAATAAGTAGTCCAGAATTAGCGGGAGGGGTGCTAAAAGTGCGTTAGTGTGTTTTGACTGGCACCATGTACAGAACCTTTTGAGTGCAGGTTTTACGCACAGATGGCTTCCTGCTATTAAGTAATATATGCTGGACCTGTTCTGAACAATTCAGTTCCTGCTGATGGAATCAAGTAGGAACCAAGCCATCAGGTGAAGCCTGTCCAGGTGGGGATGGAGAGCCCTGTCCCTGCCTAGAGACAAAAGATCCCTTCCCGTAGGAAGGTGTTGTGTAAATCGAATCCACATTCTCATCGCTAGGAGTACTATGGTTGCCTGGACCACACTGGGACGATCAGTATGACACAGGCTTCGTTGTGATTAATTGTGTGTACAACTCTTGACAGTAATGGGATTGGTGGGAACACACATAGTAGTGACGCTCTCCATTTGAAGAGGAAGACGTCCCCTAGGGATTGGGGTCCTATCCCAGCTCTCGCACAAAAGTGGGGGCATTTTTGGTTTGCTGTTGTTGCAAATAGGTCTATCGTTAGGACTCCCCATCGCTGAAATATAGCATGTAGCACTGTGTCGTTCAATTCCCATTGTGTTCTTGAAAGAATTTTCTGCTCAGCATGTCTACCATTGTTTTCATACAACCAGGGAGGTCTGAGGCCGAGATGTTTATGTTGTGGCTTATGTACCAATTCCACAGTCTTATGGCTTCCGTACCTTGTGAGTGGGATCAGGCATCACCCTGCCTGTTTACGTAGAACATGCAAGCGATGTTGTCGGTCATCACCTGCAGTGACTTGTTTGTTATCTGTGGAAGAAAGCGTAAGCACGCTTTGTGCACTGCCCGTAACTCAAGTAAATTGATGTGCAGACGAGCTTCTGTAGATCACTGCCCCTGGATACATGATGTTGCATATGGACACCCCACCCAATTAGCGAGGCATCTATTGTGATCATCACTGATGGTTGTTCTCGTGAGAATGGTATCACATTGCAGGCGTTTTCTGGTTTTGTCCACCCACGTAGTGAGTCTTTGATTTTGGAAGGTAGTACCTTTGTTTGTTTAGAACACAGCCATCCTTGAAGGCAGCGCATGTGTAACCACACGTTGTACTATGAACGTAGTGGCTGCTATATGCCCCAACAGTTGAAGGCAGGCGTGTGCTTCAATGGACGGGCCAGTTATAATTAGAGAGATGATATTTGTTAAGTGTATGGAATCTGTATGTTGGCAATGATGCTCTGGCCTCTATGGAATCGAGGTGTGTCCCTATGAATTCCAGTTGTTGTACGGGTATCGTGGTGGATTTCTGCTTGTTTATTTGCAATCCTAGACTTTGAAAGAGGTAGATGGTCCCGGGTGTGGTGTGTAATGCCTCTGATCATGTAGGACTCCTCAAGACGCAGTAATCTAAGTATGGGAATACGATTATCCTGTGTCTGCATAGGTGGGCTGCCAATGAAGGAATCGTCACTGTGCAGGGTGTCTTGTGATATGAAAATACGCACCATGGAGATTGAGGGCTGAGAACCAGTCCCCTTGTTCCAGTGCTGGGATTATTGTGGCTAAAGTGACCATCTTAAACTTTTGGAGACGAACAAATCTGTTGAGCTTCCTAGATCCAGGATGGGCCTCCAACCTCTGCTTTTTTTCTGTATTAAAAATAGCGGGAGTAGAATCCTTTCCCTCTGTACTGTGGCAGGACCTGTTCTACTGCACCTAGTTGTATGAGGTGCCTCACCTCTTGTTGTAGGTGCTCGTGAGGGGGTCCCTGAAGAGAGACTGGGAGGGAGGTTGGGTGGGTGATATGGATGCGAAGGGGATAGAGTAGCCCACTCAGATGATCTCTAGGGCCCATCTGTCTGTGGTAATTTGTCGACAAGCTGTTGTAAAATGGGCATGATCGGTATCCAAAGCTTCACGTAGTGATGGTTGTTGGCGCTGAAATGATGGTGAAGCTTTGGTCAAGGGTCAAAAACCAGAGAACCTCAAAACAATTTTCGCCTGCGATGGTTGCGAGAACGATACTTGGGTCTGAGTCGGTCTCCTTTTATGAGGTCTCTGCTTCTGCCTGTATGACTCGAATGGTCTTTGTTGGTGAGTGAATGAAGGTTCCCTGCACTGGTAAGGCTGGTACCTCTTACACTTAGGGGCAGGTGTGTGTTCATGGTCATTCTTAGAGGTGCTCGAGTCCTTCATGGAATGGAGTACCTCGCCTGTTTTCTTGGAAAATAGTTTTTCCCCTGTCAAATGGTAGGTCCCCTACCTTTACTTGCAGGTCTCTTGGGATACCTGACAACTGTAGCCAGGATGCCTGGAGCATGACCACAGCTTTTGCCGTTGTTCGGGCTGCTGTGTCCGTGACGTTGAGAGGATGCCTGTAGAGAGTACGTTCGAGTGACTAGATGACCCTCAATTACTAGAGCCTTAAATTGTTTGTGTCTGTTTTCTGGTAAGTCGCTAGCAAATTCGCTCAATTTGATGTAATTATCATGATCATATTTTGCCAGAAGAGCATTGTAATTGGCCACACTAAACTGCAAGGTTGCAGACGAATAAATTTTGCAGCCAAACAAATCAAATCTCTTGTAGACTTTGTCCTATGGTGTGGACTTGTATTGTGCCTGTTTGCTCCTTTGGTTCACTGCATCCACCACCAAGAAGTTTGGAGGAGGGTGGATAAATAAAAATGTCATGCCCTTTAGCAAGGACATAATATTTTTTATCCATCTTTTTACAAGTTGGCGGAGCAGCAGCTGGCATCTGCCACACAACCTCGGCGGGTTCCATTAATGCAGGGGTGTATTGATGTAGATATCGCAAAGAGCCACATGTCTCTGGTAAATTTCACTTCTCTTACTCTCTGCCGAAAATTCAGGCTGCTGATTTGAGGAAATTCAGTCTATTTCGGCACAGCTGGTCAATTTCGCTTCTCTTACCCTCCCCCACAAATTCAGCTGTTGAGTCTAGGCTGCAGCTGGTCAACTTCACTGACAGTCTTAAAGAGCCGCAAAGACCAAAGAGCCGCATTTGTATAAGTAAAGAGCCGCATGCGGCTCGCGAGCCGTGGGTTGGCCACCCCTGAATGCATCTTTTATTGGCAACGCAATCTTCATGTTGGTCAATGTATGTAGTGTCTGAAAGAGTGTGTATTGGCTTTCTGCTACTTCCTCCAGAGGTATTTCTTGGCTTAGTGCCACCATTTTGAAAGATTCCTAAAATTGTCTGAAGTCATCAGCCCTAGTAGGAGGTGGTGGCATTATAGCCTCATCGGGAGAAAACGAGGAATTATGGGGTGGCATGGTGCCTTGCTGTGCCCCTTCATCTGTCCCATCTAATAGGTCTTCTTGTACTTCAGATGGTTCAGGTTCAGGTGATGGTGGAGATGATCTTAACTCATCTTGGGGTGATGTTATAGGACGACTAAGTTGGGCTCCATAAGCAGCCTCCTGATCCCCTGGAGGCCATAGCATAGGGAATGGCTTTTGGGGGTACATCCATGGTTGTTTGCACCACTCTCTCATCATTTTGTCCAGCTGGGATCTTGACTTTGTGGTAGACATTGATTCACGTCTAATGGGGGAGAAGTGGTGCGGTGAAAAGGCACCTTTCTGTAGGTTGTCTTCCTCATTGCTTGAGAATGGAGTAGTGATGGGAGATAGTGGAAACTCAGGTGCCATATGGTCTGGTGACATGTTGGTACTGAATAGCAGTGAGTGCGGCGTGGAAGATACAGTGCTGTCTTCCACCTCACATCGTTGTTGTTGTTGTTTCAGTACCATCGGTGCTGGTGCAATTATGTCAGTCAGCACGATACGCGGTGCTGCTGTTTTGCCTCCAGCTTTCCTTGGTGCTGTCTTGGTCGGTACTGATGTTGGCTGTGCTGAAGGTGGAGGTATAGGTGCCATAGTGGGGTCTCAATGCCGTTTTTGCCAGCACCAATGGTGCCGAGGCAGAGTGGGATTTGTGTCTTGGCTCCATTAATTTCCGTAGGGACTCAGCTGATGTCCCAGTACAGAGGGTGCTGGAGGTACCCGGAGGATTGAAAGTGCTCACCTGTGAGGTAGTTAGCACAGAGGGCAGTGACCTGGCCAGAGACTGCTTCTTTTTGGGTGTGTCTCTATCAGGCAAGGTCAGGGCTCTTCTCAATTTTGTGGAGGAATGAACTTTATCTTTCTTCTGTCTTTCACTGGACTCTGGTTCTGAGGCAGATTTGAGGAATTTAGAATAACAGAAAATTAGGGTTGGAAGGAACCTCAGGAGGTGTCTAGTCTAACGCCTGCTCAAAGCAGGGCCAACCCCAACTAAATTATCCCAGCCAGGACTTTATCAAGCCAGGCCTTAAATATCTTTTAAGATGGAGGTTCCACCACCACCCTAGCATTCCAGTGCTTCACCACCCTCCTGGGGAAAAAGTTTTAACTAGTCCAACCTAGACCTCCCCCACTGCAACTTGAGACCTTTGCTCCTTGTTCTGTTGTCTGCCACCACTGAGAACAGCCTAGCCCCATCCTCCCTGGAACCCCCTTTCAGGTAGTTAAAGGTTGGTATCAAATCCCGCCTCACTCGTCTCTTCTGCAGACTAAACAAGCCTAGTTCCCTCAGCCTCTCCTCATAAGTCTTGTGCTCCAGCCCCCTCATCATTTTTGTTGCCCTCCACTGGACTCTCTCCAACTTGTCCACATTCTTCCTATAGTCGGAGGCCCAAAACTGGACACAATACTCCAAATGCGGCCTCACCAGTGCCGAATAGAGGGGAATGATCACTTCCCTCAATCTGCTGGCAATGCTCCTACTAATGCAGCCCAATATGCCATTAGCCTTCTTGGCAACCAGGGCACACTGCTGACTCATATCCAGCTTCTTATCCACTGTTACCCCCAGGTCCTTTTCTGCAGAACTGCTGCCTAGCCCGTTGGTCCCCAGTCTGTAGCTGTGCATGGGATTCTTCCGTCCTAAGAGCAGGACTCTGCACTTGTCCTTGTTGAGCCCCGTCAGATTTCTCCATCAAAATGAGCGTAAGGCAGAAATCTCTACCACGCCTGGCTCTCGCCTTTAGGTTAGTGTAGTGTGTGCACTTTGAGAGGTGTCTTTTCCCGAGACACCTGACGCATAGAGTGTGGCCATCTAAGGCTGGAATTGCATCTCTACAGGATCCACATCTCTCAAACCCTGGGCAGCCAGGCATTTCAGAGTAGTGTCTACTTCTGCAGTGAGAACTGTCTAGTAACTGGGAAAAGAATGGTTTTACTAGCTCTTATGACTTAGTCTAAAGCTAACTCACTATGACTGAACTCTATATTTAAACAAACCATCCATCTATAAAACTCATTCAAGTGTGTTTCACAGTCTGTCAGGCAGCACTGCAGAGCTCCCTCTCAGGCTGGGGGCTGTTGAGAAGGAACTGAAGGGATCAGGTCACGCGTGCAGCAGCTGAGGCGCCAATGGTGCTGAGAGACACCTGCTGCACATGGGTGGCCCGGACAGCCTCTGCTGCAAAAATCTCTGATGCACGGCGCTGGGATGCACCAACATCTAAAGTGGAGCACCCACAGGGACATCCCTCGAGGAAGAACTAGGGGTCACCAAATGAAATGACTAGGCAGCAGCTTTAAAACGAACACAAGGCAGTATTTCGTCACACAGTGCGCACTCAACCTGTGGAACTCCTTGGCAGAGGATGTTGTGAAGGCCAAGACTATAACGGGGTTACTTGAAGTCGCTGAGGTTAAAGACTTAGACAAGATACTGGCCTTGGTAAACCAAGGGTCTCGTCAAGTCTGGCAGTTCGTATGGTCTCCCTTCACAACCCTAGCATGCCCTCACCGTATTCTCCAGGTTCTCCTCATCCAGGCTGAGTGGGCGGAAGCACTGATGGATCACTTCATTCAGAGCTCGCACATATTCCACACGCTCCTGCAGCTCTGTCATCTGGCCCTGGTATTGCTCCAGCTGCAGGAAGAGTGAGCGCCATCCTCTGAAGCCTATATGCTGCCTTCCCAGGAGATCTCCCAGCAACTTATGCTGAGGGCCCCAGATCTCAGCTCGCTGAGAAATCACTGTGCTCTGGCCCTCGTGCTTTTTGAGACAACTGCTCTGAGAGGCAGAGCTGCACTGAGTGTCTTGCACAGTGACGCCTGCCTTGAGTCTGCAGAGAGCCTGGGTCACTGTGGGATTATTTGTCTAGAGCTGAGTGGAAAAATAAATCTAACGGAAATGGAATTGTGTCCATTTTTCTTGATAAAATGAAAAAACAAAAAATATGTGTCTGGGTTGAACCCAATGTGTTGAAAACATCAATGTGAAATGAAATGGTGGAACAGTTCGCTTTGACATTGTGCACACTTATTTTCAGTTTTTTCATCTGAAACTATTCACCAAATTCAGCCTGAATTTCCATATTGTTTCAGTGCCATGAAAAGGCATTCACTGGCAAACTGACTATTTGCCAAAAGACTTTGCCCAGCTCTAGCTGTTAGCTCTGAAGCCCACTCCCTGGGAGACTTCTGCTGATCTCAGCAAGCCTCTCCGCTGTCCATCAGCAGGGAGCACCGTAGAGAGTCCCTTGCTTGGGTTGGTGGGGCTGAAGCCTTACTCCTCGGGGAGGGCCCTCTATCCAGCTGAAGACACAGGGTGATGGTCTGGAGAAGGGGTGGTCCCAGCCTGCCCAAAGAGGAGTGGAGGCAGGGCCTCCCCAGCAGATAGCCCCTGCTGCTAGCACCCCAAAGAGGGTGGGCCCATGGTGTAGGGATGCACTGTGGGCCCCAGCTGCTAAGCCCAGGCAGAGCATATAGCACCAGGTCTGATCCAGCCATACCTTCTGGAAGCACTTGGCGATGGTGAAGATGTCAGTGCTGACACTCTGGTAGAGCTGCACTACCCCTCCAAGTTCAGCAATGAGGCTCTCACTGTGCTGGGATGTCTCATTCAGCAGCAGGCAGAGGATCTCCTTGATCACGGAGTCCAGCAGGGGCACTGGGGGGCATGGGGCAAACAGGTATCAGGACAATGGACATGAGGAAAAGGCAGGCAGGCACATTTCCCAGCGCTGCTGCCATCACCAATTTCCCATCCACATACACCCCCCCACTCAGGGCCCACCACCCCTTCCCCGTGTGACCAAAGGGATCCATCAGTCCTCCTCTAGGTCACCAACCCCACCAACAGCCCATCACCTCTCCAAAACATGGGGCCACATCAACCCTCCCCTATGTAACCAACCACACACTCCCAGAGTCCACGACCCCTTGCCCCTCCCCTATGTGATCAGCCATCCCCCCGATGCCCCCGGAAGCCCATCACTGCCTCTCCCGACTTGGGACCAATACCCCTTCCCCTGGAGCCCACTGCCAGGTCCCATTACCCACCCCTATGTGACCAGCCATACCCCCTAGAGCCCCTCACCCCTGATCCCAACTAACCCCACGTGACTTTTGCCTCCTCCACTGCCCCTTCCCCATGCGCGTGACTCTGCCCTTCCCTCGCGCCCCACATACCAATCTCCTGCTGCACGCTGCTGCAATCCACAAAGAGGAGTCGGTTGCAGGTGATGACAGTGGAGGGCACCTCTTTGACACGTTCTGCCCAGGCACGCAGCTGGACAACTCGCTGCACATATTCCCTGGCGGGCCAGCCCTTCATCAGCTCCAGGTGCTTGGGGCTCCAGCTGTGAGCAAAGCTGTGGATCTCTGCAACCCACGCGAGCTGCTTGCAGATCTCTTGGGTCTCATTCAGTGCCACCTGCAGGGATAGCTGGGGCTCTCAGCAATCTACAGAGACCCTCAGGCCCCAGGAGATACCTGCTACTGGCCTTCCAAACAGCAATCATGGCAACAGCTCCCAGGCCTCCCCACCATTAGTCATGCTACCCTGAAAGCCCACTCAGAAATGTCAGCTGGTGCCCAACATGGCAGCCTGGTCCCTGGGAGCCCGCACCCACTCCAGGATCCCCCCCCCCACGTCCTGCCCCAGCCAAGGTTACCTGTGTGAGCTGGGGTGTGCTATGCAGTGTCCTGTGTGTCCCAGGGGAGGCAATGGCTTTGGAGAAACCTGAGCCCTGACAAGAGCCAGGCTGCCACAAAGGGGACGGCTGGGACCTACTACAGGAGGAAATGGCCAATGGGGAGTGAGCTCTGGAGAAGGGGTCACCCGGGGCAGGCCCAGGGTAATCAAGAGGGATGAGAGGCGATCAGAGGGAAATTCAGGATGAGTGATTATGATGCTGGGCATTGCAGCATGCCCAGAGGCCCCAGTCAGGATCGGGCCCCATTACACTGGGGACTTCCCAGATTCCAAGGCACAGACAGTCCCTTTCCCAGGGCTCCCAGTCCCATTCGGGACGACAGGCCAGACGTGCACAGCGTCTGAGGTGGGGGAGGGCCGGGGGATTCAGAGCTCCTGGGGTTTAACCAGTGGCTAGCACATCCCTGCAAGCCCCTGGCCTTGGAGAGAGCTGTGCAGCGAGAAGGAAGAGGAGAAGCAGGGAGGAGCTGTGTGACGCAGTGAAGAGGGATGCTGGCGACATGATCAGAAGTGCCTAAGGTGTCAATGGGGTGTCAATGGCAGTGCGCAGGCAGCCCTGGGTCCAAGGCGCTTAGCGCTGGGCCGAGAGCTCTGGCAAAAGCTCAGAAATTCAAAGCTCAAAGTTCAAAACTAAGCTGGATAGATGTACGGAGGGGATGGTCTGATGGGACAGCCTCGCTGGGCAATTGACTGGTCTTTGACTGCTGCTGGTAGAGATGCCAAGGCCTGTGAAGGGACGGTAGATGGGGGGTTCTGAGCTATTACAGAGATTCTTTCTTGGGTGTCTGGCTCCGGAGTCTTGCCCACATGCTCAGGGTTTAGCTGATTGCCGTATGTGGGGTCAGGAAGGAATTTTCCCCCAGGATAGGCAAAGGCTCTGGGGTTTTTTGCCTTCCTCTGCAGCCTGGGGCACGGCTCACTTGCTGGTGGATTCTCTGTACCTTGCAGTTTTTAAACCGTGATTTGAGGACGTTAATAACTCAGTCCTAGGGCAGGGGTTTGTTACAGGAGTGGGTGGGGGAGGTTCTGTGGCCTGCGCTGTGCAGGTCAGACTAGCTGATTATATTGGTCCCTTCTGACCTTAGAGTCTGTGAGCCACTGTGAAAGGAAGAGGCAAGATAGCTCCAGCGGGGGAACAGGTCATGAGGACTCCTGGGATCCCTTGACTGACTAGTTTGGTGCAGTGGGATCCCCTCCACTCACTCACCTCCAGCAAAGCCCACTGGCTGGCCCGAGCCCCCAGGATACTGCTGTCCGAGCGCAGATTCTGCTCCAGTTGCTCCCTCGATGGCACTGGGTACTGGCTCCTCAGCCGGTGCCCACTCACCTCCAGACCCCCGATGACCTTCAGATCCAGATGGTGCACCAGCTGCGGCTCCTGGCCACACAGCACCTCAGCAGGCAGACTCTGGAGCAGCTCATCAGGGGGCTGGGAGCCAAGGGTCCCAGCACCTCCTTTATCTGCCTCTCTAAGGGCTGCACAGAAAAAGGCAGAGAGAGACTGTGAGGCCTCAACCAACTATCTGCGGCAGGGACGATGGGGGTGCACCCTGGGTGTCGTGGGCAGAAGCAGGATCCCCTGCCCCATCTGCTCTGTCCCCCACCCTGGAAGCCCCTGTGGCGGTGCTCCATCTGAGCCAAGCAGCAGCAGACGGGCCAGCCCTGGTAGACAGCACTGGGTGAGGAAGTCGCCTACCACTCGGCTGGGCTTTGCACAGCGCCATCCCCAAGCCCTGATCTCTGAGAGTCTCTGTGTCTCCAGGACTCTGCTCAGGTTGGGTCACTGGCTTCTCTTTCCTGGTCCGGGTCACCTGCAAGAAAATGAGAGGTACCAGGGAGATCCCGCTTGGCACTGTCCCCTTCATCCTCTGCAGCCCTCCACTCCCCAGTGCAGGGAGCCCCCACAAGAAGAACCGTCCACCTCTGGGCAAGGCCATTATGTCTCCCCGCCCCTTACAACATGGACAATACTTGGTTCCCCACCGTGGCAGGAGCCCCCAGTCCCTTCCTCTCCTCCATAGCAAGAGGCCCAGGTCCCAGCTCCCTGCCCACAAGCCAGCCCCAGCCACATGCCGGAAGATCTTGCTGGGAGCTGCCACCCTCCCCTCACCTGCCAGCACTGTGATGAAGGCACCTAAGCCCCAGGCAAATGCCTGACCTTCAGCAACATCAGTGCTGCAGGAAGAGACTGGCACAGAGATCAATCCCACCCTAGGTCCCCATTGCCATCCCCCCTGGACACAAACTCCCCCCAACCCCCACTGGGGTCAACCCAGCCTGGGGCACTGGGGACCAAAACCGAGCAAGAGAAAGGGTGAGTGCCTACTGGGAGTCAGAAGGTACCAACCTGCAGGACAGACTCCACCACGGTGTCCAGGGCCCCCAGCAGGCTGCTTTCCAGCACCTGACGGGAAGGAAAGGGGACCAGCTGGCTGTCAGCATCAAACACCAGGTGCACTCGGAGGACAGCCTTCCGCGTGGTCCCATCGGCCTGCAGAGGAGACAGTCAGGACAGGGTGGAGAGGGGCAGGGGCAGTTCTAGCCACACACTGCAGGCTTTATGGGTCCTGTGTTGCCTAGGCTCTGGGTGGGTGAGGTGATGACCCTGCGAGGGCCCCTAGCCACATGCTCCAGACTATAACAGCCCTGTTTCCAGGGCCATTGAACTAAAAGGCAAAGAAGAGGCCTTAGTCAAATACAAGTTATTGTGTGTTTGGCACTGGTGCGACAGGCTGCTGCCGCTGTGTATAGACCTGGTGTCCACAATTCAAGAAGGATGTTGATAAACTGCAGAGGGGTCAGAGAAGAGCAGCAAGAATGATTAGAAGTTTAGAAAACATGCCTTATAGTGAGACTCCAGGAATTCTATCTATCTATCTATTTTGTTTAACAAGGAGAAGGTAAAAGGGTGCCTTGACCACAGTCTAAGTACCTACCTGAGGAACAAATATGTAACAATGGGCTCTTCGGTCTCACAGACAAAGATCAAATGGCTGGAAGTTGAAGCTAGTCAAATTCAGACTGGAAATAAAGTGCAAATATTTGCACAATGAGGGAAATTAACCAGTGGAAAAATGTGCCATGGATTGTGGTGGCTTCTCCGTCAGTGGCAATTTTTACTTCAAGATTGGATGTTTTCCTAACAGAGCTGCTCTGGGAATTACTGGGGGGAAAGTTCTCTGGTCAACCTGCTGATGGCCAGGCTAGATGATCACAGTATTACCTTCTGGCCTTAGACCTCCATGAATCTAAAACCATAAAGACTCACGGATCGCGTGCTAAAGGACAGCAACACTCCACCCACAGCATAAGGAGTTGAGGACCTGGTGAATCATTATCGTCATATGCTAGCCTTGACCATCAACATGCTGGCCCCCAAACGGCCCCTTCCTCCCTATCACCCTCACAGATCTCCTAGTTTTCTGGATCCCTCCAACGGATGAAGAAGGAGGGTCAGAAATTTGAGAGCCGACAGCAAAATCAAACGCTGATACAGACAAAATGAAACATGATGAATTCTTCTTAGCTTATGCTGTGGCTTTCACACAAGTCAAGAGAGTCTTCCAATGAGCCTCCACTGAAGCTGCCAAACCCTGCCACAAGGAACTGTCCAGGGTGGTAAGCTGTTTCATTGATCCTGGCTACATACACCCTGCACCACAGCTGAGCACCAAGCGCTGTGAAGAACCACCATCCTACAAAGTAAAAGAAGCAGTGAGAGGCAAAAGGCATTCTTTAAAAAGTGGAAGTTAAATCCTAGTGAGAAAAATGGAAAGCAGCATAAACTCTCGCAAATGAAATGTAAAGATATAATTAGGCAGGCCAAAAAAGAATTTGAAGAACAGCTAGCCAAAGACTCAAAAAGTAACAGCAAAAAAAGTTTTTAAGTACATCAGAAGCAGGAAGCTGCTAAATAGCCAGTGGGGCCACTGAATGACTGAGATGCTAAAGGATCACCCAAGGAAGATAAGGCTATTGTGAGAAACTAAATGAATTCTTTGTATCAGTCTTCATGGCTGAGGATGTCAGGAAGATTCCCAAACTCAAGCCGTTCTCTTTAGGTGACAAATCTGAGGAACTGTCCCAGATTAAGGTGTCATTAGAGGAGGTTAACATAAGAATGACCACACTGGGTCAGACCAATGGTCCATCTAGCCCAATATCCTGTCTTCCAACAGTGGCCAATGCCAGGTGCTTCAGAGGGAATGAAGAGAAGAGGTCATCATCAAGTGATCCATCCCCAGTTGCCCATTCCCAGCCACTGGCAAACAGCAATCCCTGCCCATCTGGCTAATAGCCATTGGTGGACCTGTCTTTATGAATGTATCTAGTTCTTTTTTGAGCCCCATTGCAGTTGAGTGTAGCAAGATGTCACTGTCATAGAAACAGATAATAACAGAGTAAGAAATGTGGCAATTGACAGAGAGAGGTGGAAAGAATGGGTAGCCTCACGTGTCACCAAGGCACAAGAGCATCTAATAAAATAACATGTGGAAACAAAAAATGGCATTGTCATAGAGGACTGCAGATACATATGCTGGAGGTCTCGTGCAGCCAGCATAACCGGAGTTTCTAAACATTACAGCTGATGATTTTCTAACACAAAAGGTATTGCACCCAACATGAGGTAGTTTTTTCTGGGCCTTGTTTTATCAATCACTGGATTGGAAGTTGGTGGTTGCCTGAGATCACATGACTCGATTGCACATGTCCACTCTGTTCTTGGTGTGCGTGCACGCTGCACACAATCCCCAGAATTTTTTTCCCCTCAGTGTCCTCTGCAGCCACATGCCGCTGAAGTTGATATAAAGGGCCCAGCTGACTCCAAGCCCCCTCAGTTCCTTCTTTCCAGAAACTCCGATTCAGAAGGGTAAGAGGTAGGTCAAACTGAGGAAGCCTCCCACCAGCATGCCTTGAAGTTAAAGCAGCAAGAATTGATTTTTGCTGCAGCCAAAGAGGCTGCCGAGAGAGCCGCGGAGGACAAAGAGAGGGAGAGAAAATACCAGATGGAGATGATGGGAGCATCCCAGGTATTCCTACGTCCCCAGTGTCTCCTTCCAAACCTAAGACACCCAGCCTTGATAAGCTGTGTCCTTATTACAGAGAGAGAGTACTTCACTACTTTTGAAAAGCTATTCTTGCTGCTTTAATGCCAAGGCATGCCAGTGGGTGGCTTCCTCAGTTTCCCGAATGCACCAATGTGCGGCTTCCTCAGTTTCCCTGGTCTTAGCTGCTTCTTTAAGCTTCATTTCTGCTTGCCACTTTAGAAATTCACGTTCTCTCTCTCTCCTGGGCTTCCAGATGAGCAATTTCTAGTTTTGCAGCTGCCTCGCTGGTAGGCATTTTTATGTTTCCTGTGCTTATTCCATCAACCGAAATAAAGAAACAGAAAACAACAAACTGTGATCTCCTCCTAACTGTTCTTAGCCACTGCACTTAAGGCTCACTTAAAATCACCAATATCAGTGCTCAGAGTGTGAACTTCATTCAGCGCAAAGAGCTGTGCTTGCTGAGCCACTGTAACGTTCCCCCCGTGCAATCTGGACTGGTGTGTAGCTGTGTCACCCCAATTCCTCACTCCCGGGCTCTGACTTTCCCCATTTTGCTGTGTGAACTCCTGCTACTCCTGGGTCAGCCCACACCCAGCCTCCTGCAAGTAACTGGTCCCTGACCTAGTGAAGGAGCGCTTCTGGTCAGCCACTCATGGGATAAACTCCCAGCGAACACCCCCAGTCCTAGATGCAACCCCAGGATCTGCCATCTTGCAGGATTCAGTGCTCTACACTGCAAGCTCATTTTCATTTGTCCGTCAATTTATCAAAGAAATCGACATGCACCAGCTCTGTCACTCGAAGTGAGGTTTCTGCACACACTCAATCCACATGCACGGTTTTAGATAAAACAAACAAGTAAGTTCATTGACTACAGCAAGATGTTAAGTGAATCTAAGCCAGAGTAATACAAATCAAAAGATGAATAATGCGTCAAGGAGTTGGTCACAATCAACTAAAAGGTAACTCGCCTCCTAAATGAAGATGAATATTTCAGTAGTTTATCTGTGATGTTCGCTTACCACACAGGCTGGCTGCGATGCGTCTCTAGCAAGTAGGCTCCCCCACATGGGTAGATTCTGTCTTTGGTGTTGCTTAAAAGACGGATTCAAAGGGAGATCCTTGAGACCAGGCCGCCGCTAACAAGTTTCCTCAACACCCCCTAGGGTCAGGTGATCGTCCATGTCCAGCAATGGTCACAATTTTTCCCTCTCGAGCCAAAATGCTCAAAGGTGCTTAGGCCAGTCTGCTGTTGCTGTATGCATGTCTCTGCGGGGCATGTACCTTCAACTTTGTGTTTGTCTGCAGCTATTCAAGCCATGTGAGACGTACATTTGGGAATATGACACAGTAGAGTTTCATATCTGCACATATGTATGACATTGCAGGAAACATGCTACCATAACAAGAATGTTCAGTATGTCATGAGCATTCCAAAAACACCGCACATGGCCTACTTTGCATCAGACAATACAGTTACACAAATCACACCATAAGGGTCTCCATGGGGTACAGTGTCACAACACGTGCAACACATTCCACTCTTGGTGACTCCCCAGCAGTTAAATAGGCCGAGGAAGCAGAGTCCATGTACACACAGACTGCAGTACAGCGTGACCAAATTTGACATCATCTCTTGAGTACGGAGTGATGGCATACTGGGAGAAGAAACTGTGCACCAATGACCAGATTGCTGCTTTGCAAATGTCCAGGCTAGGGATCTGCGCTAGGAATGCTGTTGAGAACGCTCATGATTCCGTGCAGTGGGCAGCCAGCTTCTCTGGAGGAGAAATGCCTGCCAGATGATAACACACACAAATACAAGAAGGCATCCAAGATGGAATTCTGTGCAGAGATTGGAAGACCTTTCATTGTGTTTGCTCCAGCCACAAACAGTTGGGTGGACTGCCAAAAGGGTTTGATCCTGTCTAAGTAGAATGCCAATGCTCATCTAATGTTCAATGTGTGTAGCCCATTGCTCATCCCTATGTGCGTGTGGTTTGGGGTAAAATACAGGTAAGTAAATTGATTGATTGATATGAAAATCTGAAATTACCTTAGAGAGAAATCTCAGATGAGGGCATAAGTACACATTTTCTTTGAAGAAAACTGTACGGTAGTTCGGATGTGAGGGTGCACACTTCGGAGACCTTTCTAGCAGAAATGACAGCAATTAGGAAAATCACCTTCCAGGAAAGGTGCAGTAAGGAGTTCATTGCTAGAGGCGCTAATGGCGATCCCATACATTGAGACAAAACTAAGTTCCAGTCCCAAGGGGAAATGGGCTCCCTTCGTTGCAGGTACAATCTTTCCAGGCCTTTAAAGAATCTAATTGTCACGTCATTAGAAAAAACAGAACAGTTCTCCACATGAGGGTGGAAAACTGATACCGCTGCCAGGTGAACCGTGTCAGAGGAAATGGCTAAGCCTTGCTGTTTCAGGTGCAGCAGAGAGGTAAGTATTTGTTGGATGGACGAATGCATTGGCGAGACTCTGGTTTGACAAGCCCAGAGACAGTACTGCTTTCATTTTGACAGGGAGGCGGCTCTGGTGCAGGGCTTTCTGTTACCTAGTAAGACCTGGAGAACTTGTTCTGAGCAAGCCTGTTTTCTGGGATTTAGCCATGGAGCTTCCAGGCTGTTAAATGAAGGAACTGCAGGTTCCACTAGAGCAGCCAACCGAGGTCCTGAAGGATCAAATATGGGTGCAATGAGAATGAGACTGGACTCACCATGGAGACGACCAGTAGAGCAGAAAACCACTATTGAGGGGGCAGAGGATGTTATGTCCTGCCCTACCAGAAAGGCTCGTTAACACCAGACAGATTAGAGTAGAACATTAAAGAGAACAAAAGACTTTGTTGTTTACTCTCCCCACCTCATAAAGATGAGTCAAGTGAATTCCCTCCATCAGCTGAGTTTGCAGTACAGTACAGCGTGACCAAATTTGGCATCATCTCTTGAGTACGGAGTGATGGCATACTGGGAGAAGAAACTGTGCACCAATGACCAGATTGCTGCTTTGCAAATGTCCAGGCTAGGGATCTGTGCTAGGAATGCTGATGAGAACGCTCATGATTCCGTGCAGTGGGCAGCCAGCTTCTCTGCTGCTCAGAGAAGAGGGGAAGGAATAAAAACCCTAAGGAGGAACTGTACCTCATGGCTGCTTGGACTTTGGGGTAAGGTTTATAGGCAGAAGCAAGGGATCACAGCTGCTTAGCCCTGAAGAACATACAGAGCTTGAATCACAGAATCATAGAAGATTAGGGTTGGGAGGGACCTCGGGAGGTCATCTAGTCCAGCCTCCTGCTCAAAGCAGGACCAACCCCAAATAATCATCCCAGCCAGGGCTTTGTCAAGCCAGGCCTTAAAAACCTCTAAGGATGGAGATTCCACCACCCCCCTAGGTAACCCATTCCAGTGCTTCACCACCCTCCTATTGACAAATTTTTTCCTAATATCCAACCTAGACCTTCCCCACTGCAACTTGAGACCATTGCTCCTTGTTCTGTCATCTGCCACCACTGAGAACAGCCTAGCTCCATCCTCCCTGGAACCCCCTTTCAGGTAGTTAAAGGCTGCTATCAAATCGCCCCTCATTCTTCTCTTCTGAGACTAAACAAGCCTAGTTCCCTCAGCCTCTCCTTATAAGTCTTGTGCCCTAACCCCTAAAACATTTTCATTGCCCTCCGCTGGACTCTCTCAAATTTGTCCTCATCCTTCCTGTAGTGGGGGGCCCAAAACTGGACACAAAACTCCAAATGTGGCCTCATTAATGCCGAATAGAGGGGAATAATCACTTCCCTCAATCTGCTGGCAATGCTTCTACTAATGCAGCCCAATATGCCATTAGCCTTCTTGGAAACCAGGGCACACTGCTGACTCATATCCAGCTTCTTATCCACTGTTACCCCCAGGTCCTTTTCTGCAGAACTGCTGCCTAGCTCGTCAGTCCCCAGTCTGTAGCTGTGCATGGGATTCTTCTGTCCTAAGTGCAGGACTCTGCATTTTTCCTTGTTGAACCTCATCAGATTTCTTTTGGCCCAAACCTCCAATCTGTCTAGGTCACTCTGTATCCTATCCCTGCCCTCCAGCGTAGCTACCACTCCCCGCAGCTGAGTTCATCTGCAAACTTGCTGAGGGTGCAATCTACCCCATCCTCCAGATCACTGATGAAGATGTTGAACAAAACCAGCCCTAGGACTGACCCCTTAGGGCACTCCACTTGTTACCGGCTGCCAACCAGACATCAAGCTGTTGATCACTACGCGTTGAGCCCGACGATCTAGCCAGTTCTCTATCTATTTTATAGTCCATTCATCCAACTCACACTTCTTTAACTTGCTGCTAAGAATACTGTGAGAGACCGTATCAAAAGCTTTGCTAAAGTCAAGGTATATCACATCCACCGCTTTCCCCACATCCACAGAGCCAGTCATCTCATCACAGAAGGCAATCAGGTTGGTTGGGCATAGCTTGCCCTTGGTGAATCCATGTTGACTGTTCCTGATCACCTTCCTCTCCTCCAAGTGCCTCAAAATGGATTCCTTAAGGACTTGCTTCATGATTCCTGGGTTCCTCCCCCTTCCTTTTTCTAAAAGATGGGCACTAGATTTGCCTTTTTCCAATCATCCAGGACCTCTCCCCATCGCCACGAATTTTCAAAGCTTGCTTCTCACAGATGCTTCTGGTATCTTTTGAAACGCAAGATTATCACTCATTTGTGAATGTATGTTTACCTGCTTTAACCTTGTAAATAACTCTCATTTCCTTTTCCTATTTAATAAATCTTTAGACAGTTTAGTACTGAACTGGCTACAAGCATTGTCTCTGATGTGAGATCTAATGTGCTATTTACCTGGGGTAAGTGACTAGTCGACTGGGAGACTCTGAATACTGCTGTGATCCTTGGGGTAAGGGACCATCTATCACAAAGATAGGCTCACCTGGGTGGCAAGACAGATCAGCGCACCCAAGGGGACTGTCCAGGACTCCATTTTAAGGCTGTTACAGTGACGGAGGAGTTTACACTTGACAACTGGTTGGTGAAATCCAAGTACTACATAGAACTCACAGCCAATGTGGGGTTTGTGCCCTGGTTCTCAGCAGTCTGTCCTGAGGTTGATACTCATGCTCTTGAGCCACTGCAGGACGGCTTGATGTCTCCATCTCATTAAGTCTTCAAGTCCAGATGCAATGCCTTTCTGAGATGCGTTAGCTGACCACGTTATTGGGTACAATACACAGGTAACTGGATGGGAATCTCCGGCCTGTGCTATACAGGAGGTCAGACTAGATGACCTAATGTTCCCGTCTGGCCTTAAACTCTTTGAATCTATGACACTGACAGACCAAGAAAAGACAGAAGAGGGAGGAAACACACTCAGAGCCTCCAGCCTCCTCTCTTTCCCACCTCACCTTCATGACGTTGCTGACGAATGCTGTGACCTCCTCCTGCACGATGGAGACCAGGTTCTGGCAGGTGAGGATGTTCACCAGCTGAGCCAGGCTGCCCAGCCTCTGCATCCAGAACTCTGCCTCCTTCAGCCTCCTCTCCAGACCCCTGTAGTGGACTCTCTGCTGATACAAGGACTCCTTGGTGATGTACAGCTTGTAACTCTGCACCTGGGTCTGCAGCCCATGCACCATCTTGTAGGTGTCATCCCGCACCTGCAACGACACGGACACAAGAGGGCTGAGAAGGCAGGTTCCCTGCAGACCCATTTCCCAGCTGGTTGCTCAGGGTTGGACAAGGGAAGGAGTGAAAAGAGCTCCCCAAATCTCTCTCCACGATGGAACCCCACTCTATTCAAGGAGACTCTTTCTTGCTTCTCTGGGATGAAAAGAGAGGGTCCAAAAGGTCTCACAGAAACATCAGGCACGGCAGAAGCACTGTTCCCTGGTATAATTGGGGAACAACCCTGAGAGCTCCCAGGGCTCTCTCAGCCAAACCAGGACGTTAGAAACCTTGAGTTGTATGGGTCCATATGGCAGGTTTGGAGGTTCCAGGGGAGAGGATGACCTGCGAGGGGGAGAACTCCCAGCTACTCCTCTCCCAGCACTGGAGGAGCACTGGAGGAGCAGGGCAGGAGCGCTGGCGGCATGGCGGGGCGAAGCTCAGGGACACCCGGAGTACAGTGAGCGGAGGAATGTGGAGAGCCTGCACATTCGCTCCAGCCCCACCTTACCAGCTCGAGTATGGCTGAGCAGAGGGTGAGGAACCTCCTGAGCAGGCCTCGGGCACGGCCATTCTCTTGGGCCAGGGCCCGCTGTAGCTCTGGGAAGGTGTAGCACTTGGAGTCATCCTGGGGCAGCCAGTGCACAGATTTTAGCTCCTTCAGGAGTCTAGAAGAAAACAGGACCCATCAGGCAGGGCCACGGGAACAGCCAGCCTCACATGGGCACTCACCCCAGGCCGCCTCAGGCAGCAGCAAGAGTGCAGAACCCTGAGAGGGAACCCCTTAGCTCACTGAATGGGGCTTCAGCCCATCACCCCAAGCTCCTGCTCCCAGCATCCCAGGAGAGCTGACCCTGAGGGAAAGAGGGACTGGACAGATGTGGGGAGGGGCCTGTCCCCTGTGAGCCCAAAGATAGCCAGGGGGTGAAGAGAACTGTCCCCTGAAGGAAAGAGCCGCACTGAGGTTCCTCAGGCCTCAGTTCTCAGTGAGGAGCTATGGAAAACCTAAAGAAGCTGGGGGAAAGGGAGAGCCTCTGCCTTCCATGTAAGCCAGGATACAAGGCACCATGTACATTTAGCATAAAGAGGTGAAATACAAGTATACATGAATGCTGTTGAATACGGCGTATAAATTATTTAGTTTAAACAAATTAGGATATGTTAGTATACGTATGTTATAATAAACCTGCTGAACTTAGGTCTGTGTTTGTGATATGCTGATGTCTTGAAAATAACTGCTAAGTTTTTATACTAATGTCTATGAAAGACAGACTCCCTCAGGGAGCTGATGGGCAGGATCCCCTGGGAGGCTAATATGAGAGGGAAAGGAGACCAGGAGAGCTGGCTGTATTTTAAAGAGACCTTATTGAGGGCACAGGAACAAACCATCCCGATGTGCAGAAAGAATAGCAAATACAGCAGGCGCCCAGCTTGGCTTAACAAAGTCATCTTCGGTGAGCTTAAACACAAACAGGAAGCTTACAAGAAGTGGAAGCTTGGTCAGATGACTAGGGAGGATTATAAAAACACTGCTCAAGCATGCAGGAGTGAAATCAGGCAGGTCAAAGCACAGCTGAAGCTGCAGCTAGCAAGGGATGTGAAGGGTAACAAGAAGGGTTTCTACAGGTATGTTAGCAATCTTCACAGACAAGGTCAGCTCCCAGACTACTGCACTAGGCAGCACAGACTGGGAAGGAGATGAGCAGCCCTCAGTGGTGAAAAGACAGGTTCAGGACTATTTAGGAAGCACATTGCACAAGGACAAGGACATGCACAAGTCGATGAGGCCAGATGCAATGCATCCAAGGGTGCTGAGAGAGTTGGCCGATGTGATTGTGGAGCCATCGTCCAGTATCTTTGAAAACTTGTGGCAATTGGGGAAGGCCCCGGATGATTGGAAAAAGGCAAATCTAGTGCCCATCTTAAAAAAGGAAAGGAGGAGGATCCTGGGAACTACAGCCCGGTCAGCCTCACCTCAGTCCCTGGAAAAATCATGGAGCAGGTCCTCAAGGAATCCATTTTGAGGCACTTGGAAGAGAGGAAGGTGATCAGGAACAGTCAACACGGATTCACTAAGGGAAAGTCATGCCTGACCAACCTGATTGCTTTCTATGAAGAGGTGACTGGCTCTGTGGATGTGGGGAAAGCAGTGGACATGATATACCTTGACTTTAGCAAAGCTTTTGATACGGTCTCTCACAGTATTTTTATCAGCAAGTTAAAGAAGTATGGGTTGGATGAATGGACTATAAAATGGATAGAGATCTGGCTAGAGCATAGGGCTCAACGCGTAGTAATCAATGGCTCCATGTCTAGCTGGCAGCTGGTCACAAGCAGAGTGCCCCAGGGGTCAGTCCTGGGGCCGGTTTTGTTCAACATCTTCATTAATGATCTGGAGGATGGCATGGATTGCACCCTCAGCAAGTTTGCAGAGGACACTAAGCTGGGGGGAGTGGTAGCTACGCTGGAAGGTAAGGATAGGATACAGAAGGACCTAAACAAATTGGAGGATTGGGCCAAAAGAAATCTGATGAGGTTCAACAAGGACAAGTGCAGAGTCCTGCACTTAGGACGGAAGAATCCCATGCACAGCTACAGACTGGAGACCGACGAGCTAGGCAGCAGTTCTGCAGAAAAGGACCTGGGGGTAACAGTGGATAAAAAGCTGGATATGAGTCAGCAGTGTGCCCTGGTTGTCAAGAAAGCTAATAGCATATTGGGCTGCATTAGTAGGAGCATTGCTAGCAGATCGAGGGAAGTGATTATTCCCCTCTATTTGGCATCGGTAAGGCCACATTTGGAGTATTGTGTCCAGTTTTGGGCCCCCCATTACAAAAAGGATGTGGAGAAGTTGGAGAGAGTGTCCAGAAGAGGGCAACGAAAATGATGAGGGGGCTGAAGCACGTGACTTATAAGGCGAGGCTGAGGGAACTGGGGTTGTTTAGTCTGCAGAAGAGAAGAATGAGAGGGGATTTGATAGCAGCCTTTAACTACCTGAAAGGGGGTTCCAGGGAGGATGGAGCTAGGCTGTTCTCAGTGGTGGCAGATGACAGAACTAGGAGCAATGGTCTCAAGTTGCAGTGTGGAAGTAGGTGTAGCCCCTCCCCTCGGGGCAGAAATTGTTTAAAATAACCCCTAACTGCAGAGAAGGCTCCATCCAGGACCTAGGGCTCCCAGGAGAGGGTGGATTCCAAGGGGAGCGACATCACGGGGAGCCTGGACAGGGGATGCAGCTCTCAGTCAAGGTCCTGGATAGGGTACGGGCAGGGACATCCCCCACGCGTGCACACAGACATCCTCTTACCTGGAAATGTGAAGCAGGGCTGCTCCAAAGTGGGGAACAGCCAGGAGGTGGTGGTTGCCCAGGGCTTCCTGGCGTCTCAGCAGCTGCAGGTGCTTCACATTCTGCCACCAGCTATGGGGGAAAGAGGCTGAGACTAGGAGCTGTGCCATGGAGAGAGCCATGCTGAGCGGAGGAGCGAGAGACACTGCCCATCAACACGGGGCTCCATCCCAGCCTGCAGCTATGGGTCCCACCCTGCCCACTGGCCTGCAGCCAGGGGCGTCAGAGGCAGATTCTGTACGCTGGCAATCTAATACTTCAGCTCCTGCCCCAAATACCTGCAATATAGGCCCCGGCATCCAGGGCTGAGGCCTCGAGGCACCATCCTCCAAGCACAGCGTGGAGGGTGGGATCCCCAGCAGAGCTGGCTCCTCGCAGGTTCCTATACAGCACCCATCACTTACCGAGCAAAGGCTTTGCGGACGAGGCAGTGCTTGAAGAAGGGGATGCACTGGAGCAGCTGCCACAGCATGGCCTGTCGGTGCCACTCTCCCAGTGTCAGAGCCTCAGCACCCTCTTCGGGGTGCACATGCAGCACCCCGAAGGGTGAGAAGACATAGTGTTCGGGATTGGCCTGCCGCTTAGGAACCACAACCAGGTCGTAGGGCCTGCATGGAGAAAGGAAAATACAAAGGCCTGAATGGAAAGAGGAAGCATGGCCTGACTGGTCGTCCCCCCACACACACACCCCTGCCTCTGCCATGGGGAGGCTAGCAGGGCATCAAACCCTGCAGCACCACTGGGGGCACCAGACCTGACACCCCAGAGGCTAATGCAACATGAGGGAAGTGCCTTTTGGGGCAGTGTGTCTGGGGGAAAGGATGGCAGCCCCCTGAAGCACCTGTTGGGGGCAGTGTGTGTGGGGGGGTGGAGGAGGGGAGAGAAAGTTTGGGATGTAGTTACCTGAAGTGTCTGTTGGGGGCAGTGTGGGGGGGAAGGGGTGAGAGTGTGCAGTTAGCGGAAGCACCTGTTGGGGGTAGTGTGTGTGTGTGTGCGGGTGACTTTGGGGGTGTACTTACCTGAAGTGTCTGTTGGGGGCAACGTTGAGGTAGACAAAGTTGATTTTCCCTAGGTGTCGGTTCCTCACAAAAATCTCAGCAGCCCGGATCCCGGTCAGGGACGGCCAGGATAAGCCCCCTTCTCCTTCCACCCCCTGGGGAGCAGGTGCTGCAGCCTCTCTGCCTGTGTCTGGAAGGAGCCTGCAGTGAAAACGTGATGAATGTGAGAGCTCAGGGCAGATGTTACCCAGCCCAGAGCCAGCCCTCTCCCGTGCATGGTAGGTTGGGGTGGTGCGGCGTGGGGGCAGCAGCTGGGATGCCATACGCAGCACTATTAGGATTTCCAGCTCCACAGTGCTGGAGAGACACTCACTCCATGAGGGGGGGGATGATCCCTGCCATTATTCCATCATACAGTGTGGACCCCATGCACTGGGAGGGCACTGTGTTGGCCAAAATCTTGTTTTTGAAATATATGTAAGAACAGAGCCACAAACCCCTTCCCCCCCCCCCCTTCCTACCAAAAGGCACATCAGTCTGAATCAAAAGCTAAAACCTCAAACTGACTCTTACTGTTCTACCCTTTTCAATGTTAATTCAAGTCTGTCTGCACTTTGTTTGTAATGTCTGTACTATGTCCACTGGCCAGTTTATCTGTTCATTTTACCTGCTTCCAATATATTTGTAAAAATCCTATTCTAAGTACAAAAGCCATACTGTGCAATGTAATGTATCTATCTAATTGTGAAAGACACTGTCAAAAATGAAATAAGGTTTGCTCTAAAAATAATATGTACGTTCTTCAGCTAGGAGTTGGCCCTGAGTGATTGAAGTGTGAATGGCCGAGCAATTGAGTTGGGTGTAGACAAAAAGAGTGATTGAACAATTGGTCTGAGTAAGGGATATCGAAACAGACATGAAGAAAACACCAGCCTCACCTAAAACGCTTGAGGGAAAAAGAAAGAAGCAAAGATGATCAAATGGCCAAAGAGGAGCCCACCCTGATGACTTTGGAGCCAGCCCATTTCAAAGGACAAAATCTGATCAGACTTGCAACAATGTGGGTGATTGAGAATCACACCAAGAATGCAGTTGCAGCATGACAATGCAAAACCCATAGACTGACATGGGGTCCTTTCCCTATAAAACGGGACAAGAAGATGAAGGCTGGAGGTTCGGGTCTACAACATCACATCAGCCAGGAGTACCGATGCGCATCGGCAGAACCTTGCTCCTCATCCTCATGCTCTACCCAGCCGGCACCAGGTGAATTCACCTATTGGGATAACTTCTGGGAAGCTCAGGCAGTGGCTCAGGCCAGTAACTATCATGAGCACCAAGAGGCTGGTAACTATGACATCTGGAAGATCCCTATGTATGTTTGTCTGTCTCCCTGTCTGTGTATGCCTGTCAGTCTGTGTGAGTGTGAATGAAAGCATCAATTGAAACATGTGTCTCTGTAATTGTAGTATTGATATCATGTTAATACTGTTTTCCTAGTGTTTACATTATTATTAATGCTATTCACAATATTAATGTTATTACAGTGTTGATACTTTTCTTTTCTTTAATACTATTTACCACGTTTCTGTGTTCACAATAAATGCAGCTTGTTGCCTTATCCCCTAATAAGATCCTGTAATATTTGTTATTTGGGTAACAACTGGAGCCTGGTGCCAGGATTTGGCAGAGGGAGCCCTTACCTCGGCTCGGCGCAGCAATACTTCACAGGCACCTCGGTACCAAGGGCTAGGGACATGAGGCCCAGGCTGCTTTTCCACTGGGTCTCATCCTGAGCCAGCTCCATGCCTACCACACCCACACAGCTCTGCAGCTCCTGCAAAGACACTGGGCCAGGCTGGCTCACGACTGCTGGTTCCTCTACCTCCTGCCCGAAGACAAAGGGGCAGAGCTGCCCTGCGAAGGCTGCTGCTGAGCCAACAGGGAGCAGCTTGGCGGGGGGTGCTGGATCCCTGCAGCATGCAGCAAGTGGATGGGCACACAGCTCGGAGTGGTCCTTGGGGAAGGCCCGGTCCATGGCTCCCAGGACATCTAGGTCAGACACGAGGGCCTGACTGCGGTGGTACTGGTCAGAAAGGCTCTCCAGGTAGGGCAGCAGCTGCTCCCGGCAACGCAGCTGCTCCCGGAAGGGTCTGAGGAGCCGCAAAGCGTCCAGCAGGTGCAGCCAGGCATTGCGGCTGCTCTTCTGCAGAACCTTCGCAAACACAGCAATCAGCTCGGCCACAAGCGCATCCACGTGCTGGGGGTCAGGCCTCCCCGTCTCCTGGAGCTGGGCCGCAAGGCGCTGGCGGACAGCCCAGGCCCAGCCACGCTCCACTGGCTGGGAGCTGCTGGGCTCTCTGCAGCCTGCAAAAGGACAGAGCCATGAGAGTAGAGCAGGGAAAGCGAGCAAGAGCTCAGCCCCTACCATCGCCCTTGTGCTGCCCTCACCCAACGGGACTGTCTTGAGGGGTCAGATTCCCTCCCACCTGTGTGATTCTTGATGGCTTAGGTGTGTTCACAGCTTCAACAGGATCCATTGCAGCTGGCTGACTTCAGGAGCTGGAATATGCACCGAGAGCTGAGTGACAGCTAGTCCATGAGTTTGCTGGGGCTTCTGTGCTGCTAGAGGCATTCCTCAGGCGCTGTCAGCACCAAATCCTGAGCATAACATGGTTTGATTGTGTGCAAAATGTCACCCCCTTGCAGATCCGGGCTTCCTTCAGTCGCTCATTATATTCAAAAGCGGAGCTAGGTGCTCTTCAGCCATGTTACCAGGATGGACAAAATACCCCGGCATACCATGCTCTCAAACTTCCCATCAACATGCAAAGGGGTGGACACGGTTGTGGATTTGCAGACCCGAGCCGGCTCTAGGAACATCACTGCACTAGTGGGGTGACACTGTGGTCACGCCAGCTGCACAACGGCCCGCAGTAGACTGACTATGCATGTTTGTGATGATTCCCCCCCCACCCCCATGCTGGACAAAGCAAAGAATGAGATATTGAGGTGTTGGCAAATGAAGAAGATGCCCCCAAATTCACTTCTGACCTCACCTGCGTCACAATCACCTCCAGAGCAAACCCTGGGCTGGGGCAATGGGGCCAGCACTGATTATGAGGAAAGAGCTTCCCCTTCTGAGTTGCCCCTCACCCCATTCCCATACTCCCTACTCCCTCTGGTTGTGGCAGCACAGAGACTATGGCTCCTTACCTGGGTCAGCTGCAGCAGGGAACAGGCTGGGGTGAGTCGGGGAAGTCTCCATGGTATCTCTGTGCACACAAATCTGCTGAAGACAAAGGCCAGGTCAGTCTGGGTGCCATGGAAACATGGGGAGGGGCAACAGGGGCAGGCTGTGGGAGTCAGAGGGGTCAGGCTGTGCCAGGGATGTGGGGAGGGGGCAGAGTGGGGTCAGGCTCTGCCAGGAGAATGGGGCAGGGCGAGATGAGAGGAGATTCAGTCTTTTCTCAGGGGAGGGTGCAAGGTTATACCAGAGAGGGCAAGCTGTGCCTGTGTGGAGGGAACAGAGTGGTGTTAGGCGATGCCGTTGGGGGGAAGAGGCAGGGGTCAGGCTGTGCCGGGGGGGCAATGGCAGAGATGCAGGATGTAAGTGATGGGGGCACTGGGAGGGGTGCAAGGTGGAGGAGTAGGCGATGGGGGGCCCTGGTGGTGCGTGTAAGGATCCATGAACTAGAACTAGATCTGCAGAGCCGGGGACAGCTGATGTTCCCACAGGGTCACCAGCAGGCCATGCAGCTGCCCAAGGGACCTAGAGTGCCAGTACGCTGCAGCCCTTTGATTGGCCAAGCACCCTATTTAACCCTGGAGCCTGCAGCAACTCCAGACTTTACCTTGTCTCCCGATCTCCTGTGTCCAACTCTTGCCTGCTACTACCTCTGATCCCCAGTCTCAACCCCAGCCAGACTCTGACCTGGACTCTTGCATACTGAACCTGGTCTAGCCGTTCCTCTGACTCATGCTCACCGACTGCCATCCCTAACGTGTAGACCCCAGCCCAGTTTGCCCAGACCTTGCCAAGCCCTTCACAGGGTTACAGAAGGGTTAGGTCTACCATCATGGATCCCATGGAGTACTGCATCTACAGGAGCAGGTTGCGCACAACTTCAAACCAAGAACCATCTGCTGCAGTCCCAAGCAGTGCAGCTCCTAGCAGACAATCAGACATGCCGTGAGCAGCTGGCATGGTCCCCGGAAGAGAATTCCATGCTCCAGGTTGGGACAATGTCTTCTGAAGAGGGCCCTGCAGTACCACTACCCAAATGTTTTGATGGATTCCTGAACCTATGCCATCTCCTTTTTATGCTCGGATTCGAATGTATCCCACTGACCAGGCCAGGGTGGGACTAGTGATCAGTTTGCTAGCCAGAGACGCGCTGGATTGTGCCTTCCCCCTGCTCATCGCACTGGCTCAGCAGAACCCACACTACAGGAAAGGCAAGGGGCAGCTGCATCGTGCTCTTCCCCGTCCTGGTGACTTATGGCTGATGTCGAGTGGAACGGGGCAGCCCAACTGCATCATTTTCGGTGTGGATTTAGTGAAGAGGTGAAGGCTGCGCTAGCCCACATGGAGACCCCAGCCTGCTTGGATGCTTTCAGTGACCTCTCTCCACATCAATAATCATCTGCATGAGTGAACCGAAGAGAGGGGGGACTTCACCCACACCAGGGAGTGTCAATAGGCAGACCACAGGCCAAATCTGGACGGCCAGACGCTTCTGAATGCACCTTGAAATCTTTCTATTTACTTATTACCATTATTGGTTTATTATTTCTCTAGAGTCTGGACTTTGACTATATCTTGAACGAGAAATTTGGACCTTGACAAAAAATAATTGAATACCCCAGGACCCAACCGTGACCACGCTGCACCCGATGCACGTTGATCTGGGCCACTGACGCTTGACCCTGGAAGAAAAGGAACAGCGACGGCACAATATGCTATGCTTTTATTTACAGAGCGCCCAGACAGGCCCTCACCTCTCACAGACCACAAACCCGCGAGGAATCAGGAAACGAGCGATCCCAGACCATATCAGGAGTTTCGGCCTGGGCACCATCAGGGCGTTATGCTCCAGAAGTACCCTGAGCCCTTAAGAGAAACCCAGTCCAGGACGCTTCCAAGTATGAATAAAGTTACTTACCAGGGCTAGGGCCAAGCTGATGCCCCCTCAGTGGGCCCTGATTGATTAAGGGGCTACTGACAGTTTTGTAGGTCCTAAAGCAGCTCAAGCACTACAAATCCATTCCCATTGAAAGCCTGCATCAGTTCCCATCCAAACGACAGATGGGTCCCTCCTGTCCTCAGGGCCAGTGACACAGGAAACAGTACCCCTAGAAGCCATAATCCAAGTCCATCAGAAAGTGCTACAGCTCAGTGTGATGCATTCTCCACACTTCCCCCTAATTTTCAGCATCACCTGGCTGGAGCAGCATAACCCTGGCCTCTCTCAATAGGAAAAGAGGATCAGCTTCCTCTCTGAACACTGCTGGCCCCAACCCTCTGATTCCAAGCAGCTGCAGGTGATTGGAAGCCACAGCACCTGTGGGGGAACGCTAGCTGGTGGTGGCTGGCAAGAAGGAGTCACTCCCAAGCCTGAGTCCCCATCTCCCTCAAAATTATTGGGATTATGCGGACATTTTTGAAAAGAAGAAAGCAAACATGCCACCTCCTCACCAGGACTATGACTGCCCCACAGACCTGCAACCTGGGGCAAAGGTCCCTTTCAGCCAGATCTATGCAATGTCCAAGCCAGAATGGAAGCCCTGTTCATACATCCAGAAAACCTGACCAAGGGCTTCATCCAGTGGTCCACCTCCTCAGCAGGGGCTCCAGGCCTTTCCGTTACAAAGGATGGAATGCTATGCCTCTGGGTGGAGGAGTGGGTGACGGTCCCAAACCAGTATTCCCGTCCTTAATCTTGGAGTTACTGGATCTGCTAGAGTTGTCTCCAGACTGGAGCTCTGAGGCCACTACAACCCAGTGCATCTCAGGGCAGCCTGCCTTTCAAACTCACTATGGGCATTTGGAATATTGAGTAATGCCATTCATTCCCACGATCTGCCCACACGTTGAGAATGACATATTTAGAGACATCCTGGACCAGTATGTAGTCATCTGCTTGTGTTTTCAGATAATCCCCAGCAGCACCATTACCACATTCGTTCCATCCTGGAAAAGACATGGAAGGGTGGCCTATTCGTGCCACTGGAAAAATGTACCTTGGACCAGTCCTCCACTGAATTCTTGGGTTACATTCTTTCCCCAGAAGGTATCAAGATGGACCCCCAGAAGGTGGAGGCCATCTGCAGCTGGGCAGTGCCGAAGCCCCCTCCAGAGCCACAGCACTTCCTGGCCTGCACAAACGTTTACTGATCGTTCGTTCGAGGCTTCTCAGGGCAAATAGCCCCCATGACCAACCTTCTCCACAAGGCTGTCACATTTGTTCGGGTACCCGAAACTCACCATGCCTTCAGACAGCTCAAGGCTGCTTTCATCGCTCCCATTCTAGCACATCCAAACTAACCAAGCATTCATTGTGGAAGCCCGTGCCGCCAATGTAGCCATTGGGGCTGTACTCTCTCAGATGCAGGGTCTACAGCAAGTGTTGCACCCCTGCACCTACTACACCTGAAAATCTAACTCTGCTGAACAGAATTGAGACATTAGGTAAGGAGCTACTCACAATTAAAATCAGCCTTTGCAGAATGGCACCATCACCTCAAGGGACCCTGACACCCAGTGCAAGTCTTTTCTGACCATGAGAATGTTGAATAAAAACATAAGAACAGCTATACTGGGTCTGACCAATGGTCCATCTACCCCAGGAGCCTGTCTTCCAGCAGTGGCCAGTGCCGGGCCCTTCAGAGGGGATTTCCTGGTGCAAGTGCTGGAGCAACCAACTAGGGGCCGTGCTTCTCTTGACCTGCTGCTCACAAACAGGGAAGATTTGGTAGGGGAAGTAGAAGTGGGTGGTAACCTAGGCAGCAGTGACCATGAGATGGTTGAGTTCAGGATTCTGACAAAAGGAAGAAAGGAGAACAGCAGGATACGGACCATGGACTTCAGAAAAGCAGACTTTGACTCCCTCAGGGAACTGATGGGCAGGATTCCCTGGGAGGCTAATATGAGGGGGAAAGGAACCCAAGAGAGCTGGCTGTATTTTAAAGAGACCTTATTGAGGGCACAAGAGCAAACCATCCCGATGTGCAGAAAGAATAGCAAATATGGTAGGCGTCCAGCTTGGCTTAACAAAGGAGTCTTTGGCGAACTTAAACACAAAAAAGAAGCTTACAAGAAGTGGAAGCTTGGTCAGATGACTAGGGAGGATTATAAAAACACGGCTCGAACGTGCAGGAATGAAATGAGGAAGGCCAAAGCACAATTGGAGTTGCAGCTAGCAAGGGATGTGAAGGGGAACAAGAAGGGTTTCTACAGGCATGTTGCCAACAAGAGGAAGATTAGAGAAAGTGTGGGCCCCTTAGAGAATGAGGGAGGCAACCTAGTGACGGAGGATGTGGAGAAAGCTGAGGTACTCAATGTCTTTTTTGCCTCTGTCTTCACAGACAAGATCAGCTCCCAGACTGCTGCACTGGGTGGCACAGAATGGGAAGGAGGCGAACATCCCGCAGTGCTGAAGGAACAGGTCCAAGACTATTTAGAAGGATTGGACATTCACAAGTCCATGGGGCCGGATGCAATGCACCCGAGGGTGCTGAGGGAGTTGGCTGAGGTGATTTCAGAGCCATTGGCTATTATCTTTGAAAGCTCGTGGGAACAGGGGGAGGTCCCTGAGGACTGGAAAAGAGCAAATCTAGTGCCCATCTTCAAAAAAGGGAGGAAAGAGGATCCAGGGAACTACAGACCGGTCAGCCTCACCTCAATCCCTGGAAAGATCATGGAGCAGGTCCTTAAGGAATCCATTTTAAGGCATTTGGAAGAAAGGAGGGTGATCAGGAACAGTCAACACGGATTCACCAAGGGAAAGTCATGCCTGACCAACCTGATTGCTTTCTATGATGAGGTGACTGGCTCTGTGGATGTAGGGAAGGCGGTGGATGTGATATACCTTGACTTTAGCAAAGCTTTTGATACTGTCTCTCACAGTATTCTTATCAGCAAGTTAAAGAAGTATGGGTTGGATGAATGGACTATAAAATGGATAGAGAACTGGCTAGAGCATAGGGCTCAACGAGTAGTGATCAATGGCTCCATGTCTAGCTGGCAACCGGTCACAAGCGGAGTTCCCCAGGTCGGTCCTGGGGCCGGTTTTGTTCAACATCTTTATTAATGATCTGGAGGATGGGGTAGATTGTACCCTCAGCAAGTTTGCGGATGACACTAAGATGGGGGGAGTGGTAGATACCCTGGAAGGTAGGGATCGGATACAGAGTGACCTAAACAAATTGGAGGATTGGGCCAAAAGAAATCTAATGAGGCTCAACAAAGAAAAGTGCAGAGTCCTCCACTTAGGAAGGAAGAATCCCATGCACAGCTATAGACTGGGGACCGACAAGCTAGGCAGCAGCTCTGCAGAAAAGGACCTGGGGGTAACAGTGGATAAGAAGCTGGATATGAGTCAGCAGTGTGCCCTGGTTGTCAAGAAGGCTAATGGCATATTGGGCTGCATTAGTAGGAGCACTGCCAGCAGGTCACGGGAAGTGATTATTCCCCTCTATTCGGCATTGGTGAGGCTGCATTTAGAGTATTGTGTCCAGTTTTGGGTCCCCCACTACAAAAAGGATGTGGACAAGTTGGAGAGAGTCCAGCGGAGGGCAACCAAAATGATTAGGGGGCTGGAGCACAGGACTTATGAGGAGAGGCTAAGGAAACTGGGCTTGTTTAGTCTGCAAAAGAGAAGAATGAGGGGGGATTTGATAGCGGCCTTTAACCACCTGAAAGGGGGTTCCAGGGAGGATGGGGCTAGGCTGTTCTCGGTGGTGGCAGATGACAGAAAAAGGAGCAACGGTCTCAAGTTGCAGGGCGCGAGGTCTAGGTTGGACATTAGGAAAACGTTTTTCACTAGGAGGGTGGTGAAGCACTGGAATGGGTTACCTAGAGAGGTGGTGGAATCTCCATCTTTAGAGGTTTTTAAGCTGAGGCTTGACAAAGCCCTGGCTGGGATGATATAGCTGAAGTTAGTCCTGCTTTGGGCAGGGGGTTGGACTAGATGACCTCCTGAGGTCCCTTCCAACTCTAATATTCTATGATTCTAATGAATAGAACAGGTAATCCATCCTGTCAGCTGTTCCCAGCCTCTGGCAAACAGCAATCCCTGTCTATCCTGGCTAATAGCCATTGATGGATCTGTCCTCCTGAACTGATCTAGTTTTTTTTAACCCCGTTATAGTCTTCGCCTTCACAACCTCCTCTAGCAAGGAGTTCCACAGGTTGACTGTGTGAAGAAATATTTCCCTTAGTTTGTTTTAAACCTGCTGCCTATTAATTTTGCGACCCCTAGATTTTTTGTTATGAGGAGTAAATAACACTTCCTTCTTTACTTTCTCCACACCAGTCATGATTTTATAGACCTCTATCATATCCGCCATTAGACATCTCTTTTCCAAGCTGAAACATCCCAGTCTTATTAATCTCCCTTCATAGGGAAGATTTTCCATACCCCTAACCATTTTTGTTGCCCTTTTCTGTACCTTTTCCAATTCCAATATATCTTTTTTGAGATGGGGTGACCAGATCTGCAGGCAGTATTCAAGATGTGGGCGTACCATGTATTTATAAAGAGGCAATACAATATCTGCATAAGGCTTGAACCAAAGACAGTTCAGGCAGGCATTATTCATCTCTCAGTTCGATTTGTCATCAGCTATCATTTGGGAACCAGGAATGAGAAAATCAGGCCATGTCTACACTACAGAAATCTGTCAACATAAGATATGTCGATTTTCAGCCAAGATGTCCACACTGCTATCCTTGGGTCAGTGGAGTGCGTCCTCACTAGGACCACTTCCACGCACCTATGGGGCAGTTTGGGAGGAGCTGAGAGAGACACAGGCTCCCATAGGCTCCCAGCTGCCCCCATCACCACTACCAATCCCAGCCAGGGCGCAGGGACCTCCCAGCTCCCAGGCAGGAGCCAGCTGCAGCCCCTCCCAGCTTGCCCAGTCCCAGCTCACAGCCGGGAGCTGGGAAGCAGTCGTCCAAGCCTCGGCTACCAGCAGGGCTGCAGCTGCCCAGCTGCAAGCCCGGGCATGGGCAGCTGCAGCCCCACTGCACCTGGGATGCCAGCAAGCCCCAGGCAGCTGCCAACCGGCTGCAAGCCCGCCCGCAGCTTGCCAGCGTCCCAGTGCGGCAGCCACCCACACCCGGGATCGCAGCCGGAACATAGCAGCTTGCAGAGCCGGGCACCAGCCTCCCTCCCCCACCCCCCACGTATCAATTTGACAAGTATGACAGCCCCTAAACTGCTCTAAGGGGACACAGTGTCTACACTGACACTGTGTCGCCCTACCTCTGCCAACAAAGACCCTACGCCGCCTTTTGTCGAGGTGGTTTTGTTTTGTCAACAAAACCGGGCTGTTTTGTCAACAAAAGGGTGGTTGCAGTGTATACACCAGGATTGTTTTGTCGACAAAACTCACCTTTTGTTGACAAAACTCTCTAGTGTAGAGCAGGTCTCAATGCCTTATCCCAAAAGGGGGAATACTACTACCAAGAGGGCGAGGAGCCTAACCAAGAATCATCCCATCTTCCAAAATCTCTTAACTTTCTTAGTGCCACAATCCACCAAGACCTGTTTGATCTAATCCAATCCACGCTGTAGGAGAGTAAAGAGTTAAAAGCTGGATAAGTGGTTAGGCCTAAGCTACAGGGAATGGGGTCAAGGCACGGGCAAACCTTGTTTCTGTTAATTGGTGTGAATTCTAGTTGGAGTTTGTTATCTCTCTTCTTTATCTGCCTTCCTGGCCATCTGGGCTGGGAATGAGGCTAATAAAAATCACTGTCACCACTCCTGAGTAAGGCCTTGGTGGGAAGAAAGTATTATCTTCCTTCTTCCCCTCGCATACCTTTACTTCAAAGAATGTTAGTGTAAAATGTATAGGTTTTAAGGTGATGTGCCTGACCTCTGTATGGTAACCCTGTAAACAACAAACAGGGATGGGTATAATTATATTCATTATGTAGTTGTTAATATTCATTTTATAGGTGTCAATGTAACCAAATAAGGGTCTATGGGGAGTTGCTGGAAATGTATACATTTACATACTGTTTTGGATAAAAGAATTGTAAAGCAACCCCCTCGTTGCTCACTCACGGCGTTGAGGTGGAATGAGCAGGCAATAAAGGGTTCCGTCTCCCCAATCCGCCCGCGGGACAACCTGTTTGGTTATTTCTAACACACGTTAGCCCAGGAGGTGATGGAATAGCCTGCACAAACAAGAGCCAGAACCAAAATGCAATGCTCCACATGGGATGAGATCCCCTACCTCGATGGGCACACATATATTTCCTCAGCTAGAAGTGCTCCATCTCTGCCACGACACTCCATTGGGAAGCCATTCTGGTTGCCTTAGGACTTTCTGCATGGCTTCCTGTTTCTTCTGGTGGCTCCATATGCAAGCCAATGTCCAGGACCATATTGACTCTTGTGACCTGTGTGCACATGCCAAGACGCCCCATGCTAAGCCCTTCAGCACACTGATATCCCTCAAGATCCCGCCTAGAGGGCTTTGATCACCATGGACTTCATAACAGAACTCCCTGATTCTGACAGCCATACAATGATCTTAATTGTTGTAGACCAGCTGACCAAAATGGTACACTGCCCTCTGCTAAATAAACAGCTTGACTCCTAGTGGTTCATGTGGTCTGCCTTCTAGGGCTTCTGGACCATATCACCTCAGACAGAGGCCTGCAATTTGTCTCTTATTTCTGGCATGAAGCAACCCGGCTAATGGACGTTCGCACTTTTCCTTTCTCTGCATACCACTCCGACAGAAGAGCGGACAGAGAGGGTGAACCAAGCATTAGAGCAATAACTAAGGCATTTTGTCAACTACCATCAAGACCATCCATCATAACTGGTTCTCTCTCCTTTCTTACACCAAGTTCTCGTCCAGCACCAATCCTGCCTCCACAGGGCACAGCACCTTCTTTGAAAATTGCATTTTGCACCCTTGCTTCCACTCAGCCTTGCCAGCAGCCCCCGCAAACCCAGCCGCTGCCAACTGGATCCAACAAATTCATCACACACAGGAGGAGCTTAAGGACCACCTCGAAGACACAAAAAAGAAACTACAAGTGGTACGAGGACCATCCATGCCAGGAAGGTCAAGTTCTCACGGTGGGTCAAAAAGTCTGACTTGCAACAACATAACGCCGTCCAAAAAGGCCGTCAGCTCCTCAGACCCTTCCAGACACGTTAGCAAATCAGCCCCCTTACCTTCCAACCGCAGCTCCCTTGATCTCTTAAGGTACAACCTGTTTTCCATGAACCCCTCCTGAAGCCTTACACATGGGCCCCTTTTCCTGATCCCAACAGCCACCCGCACCAGCCCAGGTCCCAGGGCACGAGGACCAGACACTGCACGCTGTGCTGGACTCTCAGATGCAGAGCAGAGACTGTACTGCCTAGCCACGGGCAGGGCCACAGCCCTGACCAACACGCCTGAGAACCTGCTGCCCTTCTGCACGCCCGACCTGGCCAGTGCCATCCCCCCGCTGGGCGGAGCAGGAGGGGCGGGTGATGGGGGTACAGGTGTGGGGCTGGGGAGGCAGGGGGCTGGGTGGGGGATGGGGTGCTGCCGGGCAGTGGGGTGAGTGTCGGTGAGTGGGGTGCAGGGATGGGGTGCAGTGCGGTGGGGTGGAGGGCAGAGCGTGGGGCGTGGAGACCTGGGGGTGGGGATTTGGGGGACACGGGGCCGGGATGGCGAGCAGTGGGGGAAGGGAGGGGAGGGAGCACTGGGGGCAGGGCGCGGGGGTGAGCAGCGGGCGGTGGGGGAGGGGAGGGGGGGGGCGGAGGACAAGCAGGGGGTGACGGGCCGGGCCGGGCTGGGGGGGGGGCTGGTCCTGGCCGCACCCACCGCGAGCTCCGGCGCCGCCCGCCCGGTAACTAACGGCGCCGGCGCTGGGCGGGAACCAGCAACGGGCGGTCGCGAGGCGGAGGCGGGGCCGGGCCCTCGCCCCGCCCCGCGCTGAGACTCCCCCCCCCGGCGCGGCCCCGCCCCTCTCAGGAGAAGTGGCGCGGGGGTGGGGGGGGCACGTCGGCACCCCCCGCATTGGAACTGCCCGCCCGTTCTCCAGCCCGGCCCGGCCCGGCCCGGCGCCCCCCCCCCGGTCCGGGGTCAGAGCCCGCCCCGCGCCCCGCGCCCCGCTCCCCGGCGGGGGCCCAGCCGTGCAGGGTCACGCGCATCGGCCGGGGGGGGTCGGTCAGTGCCGCGTGCGGCCGCAGCCCCTGCACCACGGGGGGGGGCTCAGCTCCCCCGGCCCCCCCATTCACACACACACACACGTTGGACGGGCCGCTGGCTCCGCGCGCTTTGCCCGCTGCAGCCGCCTCTCCGCCCGCATCTCGCTGGGGGCTTTTTCCGGTGGCCGCCCCCCGCTGCAGCTGCCCGGCACCCCCTTCACCCCCAGTCCGCCCTGCACCCTTGGCTGGCCCCGGCTGCTCTGGGCTCCTTCCAGCTCCCGGCGGCTGTCCGACCCTCGCTCTGCCAGACCTCGGCCTGCCCCTTCGCTGGAAGGAGCAGCCTGGGCCAGGGTCTCCCCACACGCCCTGGGGGGAGATGGACGGAGAGATCATCCTCGTCCAGTAGTAGCAGAACTGTCCTAGTCCGCTCAGGCCCAGGAGCACCTCTCATGGGCCAGCCCCCCTCGTACAAGGTGCTGCACGAACCCAGGTCAAGGACAGCGCCTGTCCCAGAGCTTAGGAAAAGAGACAACAGATGGCTGCTACAAGTGGACAGACGGATGGTGCCGTGCAGGCTGCACTGAGACAATCCTGGTCTGGCGGCAGGCGGGGATCTGAGCGCACCAGCAGTGTCTCCAGGAGGCAGCGGCTGCAGAGGGAGCCTTGCAGATGTGTGTAGGGAGCTGCTCCTGCTCAGAGAAGCAGCCCTGGAGAAAGCAGGAAGGGGCTTGTCTGACATTTAACAGGCGGGTGATGGAGGCTGGCTCATGGCTGTGGTACTCCCAAGCGTTCCCGGTGCTGAGCCAGCCAGCCCACCAATTCTCTCAGGGCTTCCTGCTGCAGAGATGCTGGAAGAAGCTCGGGGCATTGCTTTCCTACTCTGCTTGCTCACTCTTACAAGCCCTCAAGCTAATTTCTCTCCTCTCTGTTGCCTGCTGCAGGAGAAGAGCCTTCTCTTGGCCTGACACGAGCCAGGGCCCTTTTGAAGCAAGTGGGGTGTCCTAGTCTCCCCACTCCCTGAGGGTCTGTGCTGAGGC
This sequence comes from Emydura macquarii macquarii, assembly GCF_026122565.2. NCBI lineage: Eukaryota > Metazoa > Chordata > Testudines > Chelidae > Emydura > Emydura macquarii. Next base: position 283,777 of record NW_027132798.1, on the reverse strand, counting down.
CTCCCCTCATGGCTCAAACCCCCTTTAGCATTGGGAGGAGTTGGGGCCTGTCCCTCCATTGAGCAGCGGCAATAACTACATGGTGGTCACGGTTGCCTACGCACTCAGCTCTTGCTTAGCCAGCGCACACATCCACATGCCAACTGCCCCAAAGAGCAACAGCTGGAGAAACGGCTTCTCTGGGCCTGGAGCTCCTGGTTCACAAGCAAGTCTCCCCCCCCAGCTCTCTAAGGAGCCTTTTCCTGAGTCCAGCAGGGAAACCCCCAGGAGCCTGGAGCGCCGGCTCCAGCCACAGCCTTCAGTGGGAACCCCGTCTCCCAAAGGGCTCTGGCCTTCCCAGCCCATGCCGACAGTGTACAGGCAGCTCCCCGCTCTCTGCGCTGCCTGCTGTGGCTGCTCCAGTCCTGGAACCAGGCCCCGTGAGAAATGCGGAGCTCTTTGTTAAAAGCTTTATTACCTGCGTACAGCTCTATGCCATCCACTTGGCACGGCTGCTCAATGGAGCGGGGAGAGGATTTCCTCCCTGGGCCCAGGGAACTGAGACCGATGCTGCCTGGGGGGATCCCCTAACAAGCCCTGGCTGGAATCCACACACATGAACAGAAGGCACTGCACTCACCATGGAGAGTGCAAGGACTGGGCCATTAGCACTTAACTACTGGGACAGCCAAGAGGAGGTGATTTCAGGCAGCTCCCTGCAAGGACTGGGCCATTAGCAAAGAATGGAACAAAGGGAGGGTGGTCTGAGCGGACAGCTGGTAAGGGTGTGGCCGTGAGGAGAGCAGCCCCAGAAGACAGCGACAGAGAAGTTGGATCTCAGCAGAAGACCATGCGTTAGGCCAGTCAGGATTCTGCCCTAAGCCTGGCTTGCCTAAACTAACCTAGGGTTCCTCCCACACCGTATCCAGGTGCTACCCCCTTCTTGTGAAACTGCTCATTTGCCGTGCCGACGTCTCTGAGCAGGAATTCACCTCAGCGGGACTGGCTGGGCATTGCGGCCTGCCTTGCAGAGAAGTGCGGCCCCAGGGGGTGGGGGCTGACACTCAAGGCATAACGCCCAGGAGACTGTTTAAAAGCTGGGGCAAGACCCTGTAAATCCGTGACAAGTGCTTCAGCCCCCTTGCTCCACCTTCGAGCATCTTGCCTTGGTGCAGGGAGGGCGGACAGGGCTTTTTCCCATGGGAGGCGGACATGGGCCTGCCTTAGGAATGTGCAGGATACTCCACTCACTCCTGTGGGGCCACATAAGCTCCATTCGCCTGCTGTCCAAAAACCCAGGGCTGAACCCCTCTTCTTAGGGTAACCCCATTGTCTTACAGGGAGCGGGGCCAGGGCTCACCCCACTAATTCAATGTCAAAATGGTGCAGCAGAGCCTTAGTGCCTAAGGGGGAGCATCAGCATGCGGGGCTGCCAGCTACACGCAGGGGGTCTCTGCCAGTTCGTGTGCCCATGCAGACAGAGACAAGAGAATCACATGAGAGCCAGGGACAGAAGCAGTACCGGATGGCTCCATGGACGGCTGCCAGGGCTCTTCCACCAGCTGGGCACTTCCTGCAGGAGGCTGATAGGAGAGTGAGGGGCTGGTCCCCGCCCAAAGCATCCCATGTACCCAGAAAATCCAAGGGATACTGATTTATTGGTAATATGAAATAGCCTCCCAGGGACACAGAGAAAACCCTGCCCTTGGGCATGAGAGTCTACTGCACAGCAGCTGCTGTGGCTACAGAGTCCTCAGCAGGGCCCCTCAACGGGCGGGGAGCAATGGGTGCACCACATGGTCCAGCCCCAGGAAGAGGGGCAATGAGAGCGAGCAGCTGGAAGGTCCCACCTTTGCTGCTCTCAGCCCCAGTGTCAGGCAGCTGGTCCGGCCCAAATGCTGCTGGAGCTGGAGTGGCTGCGATGCCAGGAGCCCCAGGATGCAGCTGGCACCCATACGGGTCAGTTCTGATGCTGGTACTGCAGAGGAAGTGCCCATCAGGACTGGAGCCAGCCCAGGATGCAGCTGCAGTGCCCCTGAGAAGTTGTTTCTCACCCTGGTTACAAGAGGCCCAAGTCCAGGGCACAGCCATCTGGCCCGCCACGGCTCCGTGCCACGGAGGACTGGGGAACGCCCGGAGGCAGTTGGGCTGGCCCTAGCTGCCGCTGTCGGGGGCGCTCTCCGGACCAGCTACCTGCTGGCTAGGGTGGGTTTCAGACCCAGCTGGTCCTGGCAGGGTTGCAGGGGCAGTGCCAGGGACCTCGTTCGGGCTGGAGCCCAGGGCCACCTGGGCTGCAGTGGCCTCGTAGTCAGAAATGCGGCGCTGCACGATGGAGGGCATGAGCTGCACGTAGGCCCCCATCAGGCGGTGGTTGGAGTGGACGAGCTTCCCAGCGCAGCCATCCAGGCAGGCCTCCTGCAGGACCAAGACACGGGTGTCACGGGGGGACGCGGAGACGCGGGTGTCACGGGGGGACGCGGAGACGCGGGTGTCACGGGGGGACGCGGAGGCGGCTTCCATTGCTCCCAGACCTCCCCACCCATCCCCACCAGCCCCCCTGCCCGCCCCCCTCCACAGGCACCCCTGCTGCTCTCAGGACCCGGGCCCCGAAGCTGGGCACCCCGCGCTCCGAGCGCACGGGCAGAAGGCAACGATCCCGCCCGCCGCACCCCGGGGAGAGCCGCCCGCCCCCCGCCCGGCCTGGCCCAGGGGAGCCCCGCTCACCTCCTCCCTGCTGAGCGCCCGGTAGTTGAGGTTGCAGACGCAGCGCAGGAAGCAGAGCTCAGTCATCCTGTTGTAGACCAGCAGGAAATCCCGCAGCTGGAAGGGAGGAGCGGGGGGGGGGTCAGACCGGACTGGGGGGCACAGCAGACCTCCCCCCGCAGAGCGGCTGGACGGGGGGGGGGTCAGACCGGACTGGGGGGCACAGCAGACCCTCCCCGCAGAGCGGCCTGAGCCAGACCGGACTGGGGGGCACAGCAGGACCTCCCCCGCAGAGCGGCTGGGCTGAGCGGGGGGAGGGGTCAGACCGGACTGGGGGGCACAGCAGAGCAGCGGGGGGGTCAGGACAGCCCCTCCCCGCAGAGCGGCTGGGCTGAGCGGGGGGAGGGGTCAGACCGGACTGGGGGGCACAGCAGACCCACCCCCCCCGCAGAGCGGCTGGGCGGAGCGGGGGGGGGGGGGTCAGACCGACTGGGGGGCACAGCAGACCTTCCCCCCCCCCCCGCAGAGCGGCTGGGCTGAGCGGGGGGGGTCAGACCGGACTGGGGGCCACAGCAGACCTTCCCCCCCCCGCAGAGCGGCTGGGCTGCCGGCTCCACAGCAGACCCCCCCCGCAGAGCGGCTGGGCTGGCGGCTCCTTTCGCTCTGAGGCCCCCCGACAACCACAGCCGCTCCCCCCGCCCCCGCCCGCCCGGCCCGGCCCCGCTACTCCCCTCCCCCCGGCCCGACTCACGCTGCGCAGCTGCTGCTGCTCGCCCGGCGGCTCCATCCCCAGCCCACGTGACGCACGCGCCGCACCTCACCGCTTACTTCCGTCCCGTCTCTGACGTCACACACGGCCCGTGGGGCCGGTCCACTCCGAGGAACGCTTTTGCGGCCGATGCCTATACGTCACTTCCGTCCTGCTTTCCAAACTGTTTTCGCGTTCAGGGGTCACTTCCGCCCTCTTTGCCTGCCGCCGTTTCCGTCTGCAGTGATGCCGTCACTTCCGTCCTTCCTTCTGGCGGCCTCTGCCCGGCTCGTGACGTAGTTTCCGGTCTGTCCCGGGGCCGAAGCGGATCTGAGGCCGGAGCCTCCGGCGCTGGGTGACCCCCGGCAGTGGCCGGAGCAGGTGGGGGCGGGTTTGGGGCCGGGCGGGGGGAGGCCAGGTCGGGCGGGTGGGGGAGGGGCTGGGGTTGGGGGGGGTCTCCCTGCTGCTCAGCATCCCCTGGTGCCGGGTGCCCTGCCGCAGGTCCGGGAGCAGGCAGGCCCCGGGGGCGCCGTGCCGTGCCGTGCCGTGCCACGGCTCCCCCGGGTCGGGCGGGGGGTTCCCCGCAGCGCCCCTTGCCGTGTGCCGCCGGGTTCGCCTGGCGGTCCTGTTCGGCGCTGGCCCGGCCCGGCCCGGCAGCGGTGTGCGGGGTGGTGCGAACAAGCTGCTTTGGCCCCCAGGGCCTCTGCAGGGCCCGGCCAGTGCCGGGGAGCAGGGCCCGGCCCGTGCCTGTGCATGTCCCCGTGGGGCTGGGCTGGGCTGGGCTGGGCTCTGCGTCTGCCGCCTGCTCCGGGCAGGGCCGGGTGGTGGCTGGTCGAGTCTCGCTGCTGCAGCCCGGCAGCCCGGCTGGGGCCCTGGGGCGGAGCGGAGCGGGGCTCGGGGCTGTAACGGGGCGGGGGCGGTGCTGCTGGTGCTGCGGAATGTGCACTGACCGGTCTGGCAGGCTGGGCTCCTCCTGCTGCGGGAGCTGCTGCCTGCGGCCGGCTGCGTCTCCTCTCCTGCTGCCTGCCTGCCTGCTGCCTGCCTGCCTCCGTGCTGGGGGCTGCCGCTCCTGCCGCCTGGTGCCGGGGAGGGAGGGCGGGTAAGGCCGGGCTATCACTCTGCCTCCCCCCCGGTGTGCAGGCTGCCCGTAGCTCCCTGCTCCTCCACGCAGAAGGGCTCGGTGCTGTCAGCCCTGTGGTGGCCCTGCCCCGTGTGGAGACCAGCTGGGCCCCGGTTTCTGTCCGGCTGAGTGAATTGCCCGTGTGGGGACCTGGCATTGCCCTTTGGCTTGGCGTGTCTCTGGCATGCAGGGCGGACTCGAGGGGCACGGCTGTGTCTTAGGTTCTCCTGGGAATTGCGTTAGTCCTGAACGCGCTGCCCTCAGCCCTGCCCACCGGTGCCCACCATGCAGCAGTAACTCTCTCGCCCAGGGTGCTCCCTGGCCATGGCACGGGCTGGAGATATCGCCTACTGCGGAGCCTTGGGGACGTGGCTGTTGGCACCAGCTCCCTGGGCACTGGGCCAGGAGCCGCTCGGCTGTGAGGGCCAGGTGTGTCCGGAGGCAGCTGGCTCACCCACCCTCCGCTGAGGAGCTGCAGGTGTTGGAGAGCTCAGGAGATTCTACAAGGCAGGGAGCTGCTGCTGCCCCCCCCCCCCCCCCGGCGAGGGGGGCCGCTCAGCCGGTTGTGGGGGAGCTGCTGCCTCTAGGTGAACCGCGGGCCTCCTATTCCACACAGCCCACCCCATGCTCCCCGGAGCAAAGGAGAGTCACTGACACTGCTAGGGAGCAAAGGAACACTTGCAAACCCAGTGCACAGGTGGCCTGTGGAACTCACTGACACTAGGTCCCGCTGACCCAGGAGCTGGGCAGGAGGGTTCCAGCATCTCTGTGGAAGATGAGCCCCAGCTTTACGTCAGGGAAGAGAGATACAGAGGGAGCCCTTTGGGTCTCGGGGGACTCAGGCTGACTCTCAGGGAGCCCTTTGGGTCTCGGGGGACTCAGGCTGACTCTCAGGGAGCCCCAGCACTTGGGCAGGACCCAGCTCTGGGGAACAAGCCGTGGGCAGGGAGCCCCAGGGGACTCAGCTTCTTCAGCTGTGGGGTGAGTGACAGCCACACTGCTGCATCTGCTGGGAGTCTGGGATGTGCCCCGGAGCCCGGCCGTGCAATGCTGCCTCTAGCCAGCCAGGCCTGCGGTCCCCTCTGCTCTATGAGCCAGAGCCTCGTAGCCCCAGGTCCTGCTTTGGGCCTGGGCTGAGCGAGTCCAGGCCCTGAGACCCACAGAGGCCGTCCCAGCCATGGAGGTGGCAGAGCAGTGTGGGTCTGTGAGCCCCGTGTGTGCACTGCCCTGGGGGGTCGGGGTGGGGGGGTGTTTTCTAGTGGCTGCCCCGGTCCCTGGGATTTGGGGTTGTGAGCCCAGGCAGGACAGTCGGAGCGGGGCTGCCCACTGCTTGGCAGGGCTGTGGCAGCTGAGCCCACGCACACAGGGCCCATTGTTCTCAGCTAAACTCCTTATCGGGCGTGACTGGCAGGTGCAGGGCAGTGCTGCCCCGGAGGCAGCAGGCTGGGTGGCCCCGAGGTCTTTGCCGTAGGCTCCTGAGGAGGGGAAGGAGAATGTCTGAGTGGGAGGCACCGTGGTGATCCGTGGAGCGCTGGCCGTGCCAGCACTGCTGCCATTCTGACGGGGGCAGGGGCCCGTGGGGCCGGCTCTCTCACAGCACCCAAGGCAGCCGCGGCCGGTGGGAAGCCCCCCAGCCCCAGGGGCGGAGGTTGGGAGCTGATGGGTCTGGAACGTCTGGGCAGCGTGGGGAGGCCTGTGCTGTGTTGTGCTGCTGCCCTGCCCTGCCCTGCCCTGCCGGCTGTGCCAGAGGAGGCAGCCTGTGTCCTGGCAGGGCCGGACCTCCTGGGAAGGGGCTGTGGACAGACAGGCTGTTCTCGGGCACTGGCATTGGGGGGGATGGTATGTAATCTGTGTGCCAGTCCCGGGGGGTAGGGGGGGATTCAGGCTGAGTCCTCTGGGAGCTGCAACCAGCCAAGGCAGCGTCTCGCAGGGATGGCAGGTGGGCCGGGGCCTAGGGAATAGACAGCAGAGCGCGAGGCAGAGCCTTGGCAGGAACCCAGCCTGCTGGTGGCCCCTCAGCCTCTCCCTGTCGCTGCAGATCCTGACCATGACGGATGGGCTCATGAGCAAAGCTGCCACCATGGAGATCCCCATCAACGGCAGCGGGGACACGGGCAGCCTGCCCGAGGATGATGGCCTGGAGCAGGTATGTGCCGGGGGGGTGGGCTAGATGGGCATGTTGGGGTGATTGAGAGCAGGGCCGGGCTAGGTGGGTGTGTCGGGGGAGGGGTGGGGGCACCAGGCCAGGTGGACGTGTCGGGGGGATGGGAGTGGGGGCACCAGGCCAGGTGGGCATGGCGGGGTGCATTGGACTAGCGGGCATGATCTAGGGAATGAGGGAGTAGGTTGCACTGGTGGGGACGGGCACTGTGTGGAAGAAAGCATAAAGTCAAACAGAGTAAGCATCACCAGTGACTCCACCTGTGTACAGACTGCCTGTGGAAGGAAGTTCCAGACTTGAACAGGATGACTAGCGGTAGGAATATGCTAGCGGGCGCCTGAGCAGGCTGGTGATGGTGATTGTGAAACGCTCGGAGATTACAGAAGGGCAGAGAACACAATAGTAATGGGGGATTTCAACTATACGTCGCCTCCAGAAGGTGCAGAAATCAAGTTTGTAGACACCTGAAGTGACTGTTTCTTGGAGCAGCTAGTCCTGGAACCCACAGGGGCTCATTCTTGGTTTAGTCTGAAGAGAGCACAGGATTTGGTCCAGGAGGTGAATATAACTAAACTGTGTGATAACGGTGACCATAATGTAAGGGAATTTAACATCCTTGTGGGGGGAGGGGGAGTACCAAAGAAACCTCCACAGTGCCTTTTACATTCAAACGTGGGAATTATACAAAATGAGGATCCTAGTTAAATGGAAATGAAAAGGACCAGTCACAAGAGTGACGTGCCTGCAGACTGCTTGGAGTCTAAATGTGTGCCCCAAAGCAATCAATCAGCCATAAGAGGACCAAAAAAACGCCGCCATGGCTAAACAGCAAAGTCAAAGAGGCAGTTAGAGGCAGAAAGGCTCCCTTTAAAGACTGGAAATCAAATTCTGCTGAGCAAACCAGGAGTCTGGGAAGTGTGTAAGTATAAAAGGCAGGTGAAGAGAGCATTTGAAGAGCGACTAGCCAGGGACACACAGCGGGGCCACTGGACTGTCAGGGGTTAAAGGAGCGCTCAAGGAGCTCCATGAATTCTTTGCTCCGCTCTTCGCTGCAGAGGACGCGGGGGAGATTCCCGCCCGCGAGCCATGCGTGTTAAGGGACAGATGTCCTGGACTGAGGTGTCAGTAGAGGACTCCGTGACCCTAGTGGGCTGATCCAGGGGAGGGATGCCACCAGAGCTGGCCTATGCCCTTTCTGTAGCTAGTCCCTTGGCAGAGTCTACTGGCCCCAAGCGATTCCACTGGGGCAGGCCCATGGCCTCCTGGCACCAGCCGCTCGCGTCTCTCCATGGCTCCCTGCAGCGAATCCAGCCCAGTCCCCTCCAGAGTGCAGCGCTCCCTGGCAGCCTTTGCAAAACAGGCGTGGCTAGCACAGAGAGGCCGCGATTAGCCATGCTCTGTCCTGGCCACGCCGGTGCAGCGGAAGCTGTTCTCGGTTCTGGCTCAGAAGAAAAGCTCTGTGGGTCTTGAAAGCGTCGCTCTCGCCATCAGCAGTTGGTCCAATGAATGACGTTATCTCACCCATCTTGTCTCTCTCTGTCCCGGGTGAGGGCTGTGGAGTCCTTCCTAGGGCCGGCTCTGACTGCAGCCACCTGACACCTTTTCCCCTTTGCCCTCCAGCGGAGCTGTGGTGTGTGGGAGCGCACAGCCTCGGCCCCTACAACCACTCGGGGTCAGGTCAGCCAGGATGCTAGTGGAGTAGGCCCCTCCTACGGGCTCACTCCCACTAGGGCTTCAGTGCGTCCCAAGTTTGCCTGGGGCACATTGGGCACCCTGCTCTGCCCTGAGCTCCCCCTGTGGGTCCCCCTGGATGGGCCCCTGGGGAGCCCTACACGCCTCCAAAGGGCCGTGCACCCGCCTGCAGCCAGGAGCGATCCCCAGCCAGCCTGGTAGCCAGGAGGGTTTATTAGATCTCAGGAGCACGGCGCAGACAGAACTTGTCAGCAGATGAGTCAGGAAGTCACAACAACACCCATCTTGGGGAGCACTAGAGCCCCCATTCCTGGGCCCTGCTCCCTGGGCTCCCCCACGGGGGACTGACCCCCTCCAGCCGCCCAACACGCCTCCCCCCACCCCAGACCATTGTCTCTTTCCCGGGCCAGGCAGCCACCTGACCTTCTGATGGCCAGTTTATATCCATTCGTTTTTTTGTCCATGTTGGTGCTGAACTTAAATAACTCCTCTCCCTCCCTGGTATTTACCCCTCTGATGTACTTACAGAGAGCAGTCATGTCTGCCCTCAGCCTTCTCCTGGTCAGGCTAAACCAGCCAAGCTCTTTAAATCTCCTCTCACAAGGCAGGTTTTCCATTCCACTGATCATCCTTGTCGCCCTTCTCTGCACCTGTTCCAGTTTGAATTCATGTTTCTTAAACACGGGGGACCAGAACTGCACACACTATTCCAGATGAGTTCCCACCAGCACCTTGTGTAATGGTACTAACACCTCCCTGTCTACTGGAAATACCTCGTCTGATCCATCCCAGGACAGCATTAGCTTTTTTCATGGCTACATCACGCTGGCGGCTCATAGTCAACCTCTGATCAACCAATACACCCAGGTCCTTCTCCTCTGTCACGTCCAACTGATGCGTCCCCAGCTTATAGCAGAAATTCTTGTTGTTAGTCCCTAGGTGCATGACCTTGCACTCTCCACTATTAAATGTCATCCTATTTCTATTACTCCAGTTTACAAGGTCATCCAGATCTTCCTGTGTGATATCCCGACCCTTCTCTGTATTGGCAATAGCTCCCAACTTTGTGTCATCTGCAGACTTTATTAGCACATTCCCAGTGTTTGTGCCACTGTCAGTAATAAAAAGGTTAAATAAGATTGGTCCCAAGACCGATCCCTGAGGAACTCCACTAGTAACCTGCCTCCAGCCTGGCAGTTCACTTTCAGTAGGACCCGTTGCAGTCTCCCCTGTAACCGGTTCTTTATCCACCTTCCAATTTCCGTATTAGTCCCCATCTTTTCCAATGTAACTAATAATTCCCTGTGTGGAACCGTATCAGACGCCTGACTGAAATCCAGGTACATTCGATCCACCGCATCCCTGTGTCTAAGAAATCTGTTCTCTTCTCAGAAGAGGAGATCAGGCTGTTCTGGCACGATCTAGCTTTTCCCCCAAGATCTTGCATGCTACTGAGATCAGACTGACAGGCCCGTAATTACGTGGATCACTTTTTCTCTGTCTTAAAAATAGGAACTATGTTAGCAATTCCCGTTGAGTTTACGGAGCCGTTAAAAATTGACAAAGGCCTGGCGGGGGTGATGTAGCTGGGGTTGGCCCTGCCTTGAGCAGGGGGTTGGACTAGATGATCTCCTGGGGTCCCTTCCAACTCTAATTTTCTGTGAGTCTATGAAAATCCTTGCCAATGGGCTTGTCATTTCATCTGCCAGTTCCTTTGATGTTCTGGGGTGGAGATTATCTGGGCCCCCCAGTTTGATGGGTTTCCACCAGTTCTGTCGTGACCCAGCCATTCCACCCAGAGAGTGAGGCGACACATACCTTATGTCTCCTGTGCTCTTCTAGGGGCCGTGTCGACCCTTTTGCGCCACTGGGTGGCCACGAAAGTACAGAGGGAAACTGAGGCGCACATAGGCGTCATACAAATATTACAGAAAATTCCTGCGTTGGCCCAGGGGAGCTGGGACGCTCGCTGCAGCAGGGCCCGGCTGCCATGGGGCTGACTCTCCCAGAGCCCACCCCCATCCCCAGCTCTCCTGGACTCTGCTCTTGCCCTTTTCAGGACCTGCAGCAGGTGATGGTGTCGGGCCCCAACCTGAACGAGACCAGCATTGTGTCGGGGGGCTACGGGGGCACCGCCGAGGGGATCATCCCCACCAGCACCGTCAAAGGTAAGGGGTCCCGGGGCGGGAGCTGGCTCACTGACGCGCCTGGGCGGCACAGGTCCTCCCCGCTTGGTCCCATCCGTGGTCTGCTGGGGCACTGCTGGCAGGAGTCGGGGAGGCGTAGGGTCCTGTAGGGGAGGTCTTGGGGGGAGGCAGGGGTGCTGCAGGGTCTGGGGCAGGAGCACTCCACAGCGCCCCCGCTGGCTGCCTGGTGCATTGCAGGGGAGGGCCACTAGCTTCTCTGTTGCTTGCTTCTCTGCCGGGCTGCAGAGCCCAGGCAAGTGGGACTGGCTCTGCCCAAGTCTAGGGGCCCAGCCCAGCTCCCTCCCCCCCACCGCCCCCGGGCAGCCCTGGGGAAGGGAGCAGCTGAGACCCAGCGCCCAGCCGTGCCCAGATCCCTGCACCTCCTGGCCCCAGGGCTCTGCCGGCACAGCTGCTGCCCTACCCAGGTGGTGCAGGCGCTAGCTAGACCAGCTGTACCCTGCGGGGAACCCAGCAGGGACTCCCGGGTCGGAGCATCTCGATCGCCCCAGTGGGCCAGGCTGGGAGGCCGGGCAGTGCGGGGCAGGGGCGCCCTGGGCGTGTCCCGCACCCCGACCCTGTTGTGTGGTTTGTCTAGGCCCTGCAGTGCGGTATAACGCCTCCTTCCCGGGACTGCGGCTTCTCCAGGCACAAGGTGGCTCCCTTTTACCTCCTCGGGGCTTCACTAACTGGCTGGGGCAGGACCCTGCTCTCCGCGGCAGCTGGCCGCGGGCCTTGCCCCTGTGTGGGGAGGGGCTGCTACCCTGTCTGCTGCCCCCCGGCTGCTTCGTGCATGCACTGCCTGGTGCCGGGGGGTCCCCATCACGAATGCTTTGAGGCCTGGGGCCTCACTGGGTCGGGGGCAAAGGGGCAAGACCCACAGGGAGCCTCTGCCCTCCTGGGCTGCTGCTCCGTGGGGTGCTGAGCTGAGAGCTGGGGGGAGTCAGGACTCTGGCCTCTGTCATGGCCCCGGCTCACTTGCCTAGTTCCTCATGGCCCCCTGCCTTCCAGGGCGGGCTGGCTGGCACAGGAGGGGGAGGGTTTGTTAACCCAGCCCTGGAAAGCCAGGCAATGCTGGTGTCCCACCCCCGGGCAGATCCCCACACGGCCCCATGGGAGGGAGGGACCAGTGTCTTCCCCCTGCACGGATCCCCCCCATGGCCCTGTGGGGGGAGGGGAGGAGAGGGGCCGGCATCCTGCCCCCTTCCGCCCCCCGCACAGCTCCCTGGCATGGTCCCATGTGGGGAGCCTGCCGGGGCCACCTTCTGGCATTGGGGGCCCCTCGTCCGTGTCACACCTGTGATCTCTGCCAGGCTGACGTCCAGATGCCTGTAGCCAGGTCCCGGCCCCCCAGGACCCCCAGCCTGGCCTCCGTTCTCAGGGCTGCCTCGTCCCATGATGCTTCTGCCCCATGGGGGGCAGCCCAGGCCTGGGGTCCCGGCTACCCAGCTCGCTGAGCCAATGGCTTCCCCCCGCAGCCCTTAGGGGCCGGGACTCGTGCGGTCTCCACCCTGGTGGGGGAAGGGGCTGCCCTGGCAGAGGCCAGCAGGTGACCCGTGGTTAGTAGGTGGCTGCGTCTGGCCCAGTGAGTCCCTGCGTGGGGAGGGCGAGCGGCGTGGGTGCCCCTGGGCGGGCTGTGCAGTGGGGGGGACGGGGCTCCTGCTCCGTGGCAGGTCAAGGTGCGAAGGGCCTTTGTCCCCCGCCGTGAGCTCAGCCTGTCCTCCCGCCGGGGCGCAGGGGAGGCCGGCCGTCCTGCGGTGCTGAGCAGCCGGGGCTCAGCACGACTCACCCCAGCGTCTCGGAGCATTAGTGTCCCGGCCCCCGGCCAAGACCTGTCCGGGCAGGGTCCCCGCCGCCCCCTGCGCACGTGGGGCTGGGCACTGCAGGCTGTGCGGGGGGGCTGCCCCGAGGCACAGGGCCCCCCAGGCACCGCTGCTAGAGGGCTGGGGAGGGCAGCTGTGCCCTGCCCTGGGAGGATGGCCAGGCCGGAGCCAGCTGTCTCGGCCCCACCTTCTGACCATCTCCCCATCTCCCGCTCCCCGTTCACCCCCGTCGCTCGCTCACCCCCCGCCTCTGCCATCCCCTCGCCTCCCGGCATCCCCCGCCTGGCCCGCCTCTCTGTTTCCAGGCTCCCCTGTCACATCTCATTCGCCCCGAGGACCATTCATCTCACCCAGTGACTCAGCTGCCAGCCGGATCGCCAGCCTGGCAGATGCACCAGCAGGTACCGCAGCCCCTCTGTGGACCCCTGCCCCGGGAACGTGCTGGCTCCATCCTGTCCTGCTGGGGAACCTGCCCCCTCCCAAAGGCTTGGCCGGGGGCAGAGGGCCCCCGGGGGGGCTGCGGAGGGACGTTGCTGTTGGCATCACTGGGCAAGCTGGAGGGGCACCAGGCAAAGGTAGCCCTGCTCCTGGGACTGTCTCCCCGCCGCGGCACTGGCCCCCCAGCGGCTGGCCTGGCCTGGGCACAGCTCAGCTCTGCGGGGCCCGCCCTTGGGCCTGCCCGGAGAGCTCGCAGCCGCCAGCTGGTGCAGGAAACCTGAGTCCTAAGAAAATGAGTTGTCGGGGGAAGGAGGGGAGGTGCTGGGGCCAGTGGTTCTGCTGTGGGGGGACATGTGAGTGTCTGGGCTAGTGGGCCTCCGGGGAGGGGGGTCATGCGTGTGCTCTGTGGCTCCTGGAGGGCTGGGAGGGACGGACACATGCTGGGTGCTGCCAGGCTGGGGGGATGTGGATGTGCTCTGCGGCACCCAGGGGTAACGGGGGGGACAGGACAGGATGGGATGTGCTCTGCAGCACACAGCAGGTCACGGGGGGGACGGGACGTGCTCTGCAGCACACAGCGGGTCAGGGGGAACAGGACGGGACGTGCTCTGCGCACCCAGCGGGTCACGGGGGGGACGGGACGGGACGGGACGTGCTCTGCGCATCCAGCAGGTCACAGTTTCCAGCTTACCTTGGCAGGCGGGCGTCCTGGGAGCCGACTTTGACCGACAGCCGCGATCCCTGGATCCCCGGACTCCAGGAATTGGGCTTTAGGGAAATGCAGAGTTGTGCAGGGTTCCCCAGCCCTGCTGCTGGGACACCCACCCGCCTTCACCGCGCTGCTGGGGGCCAGGCCTGGGGGCAGCTCAGCTCGCCACATAGTCCAGCGGGCCGGGCCGGGCCGCAGCTCCCGGGGACAGTGAAAAGGCCTAGGGGAGCTCAGTGCTGGGGTCTCACCATCGTGCCCGGGGGCTTCGTGTGTTGCAGGCGCCGGGCTGCACCCGTCGCACCCCAACCCCGCGGTGACGGGAGACGAGGCTGCCCGGGGCATCGCGGGGGAGAAGTTTGACATCGTCAAGAAATGGGGCATCAACACCTACAAGGTGAGCTGGGCTGTGGGGCGGGCCACCCACGGGGTGTGGGGGCGAGAGCCTTCCTGGGGGGCAGGACCAGCCGGCCTGGGGGGGAGGGGCATGGGGTGGGACGCACTGCCCCATGGGGGAGGATGGGCTGCCGGTGTGTGTCTGGCTGCCCCGTGGGGGGATGGGTTGCTGGGGGGGGACGACTGGCTGCCCCATGGGGGGGATGGGCTGCCCCATGTGGTGGTGGGGGATGAGAACAAACTGCATTGATTTCCCTCCGAAACGCTGGTGTGTGATTTCTGGGGGCTGCCCCCCGCCGGCCCTGACCCTCCCCTGCCCCCCCGCCCGCAGTGCACCAAGCAGCTGCTCTCGGAGCGCTTCGGCCGGGGCTCGCGCACGGTGGACCTGGAGCTGGAGACGCAGATCGAGCTGCTGCGCGACACCAAGCGGAAGTACGAGTGCGTCCTGCACCTGGCGCGGGCGCTCACCCACCACTTCTACAGCCTGCTGCAGACCCAGCACGCCCTGGGCGACGCCTTCGCCGACCTCAGCCAGAAATCCCCCGAGCTGCAGGTACGGGCGGGGGGCGCAGGGGGCTGATGGCCCTGCCACGCGGGCGGGGGCTGTGGCGCGGGGGGACGGGTCCGAGAGCAGGAGGAAGGGCCCAGCTCTTCCCCAGGGCGGCTGCTGGGGGTTGGAGGCCCTGACCCGCCCCGTCCCCGCCCAGGAGGAGTTTGGCTCCAACGCGGAGACGCAGAAGCTGCTGTGTAAGAACGGAGAGACCCTGCTCGGGGCCGTCAACTTCTTCGTCTCCAGCATCAACACGCTGGTGAACAAGACCATGGAGGACACGCTCATGACCGTCAAGCAGTACGAGACGGCCCGGTGAGCGCGGGCGGCGAGGGGCGCGGATGGGTCGCTGGGGCTGGCGAGGGACACGGACAGGCGCGGGCGGGCGCAGGGTGCAGGCGAGGGACAGGCGGGCGCGGGTGGGCGAGAGGCGTGAGCGAGGAATGCAGATGGGCGAGGGACGCGGGCAGGCCGCTGGGGCCGGCAGGGCGCGGCGCAGCGAGCACCGGGCTGCGGTTCCCTGCGCCGGGCGGCTCTGACCCCACCTCCCCGCAGGCTGGAGTACGACGCCTACCGCACGGACCTGGAGGAGCTGAGCATGGGCCCGCGAGACGCCAGCACCCTGTGCCGCCTGGACGCCGCCCACAGCCACTTCCAGAGCCACAAGGAGAAGTACGAGAAGCTGCGCGCCGACGTGGCCATCAAGCTGAAGTTCCTGGAGGAGAACAAGGTGCGGGGGGGACCCCGCCAGGGGGTCTGCTCATGTCCCGGGGCCGGGGCAGCCATGGGCCTCTCTGCCCCCAGGCGGCACCACGGCCTCTGCACCCGGCCTGCGGCTCGGCCGGCCCCTCGGCGCAGCCTGGGGAGGCTGCCCTGCCAGGAGCCCCCTGGCCACAGCTCCTCTGGGGGTTGGCGACCTCGACCCCCTCGCCCCGGGGGGGCTGGGCCGGGCTGGGGCACTGGGTTGGGGGGTGGGTGACCCCTCCCTGGGGGGCGCGGGCTGGCTTGGGGTCAGCCCCTGACCCCCGCCCTCCCCGCAGATCAAGGTGATGCACAAGCAGCTGCTGCTCTTCCACAACGCCATCTCCGCCTACTTCGCGGGCAACCAGCAGCAGCTGGCGCAGACCCTGCGGCAGTTCAACATCCAGCTGAAGACGCCGGGCGCCGAGAAGCCCTCCTGGCTGGAGGAGCAGTGAGCGGCCGCCCACTCACTGAGAGTGGGACGCCACGGGCCTGAACTCTGACCTCTGACCCGGGCCGGGCCGCGCGTGGGCGAGTGGTGAGCCGAGGGGCCCGGCCTGGGCCCCGTGCAGCCCTGGGGCAAGTGAGACGGGACCCCTGGGGAGCCCCGCGGCCTGGGCCCTGGCTGGGTACATGGGGTCCCTCTGCCCAGGGTGGCCCCGGGCTGCCGCGCCCTGGTGAGGGCTGGAAAGGGGCCCTGAGCGCGGGGGGGTCCAGCTGGGCGGGTGGCGGCAGGGCTCCCCCATCTGCACCCCCGCCCTGGGGCTCAGTTCCCCACCCCAGCCTGGGCTACTCCCAGGAGTGCAACATTTCAGAGTCACCCGCCCAGCACGGCTGCAGGGCCATGGGGGGCACTCTTCCTCCCCCCGGCCTCACTCCTGGGGGGCCAGCGTGTCTCCCCCACGCCCTCGGGCCTCCCTCCTCACAAGGAGGCCAGCGTGTCCCACCCCGCACCCCGGGGCCTCACTCTTTGGGGGGAGGGGTGACAGCAGGACTCCTGGGTTCTGTCCCGGCTCGGAGGGGAGTAGGGCAGGGCAGGGGCCAGGAGCCAGGCCTGCTGGCTCTGTCCCGGCTCCCCTGCCCTCACCCTGCGCAGTGGGGCTCTGGCATTTCAGGGGGTGGTTGGGGGTCAGCTGCTTTCACTCGGCCCCGCCCCCCCACACACACACACACTACAGCCCCTTCTTCCCCGGCACTGGGGCAGTGGGACCTGCTGCTGGGCTCCAGCCGCCACTACAGGCCCCCGCTGTGGGGCAGGGAATGGCTTTGGCCTGGCACTCCTGCCGGCTTTTCTTTTGCACAGCGCCAGCCCCCTCCGGCCGCCCTGCACTGCCATGGCTCCTCCAGCCTGGGGCGGAGGGGCTGAGGGGTGAGCTTGGCCACGGAGTCCCCGGGGTGTGGCTGGCTCCCTGGGACTGGTGGGAGGAGACCAAGTGATGCCTCCCGTCAGGGCCGTGTGCGGTCGGTCACGGTCAGCGCCTTGTGCATGTCTGCAGGGGCGGGGGGTGGCCAGGTCCATCTTGCCGTGGTCACACCGGGGGCCGTGGGGCGCTGGGCCCTTCTCCTCTCTCCTGGGAAAGCTGCTTTGTTTTTCCTGCTAACTTAATCCCTGGTTCTCCCCCCACGACTGTAAAGATTCCAGAATAAAAGGGTACAAAGTCGCCCGGCGTGTGGAGGGGCTGGGCAGGGGACGGGGGGCTGGAGCCCTGCTGGGCACCGGGCAGGCAGCGGATCAGCGGGCGACTCAGGCTGGGCGACGCCGATATCCCTGCCTGGGCAGAGGGGAGGAGACGTCATCCTAGGGCTGTGGTCCTCTCACGGGGGCTGCGGCTGGTGCCCCCCGCTCTCCAGGACTCCTTCCCTCAGCCCCAGGGCAGAACCCCACGCCTAGGCGCTGCCACAGCTCTGCCCAAGGCCTCGCCAGCCTGGGCGCAGGGATCGGGGCACCAGGGGGGCAGCTCCACCCCCACCTCTGCCAGGAGAAGGTGGCTGCTGTGCTAGGGCAGGACTCGGCCCCCCCAGGGGGTCACTACACTCCTGCTGCCAGCCTGCAGCCAGGCCCTGAGCCCTGCTGGGGTGGGTACAGCTGTGCCCCCAGCCAGGCGGCTCCGGCTTCTCCCGTCCCAGGCCAGAGTGGTGTGAGCGGCCCCTCGCTCTGCGGTCACGGCGTCACACTGATGTCCAGGCGGAGCAGCATCTCCGCCAGGTCCCGGGGTTCTGCCTTGGGATGCTGGGAAGGGTGGCTGGACTCTGGAACGGAGCAGGTCTCGGGTTTCCAGGTCACCATCCTGCAGAACTGGGCCCTGGTTTCCCCTCGCCAATCGGCATCCAGGGATGGGGCGGTTCCGCAGCGTCTGTCCTGGGCCCGGCGAGCTGGGAGCTGGTAAGGTCTGTGGGTGATAGACAGCGAGGGGGACAGGCCAGTCGGCCCGTGCGATGTGGGTGATTCAGACACGGTGTTTTAATGCAGCCAGACGCAATGTCATGGGGCTGGGGCCCAGCAACGTCAGCCCTGCCTGCAGCCCGGGGCCTGTGCTGAGCCCTCGCTGAACAGGATCCAGCAGGAGTGGTGGACAGGCAACGAGCTGGGCTGCCGCAGCCAGGCTGTGGCGCAAAGAGCTAATGCCAGGCGTGGCCACGTCAGCAGGATGAGGAGCAGGGAGGGGGTTTAACTCTGCACAGCAGCGCTGAGACGGTTACTGCAAACACGCAGCCTGGGCTGATGTCTATTGGAGGGGGCGGGAAAGAGCCACGGATGGTTCGTGGGCCAGAGAAAAGGCCTGATGTGCTTTAAGCGAGAGCTGCGCGGCGCGTGATCGGGTTAGCGCATCAGAAAGACAATCACAAGGTGACTTGATTGCAGGGGGGGCGGGCCGTCCCAGGGGATCGCTGAGTGTGAGGGGCTCGTTACACGAGTGGGGGCAGGCAGGACAAGAGCCTGCGGCTGGAAGGGGAAGCCAGACCCATTTGAATTGGAAACCAGGCCCAAATTAAACCCCACAATCCGCTTCCAAGGGCAGTGGGGGATTCTCCATCTCCTGCTGGGTCCGGTCCAGCCTGGACGCCTTCCTGTGCGCTGCGTTAGCCGGACGTGAGTGCTTGGGCTCAATGGGCAGGCAGCTGGGTGGGGGTCTCTGGCCAGGCCTACGCAGGCAGTCAGCCTCGATGAGCGAATGGTTCCGGCTGGCAACACGATCTCTGAACTGTGGGAGTCGGCTCATTGTCACGGGGAGGCTGGGCCCAGTTCCGGGTTGCACTGGGAGTGGGTGACGGCGAATGCCAAAGGGCTCAGAACAGTGACTGGAGCGGCTCGAGGGCTGCAGAAGCTGCCCTGCCGTGGGAGAGGGAAGGCGGCCGTGGAACGTGGTGCTGGGGAGGGTTTCCAGGGGCCAGTTCTGTTTCCCACACACCTTCACTCGGCTGTGGGCTCAAGGCGTAACCTGGGTAATTTAGGCTCCCCGCATCCTTTCCCAGCTCCCAGGGCTCCAGGCGAAAGGCGCCCACCCTCACACGGTTCCTACAGCTCAGGGAGTAACCTGCAGGTCTGCGGAGCATTGTACCAGCGAAAGAGCCTAACACAGTGATCTCCTTAGCCTCTGTCTGCGAACCGTTCTCAAACCCAGTACAGCCGCTGCGCACCATCCCAGTCAGGCAGGTGAACGTCGGGTGGCCGGCCAGTGGGGATCAGGGCGCGCGGTGTGTGGGCAGGGTGCTGAGGTCAGGCAGCTCTGATCCTGGGCTGTGTCCTGGAGTTAGGTTCCACAGACCTTCCTGTGGGAGCCCCGTTTCTGTAGTTAAACGTGGCTGTACCTTCCCCCCTCGTTTCAAAGAGAAGTAGTGCAGAGCAGTATTCACCCATCCTAGCCATGATGAACCAACTCTGTAAGCAGTCACAGCCCACCAGCTGAGCTGATTTAAATATTGCATTAGACAGAAACAATTAAAGAATCTCAGCGCCCGTAGGGATAGCAGGGCCTGGGCACCATGAAGGCAAAGTAATAAAGAAGTGTCGATTCCACGCTCACGTTCCTTGCCTGTGATTCCTGGCCGCACAGAACGCTAGTGAACAACATGGTCTCCAGCGCTGCTTCTCTCTGGTGTTGGTGGGCGCTATCAGGACAGCAGCGCCTCCCTGACAGCCCCGTGCGACATTGTTTGATGCACGTTAGAGGGAGTGATCTACAATGGTGTAAGATGTATCCATCCCAGGACAGTAGAGACCCTGGGTGCGGTAACATCTCGGTGTAGCTCTGGGAGCTGCTCTGTCACCAACAGAAATCAGCCCCGTAAAAGATGTTCCTCGCCCAGCTGGGTCCGTAAAGCTAACGTGACATCCTGGCTAAAGCAGTTGTATTTGGGCAATTAGCGCGTGACTCCAGGGAGCTCCTGCAGGCGCCGGTTCTTGGCCGTGTGCTACTTAACATCGTCTCTGAGGGACCTGGACGGAAACATAAATGAACTGGGGCAGCCGGCAGTTGGCTCAAAAATTGGGGCAGGGTGAATGAAGAAGAGGACAGGACGCTGCTGCCGACGGATCGGAGTTGCGTGCTAATCTGGGTGCGAGCAAACTGCTTTAATACGTCTGCATGTAAACGTGCCGCTCGGACAAAACGGCAGCTGCAGTCCCAGGAGGGCAGCGGGGAGTGAAGATGCTTTGGGAGTCGTGGGGAGGATCAGCTGAACATGAGTTCGCAGGGAGATGCTGTGGCCAAGGGAGCTAATGTGGTCCTGGGATGCAGGAATGGGAATCTCGAGGCGAGAGGTCATTTTACTTCGAATTTGGCACTGGTGCAGCTGCTCTGGGAAGCCTGAATCCAGGGCCGGTGCCCACAGCTCAGGCAGGATGTGGCTAAATTGGAGGGAGACGGATGAAAGGGTTAGAAACCTGCAAGAGTGACAGACTGCAGGAGCTCAACCTACCTAGCTTAAAGAAAAGGCTGGGGGTGCCTTGATCGGTCTGTCGGTACCTGCCTGGGGAACAGAGATTTAACAACGGCTCTTCGGTCTAGCAGAGACAGGTCCAACACTCCTGGCTGGAGGTTGACGCTGGACAAATGCAGACTGCAGATAAGGCGTACGTTGAATGGGGAGTAATTAAATGGGATGGGACAATTTACTGAGGGTCATGGTGGATTCTCCATCCCTGACGATACTTAGCTCCGGCCTGGCTGTTCGTAACAGATCTGCCCTAGGCGTTATGGGGGCCGGTCTCTGCCCGCTGCTATACAGCCAGCCCCACTGGATGGTCACAGTGATTCCTTCTGGCCCCTGAGTCTGTGACCCAGCCCCCTCCCCCCACACACACACACTGATGCAGTCCCCCACCTCCCACCCTGCAGCACAGCCCCTCCTCCCCTGATAGCGCAGCCCCTCTCTGGGCTGCCCCTGCTCCCCTGCCTTGGCATTTCCCGGGGCAGCCAACCTCTGCGCTAGCCACAGAACCGTGCCGGGAGGCAGGCCGGGCGGGCTCAGAGCCAGGCTGTGGGAAGTGGTGGAGGCTCCCTGCCACTGGGTTCAGTGTGAACATGCTGAGATGCCGGGCAGTGCCCGGCCTGCACCCGCTGGCGCTCTCTGCGGAGCGGGCAGCATTGCTCACCCTGGGACAGCAGGAAGGGCTTCTCCACTCCCGAAGAGCTTTGAGAAGCAGACTGCAGAATGAGCCCCTCGCCTCTGAGCCGTTCCTAGATCCCAGGCCCAATGGGATCCTCTAGCCTGGCCCCGTCCAACACGAGCCGGGCCCGCGCTGCATGGACGCCGGGTGAACTACAGCCGGCTTGCTCTCAGCTTCGACTTGCAATGGTCAGCAGGGGAGAATCCAGCGCGCCCCTGGGGCAATCGTCCTGCTGGGAACAGTGTCTGCGTCACCTTCCAGCCACGGGCGCCGTGTGCCCTTCCTCCGCCGAGGGAAGAGCCTGTTTCTCCCCACGTTGAGTCAGCCCCGAGCCTTCCCTTGGTCCAGCCAAGTCCATGGAGCTCCGGGCGTCTCAGCCGGCGGCAGGTTTTCCAACCCTTTCATCGTTCTCAGGGATCATCTTCATACCCAGCCTGCAGAGGGACTTGCTTCCAGCGGCAGCCGCCCGGCCTCCATCCTGCCCAGCTGTCCCGCCTCGCGCTGTGTCCTCTCCCTGCACAAACAGGTCACCTGCTCTCCAGCGACTCCGCTGGGCCCCATGCAGAGGAAGGGCCCAGCCAACGGGCCATCAGTTGCCAGGCCATTGTCTGGGCCCAGGCGGCCATCACTCCTGCCGGCGCGGGGTCTCTGCAACGATCACACACCCTGGTCCCACCACTAGACCCTTGAGTAATACTTAGGGGAAACTGAGGCACACGCACATTATTCAGAGAAGACATTAAGAACATTCCCACTTCATCACCCTGCCCAGCCCTGCTCATCCTCACCCCTTCCCAGCTGGGCGGGGCCCTGACGGATGCAGCTGCTAGGGGGCGCCCCTAACAGCAGGGGAGGGCCCTGGGCCAAGGGTGCAACTGGCAGTGGGGAGCCTTGGGCTGGGGGGCCTGGCATCCTTAGGGGGTGAGCTCTGGTGCTCCTGATTCCCCCCAGATGGACTTTGCTGTAACTTCCTGTTTCTGTGCCTCAGAACAAGGCAGGCAAGGAACAGCTCGGACCACGTCTAGCTGCACCCGCCTCTTCTGCCAGGCACCTCTCGCCAACACACGCTGGGCCGATAAACGATGATCCCCCCCCCACGTGTCCCTCTAATAACCTGGGACCAACACGGCTACAAGCACACCTCACCAGAGCCAGCTGGGGCATCGCCGCCCTGCACCCAGCCGGCGCCTGCTGGAGAATCACCCGCCCTGCGTCCTGCACCCGCCAGAGAATCACCCGCCCTGTGTCCTGCACCCTGCACCTGCTGCACCCAGCCTGAGCCCAGCCTGCACACGCCAGAGAATCACCCGCCCTGCGTCCTGCACCCGCCAGAGAAGCACCCGCCCTGCACCCTGCACCCGCTCTGCACCCAGCCTGAGCCCAGCCTGCACACGCCAGAGAATCAGCTGCCCTGCGCCCTGCACCCAGCCTCTGCCTGCTGGAGACAAGCACCCCGGGGTATCGCCCACTTGTACCCAGCCTGTGCCCGCCAGGGATAGAACCCAGGAGTCCTGGCTCCCAGCCCCACCCCCTGCATGACCCGTGCCCGCCCCCCCCGGCGGGCAGAGCAGAGCAGAGCAGAGCTCCCCCGTCACGGACTCGGTGCTCGGAGCTCGGTGAGAGCGGGGGGGCTGGGCGGGTCCTGCCCGGGTCGGAGAGGGGCGCGGGGGGGGGGGGTACGCAGGGCTGGGCGTGTCCTGCCCAGCTGTTCCCAGTTGAGCCTGGCTGGGAGACGCTATAATGGTCGGGCCCGGCCCAGGGCGGGGCTGCCTGGCTCGGGGCGTGTCGCGGTCCGGCGGGGGAGCTGCTGCGGGTGGGGCGGGCAGGCGGGGGACTCCCGGGGCGCCCCGCGCGTGGCACGGGGTGTTGGGGGGCGGGGACCCCCGCTGCATTAACCCCTTTTCTCTCTGCCGGCCTGGGTCCCCCGGGCTCCGCTCCGCGCCCCCATGGGCCAGTCACAGCAGCCCCCGTCCGCAGCCGTGGTGCCGCTGGGGTGCCCCTCCCCGCCTGGGGCTCCTGGCCCCCCCAGCCTGGCCCCCGCTCCCCCCTCTCCCCGCCTGGGGCTCCTGGCCCCCCCAGCCTGGCCCCCGCTCCCCCCTCTCCCCGCCTGGGGCTCCTGGCCCCCCCAGCCTGGCCCCCGCTCCCCCTCTCCCCGCCTGGGGCTCCTGGCCCCCCCAGCCTGGCCCCCGCTCCCCCCTCTCCCCGCCTGGGGCTCCTGGCCCCCCCAGCCTGGCCCCCGCTCCCCCCTCTCCCCGCCTGGGGCTCCTGGCCCCCCCAGCCTGGCCCCCGCTCCCCCCTCTCCCCGCCAAGGGGCTCCTGGCCCCCCCAGCCCGGCCCCCGCTCCCCCACTTCCCCTGCCCGCACCTGGGGCTGCTGCCCCCGTGACCGCGGCCCCCCCGCCCCCCAGGGGCGCCCCGCTGCCCGCCCAGCGCCCCCCGAAGCTGCGCCGCTTCCACTGGGTGCCGATCCCGGCGGCGCGGGTGCAGGGGCGCCGCAGCGTGTGGACGGGCAGCAGCCGGCTCGACGGCGTCCCCCTGGACGTGCAGCGCCTGGAGCGGCTCTTCCGAGAGCCGCCGGGCTGGGGCCCGCGGGGGCAGCTGCTGCTGGGCCGGCCGCAGGGCCAGGTGAGCCGGGCTCGGGGCGGGACGTCTCCCGGGGCTGCCAGCTCCCGTCGGGGCCCGGCCGTGGGGGGCCGCCCTGCGGGTGCTGACTGGGGTGGGGGGACCCCTGTGTGGGGCACATGCTCTGCCCTGCCTGGGGCTCAGCCCCGCGGGCGGGTCGGGGCCTGCTCTGGGGCACAGGAGACCCCCACCCCCGACTCAGCCCGCTGCCCTGGCCGCCCGCCCCGGCCTGGGCCTGCGTGTCCGAGCCAGGACCGACCCACGGTTGGGCCCGGCTCTTCTGCTTGCAGGTGTCCCCCCGCCCCCCGTGCTCACCCCCTGCCCCTCTCCCCAGGTCTCTCTCCTGGACTCAAAGAAGATCCTGAATCTGGAGATATTTCTGAAGCAGTTTAAGAGGTGGGGGGCGTCGGAGGTGTCGGGGGGCTGCCTGGTACTGGAGCCTATTTCAGGCCAGCAGTGGGGAGCAGGGGCAGGATTGGGGAGCAGCTGGCCATGGGAGGGGGGCCCTGAGTGGCACCAGGCACTGCCGGTGGGGGGGCAGGGATTGGGGGGCTGGGGCTGGCAGAGACACTGGGGGGCAGAGACATTGGGGGGGCTGGGGCTGGCGGAGACGCTGGGGGGTGGAGACACTGGGGGGCTGGGGCTGGTCTCCAGGCTACAGCTGCCGTCTCTTCTGCTCCCCAGGCCGGTGCAGCAGATCGTGGCTGATCTCCGGGATGGCGCCGGCGCCCTGTATGGGGCTGAGAAGCTGCTGGAGTTGTCCAAGATGCTGCCTGATGCAGAAGAGGTTGGGGGGCGGGAGGGAGCCAGCCCAGCCCAGCCCAGCCCCAGCGGGCCCCCTGCTAACACGCTCCTGTCTCTGCCCCAGCAGATCAGGAAACTGAGGTCGTTCCAGGGCCCCTGGAGCCGGCTCTCGGACGCGGAGATCTTCACCTTGCTGCTTCTGGGGATTCCCAGGTGAGAGCTCCCGTCGGGCCAGCCGGGGCCACCGTGGGGCGGGGCGCAGGCAGTGGGGCGGGTGCTCCCATCTGGGGGCGCTGTGGGGCGTGGTTCCCAGTTGCTGCCTGTCTCCCCCTGCGCTCCAGCCTCCCTGGGCAGCCTCCTCGACCCTGAACTCCTCGTGCCCCACATGTCTAGGCTGGCGACCCGCCCAGCCCCCTGGCTTGGCCCGTGGCTGCTCCATGCAGCGTGGCTCAGGCGCGGCTACCTCCGCCTTGCTCGCCTAGGCTGCAGGCTGACCCCCCCCCCCCAGCACGGCATTCACAGCTCCTGCCCCCCCCCCCGCCCCACAACCGTCTGGCTAAGGGTGGGCGGCCCAGGGCCAGGACCTGTTCCGGCTGGACATGGAGCAAATGTCCGACCTTGGGTGGGGTGTGAGTGACGCAGGGCGGGCTGGGCCCTGCGTCCGCTGGGGGCTGCGTGGCTGGGACCAGGCCCCAGCCCCAGTTTGACGTGGGGGTTGCTGCATGTGGAGTAGGGTCTCGTGGGAGCCCCACCGTCACTGAGCTGGATGCCGGGGCCCTGGCTGGGGCCCTCCACGGCAGCTGCCTCCCCACAGCCCGGGGGCCGTGCCCCTGCTCCGCGGGGTGGCGCTGCGGCTCACCGGCTCTGCCCCCCAGCTACACGCGGCGCCTGGAGCTGCTGGTCCTGAAGGAGGAGTTCTTCCCCCAGCTCAACTCGCTCAAGTCCTCGATCCAGATCCTGACGGAGGCGGCTGTGGGTGCGTGTGGGGCTGGCCAGGGGCCTGTGGGGCAGGGCACTATGGGGGGGGGGGCCGGGACCCTAGAGCAAAGCCCCCACTCAACTTTGCCCACCCCTCTGCTCAGAGCTGCTGGAGTGCGAGGAGCTGCACGTCATTCTCCGCCTCGTCCTGCAAGCCGGCAACTACATGAACTCGGTGAGCCCCTCTGTGGGGCCGGGAGCGGGGCTGGGCAGCAGCTTTCTGGAGGGAGCTGCCCTGCCTGGGGCCGAGGGGCGGGCAGGGTGTCAGGGACCCACAGGCCCGGTGCCCTCCTACAGCTCTGGACCAGCCCCTGGGAGGCCCCCCAGTGTGCCAACCCCTTTGGGGGCCACTCCCTCGCTGGGGGCAGCCCCTTGGCTCCCCTCAGCCCTTCATCCACGTTCCCGGGCACACGCTGCACCTGCCCCTCCTCAGCCCTTCGTCCTCCAGCTGCTCACACCTGCTGGCTCCCTGCCCAGGCGGGCCGTGGTCGTTAGTTGCCAGGTGCCAAATGGCCGGGCCATTGTCTTCTCGGACCCCCCATGGGCACAATGCCCAGGCCCCAGACAGCCGGGCGTCAGTCACACCTGCCAACCACTGTGCCCCCCGCCTAATTAACCATGCAGCTCATAGGGGAAACTGAGGCGCGCACAGCATTCATCCAGAATATTCTGACAGACTCCCACCCATCCTGCTGCCCCCCTGCTCCCCAGGCATCTCTGGGGCTCCATGTGAAGATGGGGGGAGGAAAGGGAAGGGAGTAGCGTCTAGTGGTTAGCTGGTGGGGGCTGAGTTCTGTCCCCAGCTCAGGGAGGGCCTGGGGTCTAGTGGTTAGACGGGGGGGTGGGGGGAGCCCAGGTGCCTGTCTTCATGGTGTGCGCTTTCCTCGTCAGGGTGGCTACGCGGGCTGCGCCGCAGGCTTCCGGCTGGCATCTCTCCTCCGGCTGGCAGACACCAAGGCCAACCAGCCAGGCATGGACCTGCTGCACTTCGTGGCCATGGTGAGTGGGGAAGGGGCCGCTGGGGCCGGCGGGGGGGCTGCACCCAGTGCTGTGAGGAGGGGAGCAGGGACTCGCTAGGGGTGCTGTGTTGGGGGGGCAGGCATGCTGATGGGGGGGACCCAAAGGATCGGGGCTGCGGCCCAGCTTTGGAACGGCCTCTGGGGGACCCCTTCAGTGCACCAGATCCCTGGGGTCCCCCTCGTCCTCCAGCGCAAGCCACGCGGCCTCCTCGGACCGGAGCTCGGCTCATCACCCCCCGCGTCCCCCGTGAGCCCCGCTCAGCCGGGCCTAGGGACAGGCCCTGGGAGACGCGTCCTGCGGCAGGGAGCGGGGCCGGGTGCCCAGCAGGTTCAGGCGTCAGCGGCACAGGCAGCCCTGAGGGTGGTTAAAGCAGCGACCGTTGTGGGCAGACGCCGGGGAGATCCTCGACTGCTTCCAGCCCCGCTCCTGGCCCCTCTCACCCCTCGGCTCTCGGCCGGCGTCCTGGCAGCCGGATGTGCCTGGTCTCCTCGCACCCCCGGGGGGATTCTGCCCCCCCACCCCACCGAAACGTTTCACAATTGTGCACAATCCTGCCGGGCTGGCTTGTCACACTCGCCCGGCCCATCACGCCGCCTCCATGGCCTGCCCACACGTCCGTCTGCGCTGGTGCCACCAGGCCAGTTCCTCCCTGGGCACGTCCAACACGTGGCACTGCTAGGCCCAGCCGGCTCTCCCCCCTCCCCCCCCCCGGAAGCAGTGCAGAGGGGTGGGGGGGGAAGGGGTGTCGGGGGGGGGGGAGCAGGGTTTTTTGGGGGGGGAGAGTTGGGGCGCCTCCCCCATGCAGACTCCACCATTCAGTTGGGCACATCTGCCCCTCCTCCCCGTCTCCATGTGTCCCTGCCCCCCCATTCCCATGCAGCCCCAGGCTCAATGCTGTCTCCCCCCTCCCCCCCCGCAGCACATCTGAACCCAGGCTGTGTGACCCCCGGGTGCCCCACTCTCTTCCCCCGCATCTCATCTTCCCACCCGGCCCCGCAGGCGGGGCGCTGTGAGACGCAGCCTCTGCCCCTCCCTCTGGGCGGCTGGCTGCTCGGGCCCAGAGCCAGCTGCTCTCGGCTGGTGCCACAGCGACCCCTGGTGGGCGACAGGAGCAGTTGCAGTGCGTCTCCCACAGAATCTATTTGGGGGCTGGGTGGGGGAATGGGGGGCAGCGCTGGGGGGCCGGGGGTCACTCTGTCTCTCCCCAGGAAGCTGAGCGGAAGGATAGGAACCTGCTGGATTTCCCGAGCAAACTGCCGCATGTGGGGCCGGCGTCACGGTGAGCCCCCACCCACATCTGCAACCCATGGGCCCCTCTGCCCTGGGGTGTCTGGGGCTGGCTCTGTCCCAGGCGGGGTCTCGGCTCTCCCCGGGGTGGGGCTGGTGCTCAGGTGGGGTTCGTGTCCTGAGGGGCTGGGGATGGAGCCCCGGAGGCCACCCCGGGAGGTGAGGGGGGGACATGGAGCTGATGGGCTGCCCCTCTGCCCCCGTGCGCAGGATCCAGGAGCAGGAGGTGGCGTTGGAGCTGCAGCGCCTGGCGGAGCGCCTGGCGGGGGCCCGCAGCAGCCTGCCGGAGCTGGGCGCAGGGCAGCTGGAGCCCTTCCTGCAGCTGGCGCAGGCAGCGCTGGGCGCGGGGCAGCGGGCGCTGGAGCAGCTGGGCCAGGTCACGGCCTCGCTGTGCGACTTCTACTGCGAGGACGAGGCGCGGTTCTGCCTGCAGGAGGTGTGTGCCGTGCTGCACGCCTTCGGGGGGCGCTTCCGGATGGCTGTGCAGGTACCCCCAATCCTCTGCCCCCCACATCCCCTGCCCCCCGGACCGCCCCCGCCCCTGAGTGTTGCACAGCTCCAGGGGGCGTTTCAGGATGGCCGTGCAGGTAACTCCCCTGTCAGACACGTCCCCCAGTGCTCCCTGCCCCATGTCTGCCCGGCCCCTGCCACGCTGCACGTAACCCCCCAGCACTCCTCCCCTGGGCTCCGGTGGGTAGAGCGGGCGGGGCAGGGGAGCCCGGACTCCGGGTTCTGTCCCAGCACTGGGAGGGCAGGGCGGTCCAGTGGGTAGAGTGGGCGGGGCAGGGGAGCCAGGACTCCGGGTTCTGTCCCCGCACTGGGAGGGCAGGGCGGTCCAGTGGGTAGAGCGGGCGGGGCAGGGGAGCCAGGACTCCGGGTTCTGTCCTGGCCCTGGGAGGGCAGGGCGGTCCAGTGGGTAGAGCGGGCGGGGCAGGGGAGCCCGGACTCCGGGTTCTGTCCCCGCACTGGGAGGGCAGGGCAGTCCAGTGGGTAGAGCGGGCGGGGCAGGGGAGCCCGGACTCCGGGTTCTGTCCCCGCACTGGGAGGGCCGGTCCAGTGGGTAGAGCGGGCGGGGCAGGGCGGTCTGTCCCCGCACTGGGAGGGCAGGGCAGTCCAGTGGGTAGAGCGGGCGGGGCAGGGGAGCCCGGACTCCGGGTTCTGTCCCCGCACTGGGAGGGCAGGGCGGTCCAGTGGGTAGAGCGGGCGGGGCAGGGGAGCCCGGACTCCGGGTTCTGTCCCCGCACTGGGAGGGCAGGGTTCCCGTGGGTGTGCTGCCGCCAGGTGCCCAGCCCTGTTTCCCGGCAGGAGAACGGGGCGCGAGAGCAGGCGG
Organism: Emydura macquarii macquarii; assembly: GCF_026122565.2. Classification (NCBI taxonomy): domain Eukaryota; kingdom Metazoa; phylum Chordata; order Testudines; family Chelidae; genus Emydura; species Emydura macquarii. The sequence continues at coordinate 254,946 of NW_027132798.1, read as the reverse complement.
CGCGGCGCCAGCAGCGGCTGCAGGGGGAGCAGAAGAAGCGCCGGTCCATCGCCACATGCTGTGCGGGCGAGGTGGAGCTGCAGGACGTGGAGCTGGATTTCCTGGTTACCTGCACACCCTGGGCGGGCCGCCGGAGCCGCACCCCGCGGGGGCCCTGCGCCACCCTGGACTCGGGGGCCAGGCGCTGTCCTGTCCGGGCGGCCACGCCTGAGCCCCCAGCCCGGGGGGAAGATGCCGGGTGGGGCAGCAGTGGCCAGAGGCTCCTGAGCCGGCGCCACACCCTCGCCGTCCTCCCAGCCGCCACCGAGCCCCAGGACGCTGTGGGTCCAGCGCCTGCAGCCCCCAGCCCCACCCCCCCACTGGGGCCCACTGCCCCCCCTGTGGGCAGGAAGGTGGGGCTGGCGTCCTGCCTCTCGTCCCCAGGGGCTTCGCCACAGGCTGGCGGCTGCTCCCCCGACGTTTCACCCCCGCTCCGCTTCCCCAGCCTCTTCCGCAAGAAGGGGCCCCCCGAGGGAGCAGAGGGACAGGACGGCCCCGTCTCCCCCAGAGCCTCCCCCAAGGGGGTCTCCACCCTGGCTGGCTTCTTCCGCCACCTCAGCCTGGGCGAGAAGCCACGCAGGCCCACCAAGTGCTGAGGGGTGGCGGTGCCCGGGGCGGAGAGCTGGGGTGCGGGGGCCCGGTGCTCGTGCCCCACAGTCATGGCCCCCCAGGGAGTGGTCAGGGCTTTGCGGCACCATCTCCCCGAACCGAGAGCGAGGCTGCAGCTCCCCCGGGGGCCCTGGCCCCTGCCCGTGGGGTGCTGCCGGAGGCTTGGCCATTTTAACTGTCCTGCCGGCACCCTTCGCTGCTGGCTGGCTTTGTTGTTTGTTAATAAACCTTGAGGAACCTTTCCACGCCTCTGCCTCCCCTCCTTCCCGGCGGGGGACACATGGGGGTCAGGGGGCAGAGCTGCCCGGGGGCCGGATGTAGGTGGGGGGAGTGATGGAAGTCCCACAGTTAAAGGGTCCCAGACCCACACGAGGCAGCCGCCTAGCCCAAAGGCAGGTGCCCGGCTGGGGCCCAGAAGGCAGGCTTTGCCGGCAGGCGGGAGACGGGCTGGAAGGCAGCAGCTGAGTGACGGGCTGGGGTCAGCCCAGGTCACCCCCAGGTGAGCGCTCGGTGCCATGCCAGGCGCAATGGGGGAAGGAGGGCCGGGAGGTGGAAATGGTGACGCAGGTGTGAGGAAGTGTTTGGCAATGTCTTCCATGGAGCCTGCGCGTGCCTGGGTTTCCTCTGTGCTTTGCAGGGCTCCCTGGGGATAGGAAGGGCTGGTTGCTCTCGGGGCAGGCTGAGACACGGGTGTGAACAGCTCCCAGCTGTCAGGGGCCTTCGCTGCATGTCACTGGAGCTCTTGAGAAGACAAGGGCGAATCCAGCTGCCCGGCATGGACACCTGGCAACCAGCACCCCAGAGAGATCTGGACTCTCTGCCAGGGGCTGAGCCCCCCCCAGCTCAGGAACAGAGGAGTGAGGCGTGGGGGGAGTTAAGTGGGGCTGCGGCAAGTTAAAGTATGGGTTGGATGAATGGACTATAAAATGGATAGAGAACTGGCTAGAGCATAGGGCTCAACGAGTAGTGATCAATGGCTCCATGTCTAGCTGGCAACCAGTCACAAGCGGAGTGCCCCAGGGGTCGGTCCTGGGGCCGGTTTTGTTCAACATCTTCATTAATGATCTGGAGGATGGGGTAGATTGCACCCTCAGCAAGTTTGCAGATGACACTAAGCTGGGGGGAGTGGTAGATACCCTGGAGGGTAGGGATAGGATACAGAGTGACCTAAACAAACTGGAGGATTGGGCCAAAAGAAATCTGATGAGGTTCAACAAGGACAAGTGCAGAGTCCTGCACTTTGGACAGAAGAATCCCATGCACAGCTACAGACTGGGGACTGACGAGCTGGGCAGCAGTTCTGCAGAAAAGGACGTGGGGGTAACAGTGGCTAAGAAGCTGGATATGAGTCAGCAGTGTGCCCTGGTTGCCAAGAAGGCTAATAGCATATTGGGCTGCATTAGGAGGGGCATTGCCAGCAGATCGCAGGAAGTGATTATTCCCCTCAATTCGGCATTGGTGAGGCCGCATTTGGAGTATTGTGTCCAGTTGTGGGCCCCCCACTACAAAAAGGATGTGGACAAGTTGGAGAGAGTGCAGCAGAGGGCAACAAAAATGATTAGGGGGCTGGAGCACAGGACTTATGAGGAGAGGCTGAGGGAACTGGGCTTGTTTAGTCTGCAGAAGAGAAGAATGAGGGGGATTTGATAGCGGCCTTTAACTACCTGAAAGGGGGTTCCAGGGAGGATGGGGCTAGGCTGTTCTCGGCGGTGGCAGATGACAGAACAAGGAGCAACGGTCTCAAGTTGCAGGGCGGGAGGTCTAGGTTGGACATTAGGAAAAAGTTTTTCCCTAGGAGGGTGGTGAAGCACTGGAATGGGTTACCTAGGGAGGTGGTGGAATCTCCATCCTTAGAGGTTTTTAAGGCCCAGCGTGACCAAGCCCTGGCTGGGATGATTTAGTTGGGGTTGGTCCTGCTCTGAGCAGGGGGCTGGATTAGACACTTCCTGAGGTTCCTTCCTTCCTGTTCGTTGATGATTCTACCGCTGGCTGGGGTCTGGTGTTCCTGCAGGCGCTGGCGGGGGACGTGCTGCTCCCTAGGAGGGTACAAGGTGGAGGAGTTGCTCTGTATGTCACAAGCAGTGTGAATGCTCAGAGCTCCAGTATGAAACTGGAGAAGAGCCTGTTGCAAGTCTTGGGGTAAAGTTTAGAGGCGGGAGTAGCACGGGTGATGTCCTGGTGGGTTCTGTTATAGACACCAGCCCAGGATGAGGCTTTCTTCAAAGAAGGGAAAGTTTCCAGATCACAGGACCTGATTCTCATGGGAGACTTCAGTCACCCTGACATCTGCTGGAAGAGCAATACAGCAAAGCACAAACAATCCAGGAAGTTTTTGGAGAGTGTTGCAGACAACTTCCTGTGCAAGTGCTGGAGCAATCAACTAGGGGCCGTGCTTTTCTTGACCTGCTGCTCACAAACAGGGAAGATTTGGTAGGGGAAGTAGAAGTGGGTGGTAACCTAGGCAGCAGTGACCATGAGATGGTCGAGTTCAGGATCCTGACAAAAGGAAGAAAGGAGAACAGCAGGATACGGACCATGGACTTCAGAAAAGCAGACTTTGATTCCCTCAGGGAACTGATGGGCAGGATCCCTGGGAGGCTAATATGAGGGGGAAAGGAACCCAAGAGAGCTGGCTGTATTTTAAGGAGACCTTACTGAGGGCACAGGAACAAACCATCCCGATGTGCAGAAAGAATAGCAAATATGGTAGGCGTCCAGCTTGGCTTAACAAAGATGTCCTTGGAGAACTTAAACGCAAAAAAGAAGCTTACAAGAAGTGGAAGCTTGGTCAGATGACTAGGGAGGATTATATAAACACTGCTCGAACGTGCAGGAATGAAATCAGGAAGGCCAAAGCGCAATTGGAGTTGCAGCTAGCAAGGGACGTGAAGGGGAACAAGAAGGGTTTCTACAGGCATGTTACCAACAGGAGGAAGACTAGGGAAAGTGTGGGCCCCTTAGAGAATGAGGGAGGCGACCTAGTGCCAGAGGATGTGGAGAAAGCTGAGGTACTCAATGCCTTTTTTGCCTCTGTCTTCACAGACAAGGTCAGCTCCCAGACTGCTGTACTGGGTGGCACAGAATGGGAAGGAGGCGAACATCCCACAGTGCTGAAGGAACAGGTCCAAGACTATTTAGAAGGATTGGACATTCACAAGTCCATGGGGCCGGATGCAATGCACCCGAGGGTGCTGAGGGAGTCGGCTGAGGTGATTTCAGAGCCATTGGCTATTATCTTTGGAAGCTTGTGGCAAATGGGGGAGGTCCCTGATGACTGGAAAAAAGCAAATCTAGTGCCCATCTTCAAAAAAGGGAGGAAAGAGGATCCAGGGAACCACAGACCGGTCAGCCTCACCTCAATCCCTGGAAAAATCATGGAGCAGGTCCTTAAGGAATCCATTTTAAGGCACTTGGAAGAGAGGAAGGTGATCAGGAACAGTCAACACGGATTCTCCAAGGGAAAGTCATGCCTGACCAACCTGATTGCTTTCTATGATGAGGTGACTGGCTCTGTGGATGTAGGGAAGGCGGTGGATGTGATATATCTTGACTTTAGCAAAGCTTTTGATACTGTCTCTCACAGTATTATTATCAGCACGTTAGAGAAGTGTGGAGTGAGACCTGCAGGCAGTATTCAGGGTGTGGGTGTACCATGGCTTTACACAGTAGAACTAGAGGAGCTGGGTTTACCAGACCCGTCAGGAAAGCCAATGCTGCCATCCTACGTGCACAGGTTGTAAAAGGCCGCGCCTCTCACCTGCATCGCTCTACAGAAAGCCTTGTAAGCCAGTCATTGTCAAAGCCAATTTTAGACTTACTGAATGAGGCTGTTACACTGTGTTGTCTCCAGCAGTATGTGTAAGCGGGGGGATGGGCCCACGAGCGGGGGGAGCATTCCTGGCTCTCTCTCGGCCCTGGGGGAGTTGGCTGGCGACAGGATCTGAGTCCTCACCCCCACTCCCTTTACCCAGACTCCAGCCTGACCTCGAGGGCTCCCCGCCCCCTCTCCGGTGTGGTGGGGTCCCTGTAACCCTGACAAAGCTGGGCCCAGGATCCCTGGGGGGCTCGACCCCCAACCTTGTCATGGTCACTTAGCACAGGGGCGAGGGTGTCCCCACCCCGGGGACTCTCTGCACTGGGCACTTCCCTGACCCCACTGATCGTGGTGTGTGGCTCAAAGCAAATACAATTTATAAAACAGCCACCAATTAAAATATAGAAAAGAGGAGGAAGGTGGAAGGCAAACACCCAGCGCTGCCCCTGCCTGGCCCCACACACGGCATCTGTGGGGTGTGAGGGACACTCACAGTCTGGGTCACACGTTGCAGGCCCTGCCCAGGCCTAGCTGTGGGGCAGGGATGCCGTGGGTCAGACACGGGCTCTGTGGCAGCCACACGCCCCAGGCGCTTGGGGGCAGGGCCCTTCTCCCAGCGTCAGCCCCCCTGTCGGGGTCACGACCCCCCTGAGTCCGGCCTGGGCAGCCTCTGGGCTGGGGGCATCTCCCTGCTCCGGGCCCTGCCCAGGGCCCCACGTTGCTGCCCAGCCGCTCACTGACCGCACCCGGCCCCAGTCCCTGCTCAGCTCTGCTTGGTGCAGCTCGGCTCGGCCCTGCTCAGCTCGGCTCCCTGGCTTGGCTCCTCCTCTCCCCGCTCAGCCCGGCTGCTCTGTCCTTAGCTCTGCCCCAGCAGCTCCAGCTCCCACGGAGGATGGGACCCCCCCCCCCACCCTCCCAGCTCCCTCATTGGCCTGTCTGCCCTGTCTATCAGGCTGACCTGGCGTGTTGGCCTCTCCCCACTGGCCCTGGGGGCTGTCTGTGTCAGGGTCCTCCTTCCTCCAGAGATGCCAACCCAAGAGCCACAGGACGGTGGTGAGGGGTGACTAGACCCTTGAGGCATGCAGACAAACGGCTGTTGCATCGTCCATTCTATGTAAGCAAGAGACAGCACACCCAGCAAAGGGAGGCCAGTGTACCTGCATTGTCACTTGTGAATCCTGGAGTTGGACGCTGGCAAAGGCTCACCATCGTTGAAGAAACTCAGCTGGCTGGCCAGAAGCGCGCAGTGCGACAGGGAAAGACGCTGCAGTGTGCCAATGAAGAACTCTCACCACATTCAAAAAATGTGCACACGTGGCTGACGAATGTGCCACTGCAAATGGGCATCAAGTGTAAGTCACTGTGCACGTTATCTTGATGGCGGGGCTGGGCCAATAGATGCACTGCTAGATGTTCAGGTTCTTGAAGACATGTCTGTCATGCAGGCTGGCCTGAGTTGGGGGGGCATTTAGTAATTGTGTGGCATCAGTATGTCAGGATCATAATAATTCATGTGAGATACACCATGTCAGGTACTGTTAGAAGGGATGTATTATGCTGAGGAAGATAAATATACTCATGTTCATGTAGTCTATGTGAAATGAAAGTTATGGATGTATTTGATATTTCTGTATGTAAATTTGGGCTGCCTGGGACACACCCCAGACAGAGAGGCGGCAGGACAATAGCCCACTTAATGGCCCATTGAGACACTCACAGAGGCAAGGGGCCCAGGAAGAAACTGAAGGCAGACCTGAAGAGTAACCAGGATTGGCCCCTGTGACTCTGGACTCCATTTTAGTTCTTGTGACTTTCCCCAGAACGCATGGCCCAGGACAGAGGGTTTATAAGATCAAACCACAGAATCCATTTGGTCTTTGTTCCTGTCCAGCTGCAGAGACACACCTACCTCTGGATCTATTCATTTTGCAACTGAATTGAAGGACTTAGACCCATCCAGGTACTGGATGTGAACCAGAGGGAACTACACAAGCCTGCAACTCCACATGTCTTCCAGAAACCTGATGTATATGGACTTTTAATCATTTGTATGTATCTGATTGCTCTAATCCTTTAACATTTCTCTTATGGTTTATTTCTTTCTTTTTACAATAAACCTTTAGTTTTAGTTACTGAAAGGATTGGCTGGCAGCGTGGTATTTTAGGTAAGATCCAAACTTATATTGATCTGGTGCTGTGGCTGACCTCTTGGGGTCAGAGAGAACCTTTTAGTAAAGAGCACAGAGTTTAAATAACTGGTCTCTTTACTGGACCTAGTGCTGATTTGGGAGCCAGGAGCTGAAATGCAGTAAAGGGGCTGTGGGCATTTGTGGACTGGCTTCTGTGGGGATTCAGAAGTGCAGTTCGTGGCAGGTTGGGAAGTCTGACTTCAGCGCCACCCACCAGTGCTGGGAGAATCTGCTCTACGTTTGCAGCCTGCCCTGACCTTGGCATTCTCAGGTGGCTGCCCTGGGCATAGACAGGTCACAACATCAGCTGCATCTGTGGGAACCCACGTCTCAGAAGAGTCACGTTTGTAAGCTGAACCCCTGACAGATAGCTAGTTGTGCATTTGATGGAGCTGCAGACGTCTCTGTAAGACATGGTGGAGTACAAGTGTTGCTCAGAGAACAGTGTAACCCTGATCTCTCCTATGCACACTGCAGAGGCCAGCTACTGCAACCAGCACGAATACGAGCTGCAGACTCCGAAAGCCATAAATGTCGTGTCTTTGTTACTCTTTTTTTCAGCAAGAGTCCAAAAGCTCTGAATGGCTTGGAAAAAAGGCACTGAGAGTGAAGTGCAAATTAGTCCCGCCTAGGAAAACCTGCCGGCTTTCTCATGAGCCATAGCTGGCTGTTGTCTGAGTCTTATTGCTGGCTGTGACAGTACCTGCCACAATGGGACAGATCTGCGATGGGACGGTGAGGCTGGGGCACTGCTTCTGCTGCTACGCTCAGAGACGACAATCCACATTCTCTCTCTCGTGAGTCTGCTCTTGCGAGGAGGTGGGTCATGAAGCAATGCCGTCCAGGCATGCGCTCCAGCAGTAGTGGATCTCTGTCCAGCAGCAGAAGCCACATGTCTGTCAGTCAGAGATGTCCATTGAAAAACGTCCTGGAAGAAGCAAAGACTTCGGCCCAGCCGTTGGCTAATGAAGGCCCTTGTGCTGAATCCTGCGGTGAAAAGGACAAGAAGTGTTTGTTAACCGGCTGAAAACGTACAGACTCGATTCTTACAGATCTACAACAGCAACTTCTGGATTCCACGCAACCGTCACGTGGCTTTTACCGCTGCCTGTCTTACAGAACAGCGACAGTCGAGTGGAGGGAGGGAGGGACGACCAGCAACCGGGCTGCCCTGGGACCAGGCTGCAATAGGGAATTTGAACACGGAGTGGAATGTCATACGAACTGGGCAGCAGCTCTGCAGAAAGGGACCTGGGGGTAACAGTGGACAAAAAGCTGGATATGAGTCAGCAGTGTGCCCTGGTTGCCAAGAAGGCTAATAGCATATTGGGCTGCATTAGGAGGGGCATTGCCAGCAGATCACGGGAAGTGATTATTCCCCTCTATTCGGCATTGGTGAGGCCACATTTAGAGTATTGTGTCCAGTTTTGGGACCCCCACTACAAAAAGGATGTGGATAAGTTGGAGAGAGTGCAGCGGAGGGCAACAAAAATGATGAGGGGGCTGGAGCACAGAACTTATGAGGAGAGGCTGAGGGAACTGGGCTTGTTTAGTCTGCAAAAGAGAAGAATGGGTGGGGATTTGATAGCAGCCTTTAACTACCTGAAAGGGGGTTCTAAGGAGGATGGGGCTAGGCTGTTCTTGGTGGTGGCAGATGACAGAACAAGGAGCAACAGTCTCAAGTTGCAGGGCAGGCGGTCTGGGTTGGACATTAGGAAAAAGTTTTTCACTAGGAGGGTGGTGAAGCACTGGAATGGGTTACCTAGGGAGGTGGTGGAATCTCCATCCTTAGAGGTTTTTAAGCTGAGGCTTGACAAAGCCCTGGCTGGGATGATATAACTGAGGTTAGTCCTGCTTTGAGCAGGGGGTTGGACTAGATACCTCCTGAGGTCCCTTCCAACTCTATGATTCTATGAAGGAAGGAAGATTTGACATCAACTTCTTCTTTATCATCCCTGGTTCGACCCAATCTTTGCGCTGTTTCCTGGGCTGAAAGAAGTTCATCTCTTGCTGTGCCCGGTCCCAGCAGCTACAGCCCTGCGTTCTCCTTCCTCCTTGACACAAATTTTGTGTTCTGAAAGAAGTCGCCTTCTGCCTGATCATGAGGCTAATACGAAGGGCTGGACGTACCGGACACATGGTAACGCGCGGCCTGCGCGAAGTTCATTACCCGCGTTGTGCAAAATGGCCAGAAGAAATCCAGGCGGCTGCAGGTGTCGCTTCGTACCTGGGGAGCCAACTCCAACCTACGTCATTTTAAACCATAAAACCGAATACAACGGTGGTGAAACATTTTCAGTGTTTGCTAGCGTGCGATACAACCCCCCTTTGCCCTCACCACTCAGCCCTCGGCGGCCCGCACCCTTGTACATTCGAACACCCCCAATTTCAGTTCTGGGGGAAACACTGCACCCCGCCCTCAGCCCGAGCTGCTCACCGTGCGCTGGTTAGAGGCAGGATGTGACTCGTGTTTGCCGCAGAGAGCAGAGGGCATCTCCAGCAGCCCCTCGCCTCGGCCTGGCGGGACTGGAACCCTGAGGCCCGTGATATAAAAGTTTATAAATAGGGCCATGGGTCCCCGGAGTCGGTGCTACGCACGCAGCTTTGGAGCAGTCTCTGGGCAGCCCCTGCCGTGTGCCAGACCCCCTCCCCGGGATCTCGCTCTTTCTCCAGGGTCAGCCATGCGACCTCACCGCCTCCTCAGCCTGCAGCTCTGGGCCTTCAGCCCCCTGCTCCACGCCGGGAACGCTGCTGGGACAGACTCCGGGCAGAGACTCTAGGTGCTGCTGGGCTCAGTGTGGCTCCCCCAGCCCTGGCAGTGACAGCCGCCTTGTTAGCCGGCTGCCCACAGCCCAGGGCACCCTGCGCTAGCGCAGAGAAGTGCGGGTCAAAGCACCGACTGTTCTGGGCAGCCTGGAGCCCAGCCACGCTGCAGTGCGCACCTGGCTCCCCGCCGGCTGGCTCTCTCTCCGGGCACTTAATCCACATCCCGGAGAGGGGCAGCTAGGGCACCAGGAGCAGCCCTCCCGCTGCCGTGGGCTGCCTGTGCTGGGCTCAGGGCTGTGGTTACCGCGCTATCCGGCTGTAGCATAGACCTGGCCTCTGTCTGACCTCCTGGGTCATTTCCCTGGGCCGAGCCCAGCCGCCTTCCAGCAGCAACACTGACCCACCTCTATTCTCACGCTGGGCTTTGCCCAGCTGCCCTGCGGAGAGGTGGGGATCCTGCTCCCTGTGGGGCGCTGGGTGCCTGGTGTCCGTATCCTGCGGCTGGGCTTTGCCAGGCGCTTTTTGGATTCTTACCGTTCTGGGCTCAGCCGCGGCCGGTCATCCCTGTCTACAGCTTGTCTACACTTAAAAACAGGTCAGTGGCAGCGCGGCAGCGTAGGTGCTACTGGTGCCCGGGAGGGGTTCGCCCAGCGGCGCTAACCCACCTCCCCGAGAGCTGGGGCGAGCAGCGGGACGAACGCTCCTGCCGTAGTGCGGGTTAACTGCAGGGGGAGGGGATTTTTCACACCCTCAGCGACATAGCCATACAGCACTCATGTTCTAGTGCAGCCTAGGCCCCAGCCTGCCCTGGGGGCAAACCGTCCCTCCTCAGCCGCTGTCCCCCTAGCCATGTGACACAGGGGAAACTGAGGCACACATAGGTTTCATAAAAACATGTCAGAGACTTCCTGCTTCGTCACATCTCTGTCCCCTGGGACCCCGTGCTGAGCAGGGTCCCTTGAACCCGGGACCTGGTGAAGTTCAACCCCCACCAATGTTAGCCACAGGTAGCCCCGCCGCTGCCCCGGGGCCTGGGGCAGGGCCCTACCCAGCCCCGCCGAGCTGTACCGCACGGTTCCCAGTGCCGAGTTTGGGGCTGTCCCGGCCTCCTGATGCTGGGCGGGTCGCTGACACTAACCGGGGCCCCACGGCAAGTTTTCATGCAGCTCGGCATCCTTTTCCACCCCTGAACCTTCGGGCGGGGCTCCTGCCACGCCCCCCTCAGCTGCCAAAGACGAAGGCGGGCAGGGAACCTGCGTTCAGCCACGTGTCAGCTGGCACCCAGGGGTGTCGCACCAGCAGCGGGGGAGCCGGGTGCACCCCTGTGGCCTTACCCCAGCCATGGCGCCAGGGCCCGGCAATGGCTGGGAAAGCTTCGAGATATTGTCATGGGGCCGGTCTGTGCGGCAGGTTCCTGCGTGCGCTGCAGTTACCCGGGGGGGAAGGGACCCAGCTGCTCTCCGAGCCGGCGGAGACACGGGTGGGTGTCGCCGAGCAGCCTGGGCCTGGCCCCCTGCAATGGGGCAGCTACGGATGCAAAGGCAGCAGCCCCTGCCCACACACTGACACCAGGCAGCAGCCCCGGTGTCGTGCTGAGCGGGGCCTGGCAGTCTTGGGAGCGCAGCGTCTCCAGAGGCCTGGAGGCTCCGGGAGCCCCGTGCAGGCTGGGCGGTGAGAGGGGGGACCCGAGCTGGGCCCTGAGCCTGCTGCGGCACTGCCCACCCGTGCTGGAGCTTGTGCCCACACACCCCTGCGGGGGAGCCCCTCCCTCAGACCCCCCGGGGCAGGAGAGCGAGCGGCAGGGGCAGGCCGTATCTACTACCCCTGCCAGTCTCCAGATGGGCAAGGCGGGGCCCGTGGGCGGGAATCCCGCCCGCCCGGTTTTCCCAGTTCCTGGGGGCCGGGCGCGGGGCCGGCGGGGCCTGTTGAACGCTCTGCTGGGCTGAGCCCCGCGTCTCGCTCCCCACCCAGCCGCTGTGCCGCACAAAATGCACCCGTGCCTGTCTCCCCCCGGCCGGGTGCACCAGGGCGCGCTCACAGACACCAGCAGCCTGGAGTGTGCGTGGCAAGCGGCCCCCCAGACCCACCACAGCACTGGGGCCGGGGGAGCGCGGGTACTGAGCTGGGGCAGAACCGCCAGGCCATGTCGGGTCTTGTCAGCCCGGGTCCTAGCTCTGCGTCTGCCTGCCACTCACACCAGCTGTGCCCTGGGCCCTGCGTCTGCCTGGCACTCACACCAGCTGTGCCCTGGGCCCTGCGTCTGCCTGGCACTGACACCAGCTGTGCCCTGGGCCCTGCGTCTGCCTGGCACTCACACCAGCTCTGCCCTGGACCCTGCGTCTGCCTGGCACTGACACCAGCTGTGCCCTGTGCCCTGCGTCTGCCTGGCACTGACACCAGCTGTGCCCTGGATCCTGCGTCTGCCTGGCACTCACACCAGCTGTGCCCTGTGCCCTGCGTCTGCCTGGCACTGACACCAGCTGTGCCCTGGGCCCTGCGTCAGCCTGGCACTGACACCAGCTCTGCCCTGGGCCCTGCGTCTGCCTGGCACTGACACCAGCTCTGCCCTGGGCCCTGCGTCTGCCTGGCACTGACACCAGCTGTGCCCTGGGCCCTGCGTCTGCCTGGCACTCACACCAGCTCTGCCCTGGGCCCTGCGTCTGCCTGGCACTCACACCAGCTCTGCCCTGGGCCCTGCGTCTGCCTGGCACTCACACCAGCTCTGCCCTGGGCCCTGCGTCTGCCTGGCACTGACACCAGCTGTGCCCTGGGCCCTGCGTCAGCCTGGCACTCACACCAGCTCTGCCCTGGGCCCTGCGTCTGCCTGGCACTGACACCAGCTCTGCCCTGGTCCCTGCGTCTGCCTGGCACTGACACCAGCTCTGCCCTGGGCCCTGCGTCTGCCTGGCACTCACACCAGCTCTGCCCTGGGCCCTGCGTCTGCCTGGCACTGACACCAGCTCTGCCCTGGGCCCTGCGTCTGCCTGGCACTCACACCAGCTGTGCCCTGGGCCCTGCGTCTGCCTGGCACTCACACCAGCTCTGCCCTGGGCCCTGCGTCTGCCTGGCACTGACACCAGCTGTGCCCTGGGCCCTGCGTCTGCCTGCCACTCACACCAGCTGTGCCCTGTGCCCTGCGTCTGCCTGGCACTCACACCAGCTCTGCCCTGGGCCCTGCGTCTGCCTGGCACTCACACCAGCTGTGCCCTGGGCCCTGCGTCTGCCTGGCACTCACACCAGCTCTGCCCTGGGCCCTGCGTCTGCCTGGCACTCACACCAGCTGTGCCCTGGGCCCTGCGTCTGCCTGGCACTCACACCAGCTGTGCCCTGGGCCCTGCGTCTGCCTGGCACTCACACCAGCTCTGCCCTGGGCCCTGCGTCTGCCTGGCACTGACACCAGCTGTGCCCTGGGCCCTGCGTCTGCCTGGCACTCACACCAGCTCTGCCCTGGGCCCTGCGTCTGCCTGGCACTGACACCAGCTGTGCCCTGGGCCCTGCGTCTGCCTGGCACTCACACCAGCTCTGCCCTGGGCCCTGCGTCTGCCTGGCACTCACACCAGCTCTGCCCTGGGCCCTGCGTCTGCCTGGCACTGACACCAGCTGTGCCCTGGATCCTGCGTCTGCCTGGCACTCACACCAGCTGTGCCCTGGGCCCTGCGTCTGCCTGGCACTCACACCAGCTCTGCCCTGGACCCTGCGTCTGCCTGGCACTGACACCAGCTGTGCCCTGGGCCCTGCGTCTGCCTGGCACTGACACCAGCTGTGCCCTGGGCCCTGCGTCTGCCTGGCACTCACACCAGCTGTGCCCTGGGCCCTGCGTCTGCCTGGCACCCACACCAGCTGTGCCCTGGGCCCTGCGTCTGCCTGGCACTGACACCAGCTGTGCCCTGGGCCCTGCGTCAGCCTGGCACTGACACCAGCTCTGCCCTGGGCCCTGCGTCTGCCTGGCACTGACACCAGCTGTGCCCTGGGCCCTGCGTCTGCCTGGCACTGACACCAGCTGTGCCCTGGGCCCTGCGTCTGCCTGGCACCCACACCAGGTCTGCCCTGGGCCCTGCGTCTGCCTGGCACCCACACCAGCTCTGCCCTGGGCCCTGCGTCTGCCTGGCACTGACACCAGCTGTGCCCTGGGTCCCTGCGTCTGCCTGCCACTCACACCAGCTGTGCCCTGGGCCCTGCGTCTGCCTGGCACTCACACCAGCTCTGCCCTGGGCCCTGCCTCTGCCTGGCACTCACACCAGCTCTGCCCTGGGCCCTGCGTCTGCCTGGCACTGACACCAGCTGTGCCCTGGGCCCTGTGTCTGCCTGGCACCCACACCAGCTCTGCCCTGGGCCCTGCGTCCGGCTCCAGCCCCGGCTCTGACCACACGGCCCAACTGCCGTGGCTCTGACCACTGGCTCTGACCACTAGCCCTGACCACCAGTGTCTGGCAGGCCCAGCCAAGCTGCAGTGGGCCCCATTGTTCACGCTCTCGCTCACCCCCTCCAGCTGGTCTCCTCCGTCACAGGCGCCAGGTGCGAGCCCCATCGCCAGCACCCCACACGTATCCTCAGCCCCGCTCTGAGACGCGGCACAGCCCCTGGGGCGAGGCAGGAAGCCCAGATCTCTCTGGGGCACCTGGATTTGCCAGGGTCTTTTCAGGGGCTCCGTTGCTGTCGGCCCAAGCTCCAGGCAGCTCGGTGCCTCCCATGTCTATGGCTCATCACCTGCCCTGAGAGCAAACAGCTCTTTCCCACCCACGGCGGCACACGGGGGAAACTGAGACACCCGGCTTCATAAAAATATCACAAAGAAGTCCCACTTTACCACCTCCCAATCTGTCCTTCCCCACACGCATACCCTGCCCTACGCCTTCCTGCCCCATACACACCCCTCCATCCCCACCTCCAGCCATCTGGCCACATGCACGCCCTCCAGCCATTCCTACACCCAACACCCCGCCAGCCAGGCACGGCCACAGGCCCGCAAATGCTTAGGGAGTAACGTGCCAACTAGTAACACTGACAAGAGGGTGGGAGGGGGTACAGGTGGGTGTCTGTAACAGCACACTGGGGAACAGGGTGAATTGCTCCATAGGTGTTTGTCTGGCAGGTGTAGAAAGAAAAGCTGTGTTCGCATGGGTGACTTCACCCTGGGGCTTTGCCGCACATTGGCTGCAGCCACAAAACATCCAAGAAGTTCTAAAAATAACAGCTGGTAATTTCTGAACACAGCCAGCGTGGGGGGACTCAAGACTGGACTTCATTCTGACGGACAAGAGAGAGTCATCTGCTGACCGAAAAATTAGCAGTTGCCTACAAAGCTGTGATTATGATCTGGTTAAATTTACTTTGCATGAACGGAATATGGCACCAGCCAGTAATCGAGATATCTGGAATTTGTTTAAGCAATTGTTGGCATAACTGCCTGGGAACATCAGTTTAAAACAGGAAGTGTTAACATAAACTGGGAATTGTTCCAGGCTATTCGTCTGGATGCCCCAAAAGTCACAGTTCCACAGACATGAAAAATGTTACAATGGGCAAGAAGCTAATCTGGTTAAAGGAAATGTAGAAGCAGAACAAAAAATCAATATGTAAAGAATTAAAGAGGGGGAAAGAAAATGACAATATGTCTCAAATTAAAAAATGTAGGTGACTGATAAGGGAAGCTAAAGGAATCAATTAAATATAAATGGCCAATAGAGTTAAAGATGACAAAGCATTTTTTTAACATATTAGGGACAAAGAGAACTTTTGGTCAGGCACAGGCCCATGTAAGAGGCAGATTGCAAAATGAATAGTGACGTAGAAAAACCAGAAATGTTCAGTTGCTATTTCTGTTCTATGGTTGGACTGAAGCAGGACGTGTGTCCATCCCAGATGATGCTGTGGATGGCACAGAAAATTTACCATCTGTAACAAAGGAGGCTGTGAAACAGAATCTGCTGAAATTAAACATTTTCAGACCAACAGGCCTGGATGACTCACTCCCACGAAGGGAGCCGGCTGAGGTACGTCCTGAACCACGGCTGGGGATGTTAACAAATCTGGGGTAAGTGGGGCATGGCCAAGGGTTGGAGACCTGCCAATGTCATTCTGCTGGCTCAACACGCTGATGCAAGGTTAGTCTGACATCCGTCCTGGGGCTAACGATGGCACGGGCAAGTCAGGACGCTGAGCAGCAGAGCATTCGAGGTTCCAAATGTCAGTACAGCCAGGCTGCATGGGCCCTGGAAGGTAGGTTTGCCCAAACACACCTCTTGTCTGTGTGGTTTTGGCAGGTTTCTGTGTGTCTGGGGTGAATTACCCGCCACCCCGCGCGCTTCCAATGGAGGAGCCCTGTCTGTGACCCACCAGGGGACACGTGCCCCAGCCACTGGCACAGGCAGTACAGGTGCTGTGCTGTGGGCTCCACACACCCCGCTCTGTGGGCCTGCAATATTCCCCTTCCTTGTTACACAGGCGTGCTCAGTCCCTGCTTCGTACACCGTGCCGCCGCCATGGAAACCGCGCACCCTGCTCACTGCTCCGCAGGCTGCTCACACAAGGCACATAGCCAGGTTGATAGTAACACGCCAGAGAAATTCATTTCCCAGAGCTTGAGAACAAGCGTCAACTGACAGCAGGGCTGCGGGCTTGGAAACGCGCGGTGAGGATGGAAAGAACCCCACAAAACACGATCTGCAGCCCGTGCGGATTAACACGGGCCTTTCCTGGCTAAGACGGCATTTCTCAGCCGCCGGTCCCGGCCAGAGAGCTGGGCTCCAGCGCTCGGACAGCGCTCTGTGCTGGAGCACCAGGAGGGGCAGTGCGTCTGCGCAGCCGGCATCCCAACCTGTTGTCTCAGCCCAGGGGCTGCTCTCCTAGGCTCTAGGCCCTGGATAATCACACAGGGGAGGGTGATCACAAGGCTGACGGAGGCTGATCGAGGGAACAAAAGGCTCAAACAGGTTGTGATGGGGCGTCGGCCCCACACTGGCCACTAAGGGGTTAATAGAGCCCTGGGCAGGCTGCGCAAAAAGCAGCCAATAGGAAGGGAGCTGTGAAGAGCAGCCAATCGGGGCCAGGCAGGCCCATATAAGAAGAGCTGCAGAGGGGCACTGGGCAGTCACTCCTGTCCCTGGAGCTCGAGGACTGGCAGGAGGCTAGGTGCATTGATGGCCATTAGGCAAGATGGCCAGGGATGCGACCCCTGCCCTGGGCGTTCCTAAACCTCTGACGGCCAGAGGCTGGGAGTGGACGACGGGCTGGATGACTTGATACATTGCCCTCTTCTGCTCATTCCTTCTGGAGTATCGGGCACGGGCCCCTTTCAGAAGACAGGCTGCTGGGCTAGATGGCCCCTGCTCTGTCCAGCTGTGGCAGTTCTCGTGCCGTGCCAGATCTCAGAACGTAGGTGTTAATAGGGAGACGTTGGCCGCTGTCGGGGACCCCCCGAGATCAGTGCTTGGTCCAGTGCTATTTAATGGTTTATCGCCCAGCTCAACGATGAAATACAGCCTTTGCTGGTCGTTTGCCACTGACACAGTTTGGTGGAACAGGAAACAATGAGGCAGACAGGATCCTGCTCCGGCGTTCTCTGACTCGCCCGGTCAATGGTCGTGATCCCACCCCAGGCACTGCAGTACAGCCCGATGCCAGGCTACGCGTCTGCCAGCCAAAGGGCAGGTTCTACCCCGAGGATGGCAGACGCTGTCTTGGCGCACAGAGATGCAGAGAGGGATTATGGGGTGATCCTAGATCAGCCCAGCCTGAGCCGCCATGCCATGCCAGGCCAGGGCAAGGCTGGCCTCCTGGTATAGAAGGGGATATCAAGTGGCTGGAGCGACGGAGGGGCTGGTCTCTGTAGGCTGCACTGGTAAGACGTACGGCTACTGGAATCCTGTGCCCCACTCTGGGGCCCACTCCTCAAGGATGAGGAAACACTGGAGGGAGTTCAAAGGAGGGAAAACCCCACAGCTGCAGATGAAGGAGCTCAGCCGAGTTCCCTGGCCGACGAGAAGCCGGAGGTGCCGTGATCACAATGGCTAGGCACTTACATGTGGGAAGGGATCGCACCCGGGGCAGTTCACAGCTGCCAAGGCCAGAAGGGCCCGAGTCTGTCTAGCCCAGGGGTCACAACCTGCCGCACGTTTGCCGAGAGTGGCAGGGGCACTGACTTTGAGCGGCACGCGGCGCCCTGGCCGGAGCCGCACCGCTCCACGCTCGCCGCCGACACAGCCGCTGGACGGGGCTGCAGACCGCCCCGCCGCCGCCACGGATTTAAACCGGTCCCTGATGGAGACGCCGGCCCCCTGTGGTTACCTGTGCCAGTGGCTGCCGTCCCGCGCTGGTAAACCTGG
The DNA here is from genome assembly GCF_026122565.2 of Emydura macquarii macquarii. NCBI lineage: Eukaryota > Metazoa > Chordata > Testudines > Chelidae > Emydura > Emydura macquarii. The sequence continues at coordinate 237,205 of NW_027132798.1, read as the reverse complement.
CTAAGTATTTCTAGGTTCAGCCTCGGCCCTGGGACGTGCGGGACCTGCTGCTGCAAGGCTGACGAGCCCCTTGTGGAAGCGCTGCTGCCCAGGTAGGTCCTTGAAGCTGGGGCCCGGTCACCCCTTCCCCGTCCCTTTGTTAAGCTGGATCGGCGCGTCGGCACTGCCCTGGAACACCCGCAGCTGCCTGGTGCGCGCGGGGCTGTGGAAGGTGGGGCAGACACTCGGCCTGGCGCTGGGGCCTGAGCTCGGGGACCCCACAGGCAGGGAGGGTCCGGCAGCTGCGGCTCCAGCCTGAGCCCAGCCGGCGCCCCCACTTGACAGCTGTGCCAGGGTCTCACGGCAGTGTGGACGTGCCCACGGAGCCCATCGCTATCGGGCGCTTCCCACACCTGGAGTCATTCTCTGAAGCTCCCCGGCTGAATGACTCGTGGGCAGCAGAGCCGGGCCCAGCACCCAGCAGGGCCGCCCCAGGTCCGGATCCGGCGGTGAACAGCCTCTGCTCCCACTGCACATTCCCGCTGGTGCACCCAGGGCCGCGTTGGCTCTCTTGGCAGCCGCGCAGCACCGAGCACTCGTGCTCTGCTGATTGCTCGCCACCCCCAAACCCTTCCCAGTGTCCCTGCTTCCAGGACAGAGGCCCTGGGCAGGAAGTCGTTGTTCCTACGGACGTGTGCGCAGTCACATTCCGCCTCCGTCACAGGCAGGTGGTTGGCTTGGCCCAGCGCATCGAGCAATCCAGCGTGCTCTGGATCAGTGACCTGGCCTCCTCGCTAGTTACCACTCCCCAGCCTCTGTGTCACCTGCAGACTTTGTCAGGGATCGTTTTACCTTTTCTTCCCGGTCACTGACACACTGTGAAATAGCCTGGGGCCAAGAGCAGAGCCTGTGGGACCCACTAGAAACACCCCTTCTAGCAGGGAAAGGAGTGAGATTTTAACAGCGCCAGCCTGGGACGCACAAACAGGGGAATCTTGAGTAGGAATAGGGGGATTCTCTCACCTCTGCATCGGCCCTGGGGCGACCATGGCTGGATCCTGCACCCAGCTCTGGGGCCCACAATTCAAGGAGGATGTGGCTACATTGAGAGGGTCCAGAGAGGAGCCACGAGGATGATGAATGGGTTAGAAACCTGCCTGAGCGTGACAGAGACGGGTAAGAGGTGCTTGCGCCCAGCGGTAAGTTCCTAGGTGCGCTCTTCAGCCTAGCAGAGAAAGACACAACCCGACCCAAGCCTTGGAAGTTGAAGCGAGACCGAGTCCGCCTGGAAATAAGGCCTACATTGTAACAGGGACTTTACCAGGGGTCACGGCTGTCAGGCTGGGTAGATGGGGGAGGAGAAGGGCATTTGTTATATTGTTTGACATCAGTGTGTCAGAATCATAACAACCCGTGTGAGACAGGTCATGTCAGGCACGGTTAGAGAGGCTGTCCTGTGCTAAGTCAGATGATGATACTTATGTTCATGTGTGATATGTGACATGGAAGTTGTAGATGTATTTGATGGATCTGTATTTCAAATTGTGCTGCCTGGGCAACACCCCAGACAGGATGGCGGCAGGACGATAGCCTGCATAATGGCCCATTGAGACACTCACGGATGCAAGGGACCCAGGAAGAAGCTAAAGGCAGACCTGAAGAGTTACCAGGATTGGCCCACGTGACTCCGGACTCTGTTTTAGTCCCTGTGACATTCCACAGGCTGCATGGCACAGGACAGAAGGTTTATAAAATCAAACCATGGAATCCATTTTGTCTTTGTTCCTGTCCAGCTGCAGACACACACCGACCTCTGGATCAATTCATCTTGCAACTGAACCAAAGGACTTAGACCCATCCATGTGTTGGACGTGTACCAGAGGAACTGTACAAGCCTGCAAGTCAGAGGGAACCTTTGTAGTAAAGAGCATAGAGAGTTTAAATAACTGGTCTCTTTGCTGGACCTAGTGCTGATCTGGGAGCCAGAGGCTGAAATGCAGTAAAGGGGCTGTGTGCATTTGTGTACTGGCTTCTGTGGGGATTCAGAAGTGCAGTTTGTGGCTGGTTGGGAAGTCTGGCTTCAGTGCCACCCACCAGTGCTGGGAGAATCTCCTCTCCGTCTGCAGCCAGCCCTGACCTTGGCATTCTCAGGTGGCTGCCCTGGGCACGGACGGGTCACAGCAGCGTGGTGGATTCTCCATCCCTGCCTCCAGACTGGCTGTTTTAACAGATCTGCCCTAGGCGTCACTGGGGGCAGGTCTCTGGCCGGTGCTATACAGAGGGTCAGACGAGATGATCACCGCGGGCCCCTCTAGCCCTAGAGTCTCTGGCTCTATGGGGCTGACCACTGCAGTCAGACAGACTCGGCCTGGAGGCTGCACCCAGGGTCCTTACACGGGGTGGTGACTCACCCACCCGCCGTCAGGGCTTGTAAAGTGAGATTGGAAATGGTTCTAAAAGCCGGGCTGTGACCCAGCTTCTGCTGGGACGGTCTGATTGGGCTAGAGAGGAAGTCAGAGGAGGCGATCGCCGTGGTTCCGGCTGGTCTTAGTCATCCATCTCCATGCCCGTCTTCCAGTCATCCCTCCTCCTCCACCTCCTGGCCATTCGCCCCCATCCTCAGACCTCTATCATGGAGCCAGGATCGGGGCTATGCCCCCCGCTCTGGAACACTCTGTTGGAGGGACCTTCTGTGGGCCAGACCCCCAGGCTCCTGTGCCCAGACCCCCAGGGTCCCACTCTCCCTCCAGGGCAGGCCACATGGTCTCACCAGCTCCTAGACGCAAGCCCTGGACTCCAGCCCTCCTGGGGCCCCCTGAGCTCTGCCCAGTGTGTCCAGCTGAGACGACGGACGGACCCTGGGAGAGACGGGGCCTTCTGCAGGGACCCACACACCCAGCTGGGAGCTGCAGCCAGCCAGGCTGTTTTCAAAACAGGCAGCTGGCCCAGCCCGGGACGACCACAGGGCAGCCCAGGGAAATGAAGGTTAAAGCCCTGTCCAAAGCACCAGCCAAGCTGCAGTGAGCGCCGTTTTCCGCTGCCCTTCCTCCAGCCATGCCCAGGCAGGAGCTCCTGGCCGCCGCCCAGGCCAAGCCTTTATTCCACCACCTCCCACCGCTGAGTGCTTGGCTCTCCAGCTGGGCTCTCTGCTCAGCCTCCCCTGGGTGCTGGGTGTCCGTGTCCGCATGACTGCGTTTGCCATTGTCTTCGCCGATTCCCCACTGAAATGGGGTGGGCCTCGGCCAGTCCTTTCCCGTGCCCCCTCCGGGCTCAGCCAGCTGGGTGACACCGCACGCACCTTTTCTCTTAGCCTGCCTGAGAGCAAACACAGTCCTTTTCCCCTGCACTGGGTAGCCATGCAATGTACGGGGGAAACTGAGGCACACATAGAAGTCATGAAAAGTATTACCCAAAACTCCCTCTTCGTCACACATCCATCCTCATGCGCGCCCCTCCAGCCACCCCCCTCCCTTCCCCATCGTACGCACCCTCCGGCCACTCCGCCGCCCCCCATCTGTCTCTGCACCCACGCAAGGTAGCCCATGGCTCCTGCGGCTGGTGCCCATCCCCTGGGCTGTGCCGCTCCCCATCTCCCCCGCTCTGACGGTTCAAGCCTCTCTGGCCCTTTGCCTGGGGGAGGCAGGTTTTGGCAGGTGGCTCAGGGCATGGCTGCTGCCAGGTGACCTGGGGACTCCCCACGGCAGCCGCCGCCCCGCTGCTCTCAGCCCAGGGCCCTGCTGCTCCCCTGAGGAATCGCTTGCATCCCACTCCCGGTTCTGCAGCCCCGTGGGCTGAGTCCACGTGCTTGGGGCACGAGCAGCAGCAGGAGGAGCAGGGCCCCGGGGGGAGCAGCTCCCTCCCCATCCCACGCTCCAGGGCCGTGGCCTGCAGCCAGGCCGGGACTGTGCCCGGGGCCGGGGGCAGCTGGGCGTGGGGGAGTCAGCCGTGGGGCTGCATCTCTGTGGGACGCCCTGAGTCGGGTGTAACCCAGCCAGCCCCGCGTAGGGGTTTCGCTGAGCCCCACCTGGCTGCCCAGCTCAGTTCGCGGTGGGACGGTCCCTGGCACCGCCATGAATCTGCACTCACAGCTGGGGCCTGCCGGAGCTGGGCTGGCTACCGGAGGGAGGGGACTGGCTCTCTGGGGAGGGAGCAGCGAGGACCCTGCGTTCTAGTCCAGCTTTGTCTGCGTCCCTTTCTTGCTCAGTGCCTCAGTGGGCGCTTGCTGTTGGGGGGCGAGCCCTGGCTGAGGGGGTGGGGGTGGGGCTGGGCAGGTGTGGGGCTGGGCGCTCACTGAGGGGCTGGTGTGGGGCTGGGCGCTCACGGCGAGGCTGGGTGGGTGTGGGGCTGGGCGCTCACGGCGAGGCTGGTGTGGCGCTTGGTGGGTGTGGGGCTGGGCACTCACGGAGGGGCTGGGTGTGGGGCTGGGCAGGTGTGGGGCTGGGTGCTCACTGAGGGGGATGGATGTGGGGCCAGGCGGGGGTGAGGCTGGGCTCTCACTGAGGGGATGGATGTGGGGCTGGGTGCTCGGGGCGATGGATGTAGCGGGTGGGTGTGGGGCTGGTGGTTGCTGAGGGCGGAGTGGGGCTGGATGTGGGGCTGGGCGTTCACGGAGGGACTGGGCAGTGGGTGAGGGGGATGGATGGGGGGGTGGGTGTGGGGCTGGATGCTGGGTGAGGGGCTGGTGTGGGGTCTGGACAGGTGTGGGGCTCGGTGTGGGGCTGGGTGCTTGCGGAGGGGCTGGGTGTGGGGCTGGGCTCTCACTGAGGGGATGGATGTGGGGCTGGGTGCTCGCGGCGAGGCTGGGTGGGTGTGGGTCTCGGTGTGGGGCTGGCGCTCCCCTCGGGGCCGGGCCGGGCGGTGCCTCCCGCTCCCAGGGCGCAGCCCACGGCCCCCGGCCCCGATCCGGCCCGGCCCGGCCCCTCCTTGCGCGCCCCGGGCCGGCCGGGGGCTGCGGGCGGTGCCAGCCTGGCGCGTCCCTCCGCTGCCGCCGCCGGGTCCGCGGGCTGCAGCCAGGGTGAGCGGGGCGCGCAGCATCCCCGGCCCGGCCCGGCCCGCGCGGGAGGCACCGGCAGCCGCAGGGCGAGGCCAGAGCAGCGCGGCAGGGATCGGGCCCCAGCCAGAGCCGGGGGGCTGGCACCGCCGGGGGGAGGGGATGGCACTGATCACCCTGCACTGGCGACCGGGGGGGTGACGCTTGGGAGCGGGGGGGGGCCGGCGGGGTGCGGGGCCTGGCACTGGATGTGGGGGGGGGCGCGGGGGGCGGGGCCTGGCGCTGGATGTGGGGGGTGCGGGGCCTGGCGCTGGATGTGGGGGGGTGGGGGGGCGGGGCCTGGCACTGGATGTGGGGGGCGGGGGGGCGGGGCCTGGCGCTGGATGTGGGGGGACCGGGGGGTGCGGGGCCTGGCGCTGGATGTGGGGGGCGGAGGGGGCGGGGCCTGGCGCTGGACGTGGGGGGACCGGGGGGTGCGGGGCCTGGCGCTCCGCGGTAGGGACAAGCCCGGCTCGGCGCTGGCCCGCCGTTCCCGGCGCTGGTGCCGTTGCTGCCCGGCCTGGCCCGGCCCGGCCCGTGGGTGCCCCCCGGGGGTGCACGTGCCCACCGCGATGGGGTCCCCAGCCGCGCCCTGGCCGTGCAGGCAGCTCCGCCCTGCCGGGACCCCGGGGCCGGCCCCGAGGGCCGTGAGTGGCAGCCCGTGTGGGTCCGGCGCCGGCCTCCGACCCGCTGTCCTGGGGGGAACGGCCTGGCTGCCCCCCCCCCGGCACCGCGCCCCCCATGGCCGTGGGGCGGGGCACAGGGGCGTTACACCCATGAGCCTCCTCAGCCAGATCCCGGCCCCACAGCTCCCCACCCCCCACAGCCAGATCCCGGCCCCACAGCTCCCCGCCCCCCACAGCCAGATCCCGGCCCCACAGCTCCCCGCCCCCCTCAGCCAGATCCCCGCTCCCCAGCCAGATCCTCCCCGCCCCCCTCAGCCAGATCCCGGCCCCCCACAGCTCCCCGCCCCCACAGCCAGATCCCCGCGCCCCACAGCTCCCCGCCCCCCTCAGCCAGCTGACCCCGCAGCCAAATGGTCCCCCACTGCTGGCCCCCACAGATCCCCGCCCCCCTCAGCCGGATCCCGGCCCCCCACTCCCCCCCCCTCAGCCAGATCCCGCCCCCCACCAGGCATCACCCCACTCGGCCCCCTGCTAGCCCCCCGCCACCTCCACTCGCCCCCCCGCTGGCCCCCCAGGCACCACCCAACCCCGCAAGGCCCCCCCCTCCACTCGCCCCCCCGCTGGCCCCCGGCGGCTCGCGGCGCGCACAGCGCCCCCTGGCGGACCGGCGGGGCGGGGCGGGCGGCGGCGGGGCGGGGCCGGCGCTGACGTCGGTCTCAGCTGCTGCCCGCACAATGGCCGGTCGGGCGGGGCGGCGGCTGGCCCGGGGAGCCTGCGGCGCGCGGAGCCTCTAGCGTGAGCGGGGGTGCGGGGCCGGGGCCGGGGCCGGGCCCGGCCGGGGGGGTAGGGTGTCCCGGGGGGGGGCGGGGTGCTCGGCCGGGGGGCGCGGGGCGGGGTCTGCGGAGGCAGCGCAGCGGGGTACGGGGGGCAGAGCTGGCCGTGGGGCGGGCGGCGCGGGGCAGGACGGTCCCTGGCCCCGGTCCCATCCCCGGCGCGGTCCCCGGGCTCCTGCCTCCTTCTGCGCTGCCCGTGCCCGAGCCCGTGCCCATCCCCGTGGTGTCTGGCCGCCCCCGGCCGGCAGCCCATCTCCCGCCCCGCCCCGCCCCGGCCCGGGTCCCATCCCCGGCGGGGTGGTGCTGAGCGGGCAGCGGGCCGTGCCGTGCCGGGCCGGGCCGGCCGTGCAGCAGCTACTGCGGTCTGCCCGGCGGGGGTGCGGTCTGCGCTGTGCCCCGGCTCCCCCCTGCCCCCGGCTCGGGACCGGCACTGGGACTGGGGGTGTCAGCGCTCGATGTCGGGTGACCCAGCGCGGGGTGCCGGCCGGGCCCGGCTGCCCCGTCAGCCCCTGGCTCTGCCAGCTCGGTGCTGGCCTCCTTGGGCTGGGCGTGGGCAGGCCCCATGGAGCCCGGGCCAGTCCGAGCCGTTTCTGGGTCCCCCCGGCCCCCGCTCTCGGACACAGCTGGAAGCAGGGCCCAGCAGGGCGAGGTGGACGGATGCTCCTGGCCCAGAGGACAGAGCTCTGCCTCCGGCACGCCCGGCCTGGCAGCGGCCCGGGAGGGGGGCCAGCTCCTGTGCCCCCCGGTGGTGGGGGGCGGGTGCTGGGGGCGCTCGGGGTGCCCCACGGCGAGGGGGCTCAGGGCAGGTGCTCAGTGCGGGGGCCTGGCCTGGCTAGTGCGCGCCCAGGGCAAGTGCTGGCAGTGGCTGTTTGCGGGGCCCGGCCCTGGGCTGGGGGGCCCTGGCTGGGGGGCCTGGCTCACCCCGCTCTGTCTGCAGGTCAGTCGCAGGCGGCCCGGCCTCGCTGCCCAGCTGGTGCCATGGCGAAGCGCGAGTCCAGCGCCAGCCCCGTGGTGCGGCAGATCGACAAGCAGTTCCTGGTCTGCAGCATCTGCCTGGACCGGTACCACAACCCCAAGGTGCTGCCCTGCCTGCACACCTTCTGTGAGAGGTGAGTGCTCCCGCCTGCCCCCCCCGGCCTGCCAGCCCCCCGTGCCCGCGCCCCCGCCTGCACACCTTCTGTGAGAGGTGAGTGCTCCCGCCTGCCCCCCCCCGGCCTGCCAGCCCCCCGTGCCCTCCCCCCCGCCTGCACACCTTCTGTGAGAGGTGAGTGCTCCCGCCTGCCCCCCCGGCCTGCCAGCCCCCGTGCCCTCCCCCCGCCTGCACACCTTCTGTGAGAGGTGAGTGCTCCCGCTCCCCCCCCGCCTGCCACCCCCCTGTGCCCCCCCCCCCTGCGTGCACACCTTCTGTGAGAGGTGAGGGCCCCCCCCCCCCCCCGGCCTGCCCCCCCCCCCCCCCCCCCCCCCCCTGCGTGCACACCTTCTGTGAGAGGTGAGTGCTCCCGCCTGCCCCCCCGGCCTGCCAGCCCCCCGTGCCCCCCCCCGCCTGCACACCTTCTGTGAGAGGTGAGCCCCCCCCGCCGGCCAGCCCCCCCCCGGCCTGCCAGCCCCCCGTGCCCCCCCCCTGCCTGCACACCTTCTGTGAGAGGTGAGCCCCCCCGCCTGCCCCCCCCCGGCCTGCCAGCCCCCCTGTGCTCCCCCGGCCTGCCGCCCCCCCCCCCGGCCTGCCACCCCCCCGTGCTCCCCCTGCCTGCACACCTTCTGTGAGAGGTGAGTGCTCCCCGCCTGCTGCCCCCCCCCACTCCCTGGCCTGCCATCCCCCACCCGGCCTGCCGCCCCATGTTCCCCCTGCCTGCACACCTTCTGTGAGAGGTGAGCCCCCCGGCCTGCCACCCCCCCCCCATGCTCCGCCCTGGCCTGCCGCCTCCCCGTGCTCCCCCTGCCTGCACACCCTCTGTGAGAGGTGAGCCCCCGGCCTGCCGACCTCCCATGCTTCCCCCCGCCTGCCTCCCCTCCCCCCAGATCCTGCCCCTCCTGCCGCCCCCCGTGTTCCCCCTGCCTGCACGCCTGTGAGAGGACAGTGCTTGACCTGCTGCTTTCCCCGAAGCTGCTGAAAAAGGGGTGTCGGGGCTGAACGCCCCCAGGCGGGGGCAGCACTGAGGCGGGGCAGCCACTCGGTTACTGGGATGCGGTTCCCCATCCGTAAACTGTCCAGGCCAGGCCAAGGGGCTGGAGGAGGCCAGAGGCCCTGGAGAGCGTCTGTCTGGAGTCAGAGCCCTGGGCTGAGCGGGAGGGTCCCCGGAGAGCAGCAGGGTGAGGGCCAGGAGGGCAGGGACGGGCCCTGCCTGCACCCGGTGCTGTGTCCCACTGGGGGGCTGGGGGGGGCAGGACGGGACCTGCCTGCACCCCGGTGCTGTGGCCCGGAGGTGCCATTCCTCCCCCGAGCTCCGGGTTCTGGTGCATTCTCCACTCAGCCCCGTGGAGCCCGCGGCTGCTGAGCGAGAGCTGAGCCCACGTGATGGTGCCCACCAGGTAGTTCGGGGCAGGGAACAGGGAGGCTGGCAGAGGAGTTGGGGGGGGCTGCTGGGATGGGAGCACCGGGGGCAGGGCCCTGCCCCATGCCTGGGACCCGGGCCACGAGAGCCACGATCCCACAGAGCCTGGTGGCGCGAAGGCAGGGCAGCGGGGCCGTGCTGAGACCAGCTCTGGCGCCCGGGGGTGCGGGCTGGACCTTGCTGATTGGCACTGGGCTCCTGGAGGCCGAGAAGCCAGGCGCGCCCTGCTCGCCGGCGCCATTTGTTCCTGGCGGTGAGCACCACGGCCAGCTGGGCTGGAAAAGGCCCCAGAACTGGCTCTGGTCCCCGCCGGGCAGCCACACCTGGTGACTGGCCTGCGCCGTCACCGCAGCTCTGCTCAGGACCGGCCCCTTGGCGCCTGCAAAAGGAGCCCGCCATGCCCGCCTCTAGCGTGGCAGCAGGCGAGGGGGGACGGGGAGACCCCGCCGTGCTGCTTTGGGGTGCTGTCCTGTGGCCGCTGCGCTAGCCCAGAGCCTTGGGGCCCCTTTCATGGCTGCAGCCTCTGTGCCACGAGCCAGCCAGACCCCCGGGGGTCCCGCTCTCCCTCCAGGCCTGGCCACGCGGCCTCTGAGACGCCTCCTGCTTCCCGCCCTGAGCTCTGTTCGCCAGTCCAGCTGAGACGGCCCCGGCTCAGAGCCGTGTCCCCGCACTCAGCTGTATTGCAGCGATGTCAGAGGAGAGCCGGCCGGCACGCGGCACAGGCAGTCCCGTTGTTCAGGCTCCGTCTCCCTTCGTCAGAGCCCGTGGGGGAGCCCCGACTCCGTCTAGCCCCCAACTCTTACCCCACCTCCCCCTTCCAGTCCTTGCTCCTCCGGCTGGGGTCTTGGCGGAGAGGTGGCGAATCCCTCTCCCGCTGGGGCGCTGGGTGCCGGTGTCCATGTGCTGGTGACTGGATTTGCCCTGCTCTTCTCTGGCTCTCCATTGATATGATCGTAAAGACCCATCCTGGCTCATACAACTGGGGGATGTTTGTACCCACGTCGCTGAGGCCACGTCTACACTGCAGAGTTTTGCAGATCCAAGTTATGTCGGCACCAGCACGTTGCCTGTGGATCCTTGCGCTGGCGCTGCACGTGCTCCCCAGGGTGCTGGTTTGATGCCCAGGGCTGTGTGCAGGGAGCCCACCGGCCGGCGCCGGGTCTTTAGGGAAACTTGGGCTATGCCCGGTGAGGCAGAAACGAGTCGTGCATGGATGACTGGGAGCAAGACATCAACTTCCCATAATGCAACCTTCTCCAGCCCATAATTTCATCTCCAGCCCCTGCTTTTTGCACCTGTTCTCGATTTCCCATGGTCCTGTGCCGCTGTCCGCCGTCTCACCGACGCACACGGCCTGCACGTCTCTGCGCAGTCCTCGGGTGGGTGCAGAGCTGCGGGGACGTGAGGGTGCCTCGGGGACGGGTGCCTGCAGGAGGTGGTGAGCGCCAGTTCCAGTGGCTGGCAGCACTCACGGAGCAGCTGCAGCTGGCGGAGCGGGCCCGAGAAGTGAGCAGTGGCTGGGGGGAGCGCCGAGCTCGGCCTGCAGGTTAGGGATGACGCGCGGCGGCTGCAGAGGGTTGGGATGCGGAAGGCCCCGTTTCTGGGTCTGCGCCAAGCCTGCGCCCGTGCAGGGACACCAGAGGGAGAGCTGCGCAGCCAGCGGAGAAGCGAGTGGCCATCGCAGGGCGGAAACTTGCAGCGCCGGATTGCTGCCGCTCAGTGGGAAATGGTTCAGGAGTTGGGACGATCCAGCCCGGGGGCTGTAGCCTGGCACGTGTGCAGGGCCATGGATGCAGGCTGTGGCTCTTGCCCGTGGGCAGGACATCGCGGATGGGTTTGCAGCTCGGGGGTTCCTACCCACGGCACGCACATCCCTGTTTTGGCACCCGCCCACCTTGCCACCGAGTACATCGGCGGAATGGGCTGCTTTCCTGTGGTTCTGCGAGCGCTGGAGCATCACCAGGGACGCTTCGCTGACGTCCGTGTGGGCTGGGCAGGGAAGATGCGTGGCCCTTGCCTCTCTAAGAACACCGGATTGGTCCGAAAGCTGCAAGCAGGGACCTCCTTTCCCGCCCGGCAGATTCCCATCGGCGGTGTTGAGATGCCAGTAGAGACCCTGGGGGACCAGGCCGCCCTCGACCCCCGGCTCACAAAGCTGTACACCGGCTGCCTCGAGAGTGCCGAGGAAAGGTGCAGCTGCCGGCTCAGCAGGTGCCGCATGCCGGTGGAGTGCGCTTTGGGAGATGCAAGGGGTGCTGGTGGTGTCTGCTCCCCAGATTAGGTCTCAGTGGAAGAAACTGTGACCCGTCCTTGCCCAGGGTAGCCAACTGATAATGCCAAGGTCAGGGCAGGCTGCAAAAGGAGAGCGGATTCTCCCCACGCTGGTGGGTGACACTGAAGCCTGGCTTCCCAACCAGCCACAAACTGCTTCTGATTTCCCCACACTGGATATCAAGAAGCCAGTCCACAAATGCCCACAGCCCCCTTCACTGCATTCCAGTTCCAGGCTCCCAAATCAGCACTAGGTCCAGTAAAGAGACCAGTTATTTAAACTCTCTGCTCTTTGCTAAAAAGGTTCCCTCTGACCCCAAGGGGTCAGCCACAGCACCAGATCAATATAAGTTTGGATCTTACCTAGAATACCACGCTGGCAGCCAATCCTTTAGTAACTAAAACTAAAGGTTTATTGTAAAAAGAAAGAAATAAACCATGAGGGAAATGTTAAAGGATTAGAGCAATCACATACATACAGAAGATTAAAAGTCCATACACATCAGGTTTCTGGAAGAATTGTGGATTTGCAGGCTTGTATAGTCCCCTCTGGTTCACATCCAGTACCTGGATGGATCTGAGTCCTTCGGTTCAGTTGCAAGATGAATTGATCCAGAGGTAGGTGTGTGTCTGCAGCTGGACAGGAGCAAAGACAAAATGGATTCTGATGGATTCTGTGGTTTGATCTTATAAACCCCTGTTGTCCCTGGCCATGCGGCCTGGGGAAAGTCACAAGAGTTAAAATGGAGTCCAGAGTCACGTGGGCCAATCCTGGTAACTCTTCAGGTCTGCCTGGGGTTTCTTCCTGGGCCCCTTGCCTCTGTGAGTGTCTTAATGGGCCATTAAGTGGGCTATTGTCTTGCCGCCATCCTGTCTGAGATGTTGCCCAGGCAGCACACTTTGAAATACAGAGGTCTCAGATATATCCAGCTTCCTCTTCACCCATCACACATGAACATAAGTATCATCATCTGACTTAGCACAGCGCAGCCTTCCTAACCGTGCCCGACATGGCGCATCTTAGGCGAAGATTTGTGATTTAGACACACTGATGTTAACCCACGTGACAAACGCTCCCCCTCCCCCCCACATGCCCAGCACGACAGAAACGTCCCAGTGGTTGGCGCCGCCTGCTGCAGCCTGCGCGGTAGGACCCAGCCCCTCCCCTGTGTAGCAGCTGTGGTGAGCAGCACACCTGCACTGAGCGCTGGCACCTCTCGCAGGGGTCGACGTGACCCTCCCGCCAGCGGCTCCAGGCCCCTCTCCGGGGGTGGGAGCCAGGCTCGGTCAGCCACGAAAGCTCCGGAACTGGGGGCGCTGGTACCAGCCTCGGTGCTGAGATTCGCCTGGCACTGACTAGTCAGCGGTGAGCCCTTCCTGCTGCCAGGCTGTGCCTTCACGGAGCCTCCTTCCTCTTGGCACTGGACCCGGCACCAGCGCCAGCAGCATCAGCACCAGCATCGCCTCCCCAGTGCTGCCGTTCCCGCTAGGCTCTGGTGGTGCGCTAGGCTGCGCTAGGCTCTGGTGGTGGACGAGCCACCCGCGGGTCTGGTCCGTCCCTCTCCAGTCGCACAGCATGGCCATCGTGGGGCCCGCCGGCCCTGGAGTGGAAGGGACCTCTGTCGCCATCGGCCTCGGGACCCGGCCTGCTGGAGCTGGGGGGAAATCCTGGCGAAGCGGCAGAGGTGATTCGGGGGATGCGCTTTCCACCATCAGCGACCTTCCCAGGCTGCTCTCGAGAACAGCTGGCGCCTCGGACGATCCAGGAGGGGACGCGCGAGCTGTCCAGTGCCCTCTGCTTCCCTGCGCCCGTGAGAATCAACCTCCCGCTCCAAGGACATGCTGGAGCCAGCAAAGGGCCCGAGGCAGCCCCGCCTGACTTCCCCACTCGGAGTCCTGCCCCGGGGGAGAACATTTCCACGCGTGTCCGAGCAGGCCCCTCCAGGAGAGTCGAAAGATGGGGCCCCCCTTGGGCGAAGGAGCGATGGCTCGCCCCTGCCACGTCGCATTGAAATCCTCCAGCCATGCTCCTGAAGAGTCACATCCGTCTCTCCTGCGGCGTGGCGAGGAGCTGAGACCACCGGGGAGGGGCAGATGGCAGCCGAGACAGCGTAGCGAGCGCCCGTGGCCAGTCGGAGCCGTACCCAGCGTCCCCGATCAGGCTCCCACACTTGGTCCCACAAGAGCAGGGTCCGGTTCTGTGGGTCGCTGCCCCGGCGGGTGGCTGGCTGAGCCCCATGGAGAGGGATTGCGCCACGCACGTTCAGGGGAGCCTGGCCAAGCACCAGGAGAACGTGCCCCTCTCACCTCGTCCTGGCCACGGACCCGGGACCAGACATCCAGCAGGGATATCGGCGTGTCGCCCGTGGCTGTCCTCCTCGGCGGGGCGTCCCTGCGGCTGCTCCTTAGCCTTGAGCCGAGATTTCGAGCTCGCTGGGTCTGTTCGGGCCGCGCGTGTACCCCGTGCGTCCTTGGGCGACCTGTACTTGGCTCGTCCATGCTGCCTCGGCCTGAGACACCCCGCCCGGCGTGTCCCCCCTCGCGGGCGCAGCTTCCTCCCTGCGTCCGCGCTGCGGCGTCTGGAGGATGTTGATGTGAGCTGGGTCAGGGAGATGTTGTTTTCCCTCTCTTCCCCCGGAGCCTTGTCTTCGCCTGGCGGGGAGACATCGAACGCTGCTCCCCTGCGGAGCGGCTCCACCCCGTCTGTGCCGTTGCGGGGGGAGTCCCACGTCTCCCAGAAGTCACCTCCTGTCTGCTCCTTACAGCCAGGGACCAGGGAGATGTGGCCGTGGAACGCGCCCGGCAGCCGCCCTCTGGGCCAGGGGTGAGGGTCAGGATTTTCTGGACGTCGTTTGTATGAATATGGGCCGGAGCCCCCTGGGCCGGGCTCTGCAACCCCTCGGGCGCAGCCAGGCAGGATCTACTGCGCGGAGTCTGCCCCCCCCCCGGGTCTCCCCACACCCGTGCAGCTGCCTCCTGACTCTGCCCCACAGGGTTCAGCTCCCTGCTCTGCCTGAGCTCCCCTGTGGGTCCCCCTGGACGGGACCCTGAGGAGCCCTACACGCCCCCAAAGGGGCCGGGCACCCGCCTGCAGCCAGGAGCGATTCCCGGCCAGCGCGGAGCCGGGGGTTATTCGATCCCAGGTCACAGCGTGGACGGACTTTGTCAGCAGCGTAGCTAGGAGTTACAGCAGCGACCTCCCGCAGAGTTTGAGCCCCACTCTCGGCCCTTCCTGCCCCCCAGCACCCCACAGAGGACTGGCCTCCTCCAGCCAGTCACCCCCCAGACCCGTCCTCTTGCCCCTCCCTCATCCTTTGTCTCCTGCCTGGGCAAGGTGGCCGCCACTCTTGGTCTCCACCTGCCACAACTGTCATAGCTGGTTGGGCCAGGGCAGGGGGTCCTGGCCAGGTCTGTGTACGTGTGGCTGGGGGGGCCGTCTGCCCTCCAGTGGCCTCTGCGATGATCACACCCCCGGGTCCCATCGCCGACACACAGGAGTAACATGGGGAAACTGAGGCACGCACCCAGCATTCAGAGAGAAGCCCAAGAATATCGTCACGTCATCACAGAATACCGTGCGTGCCTCAGTTTCCCTGTATGCAGTGTTATTAACGAGGCGGTGGGAGAGGGCTGTTTACTCTCTGCAGAGGCCCAGAGAGGCAGATGTGGCGGGTGCCCGGCTCTCGGGTTTGGAGCCCAGGTCAGTGGGGAGTCCCCGAAGGCAAAGCAAATCCCATCACTGGCCTCGGGCCCTCGGGGGCGTGTAGCCAGCAGTGCCCGTTCGGCCGGGCCGCCTCGTGGCCAGCTGCGGGGGTGTGCAGGCGAACTGCCCTCCGGGCCTTCTCCGGCCGGGCTTCCTGCGGGCTCAGCCCCAGCAGAGGGGAGCAGGACGCGTCTCAAAGTCCAGCTGTGGCCCGGGGTGAGTAACTCACCTCCTCCAAGCCGGGTCCCTGGGCTCCACTCAGGCGGCTCCGGGGCAGCGCCCGGGGGAGGTTGGAAGAGGGGCCGACCTGCAGCCAGCACCGCGGAGCCGGGCGCGCAGCCAGACCTGAGGCTTCGGTAGCGCCTGGGTGGCAAACAGCGGCTGGGCAGCGCTCCGGGCCGGGGCAGATGCTGCCTGCGATCGGGCTGGCGGCATCTCCCCCTGCGGCCTCCGCAGGGCAGGCAGCCGCTCTCCCGTTCGTTCGTTCGTTCGAAAACCTGGCAGGAGCCCAGAGACCGGCCCACCGAGGGCACGAGGGGTCCGGCGATCCCCTGCGCTGCCCAGTGGGGTCTGCTCCCCCCAGGCATTACACTGGGTCTGCTCCCCCCAGGCATTACACTGGTTCTGCTCCCCCGGTCTGCTCCCCCCGGGCATCGCACTGGGTCTGCTCCCCCGGTCTGCTCCCCCCGGGCAGTCCTGCCTGGGCACCCAGGGCCGGGGCGGGGCAGTCCTGCCTGGGCCGGGCTGGGGCGGGGGAGGGAATAGGGCCGGGCACAGAGGGGGGTCAGGTGCCAGCTGGGGGGCAGTCGCTGGGGGGTGACCGAAGACGATTGCCCTTGTAGTGATGTTCACTTTGTCTCCCTCTGCCTCGCCTGCCCCCCGCTCACGTGTCTGTCCGTCCGTCCGTCTGTCCCACGCCATTCACAGGCTGATGTCAGGCTCCTCTGTGGGAGCCCCCCACTGCCTGGCATGTCTGGATCCGCTCCCCACATCTGTCTGTCTGTCCTCATTCCCCCCCCCCCCCCGTCTGTCTGTCTGTCTGATCCACCCGGACTTCTCCCCATCCTCCAGAGCCTCTGCTTGTCCCGGTGCCAGCGATGGCCCCGCCGGCTCCCTGGCCCGGCCCGTGCCTCCCCAGCGCTCCAGGCGTCCTGACCCTCTCGCTGTCCCCGTTCTGCCCCAGGTGTCTCCAGAACTATATCCCACCCCAGAGCCTGACCCTCTCCTGCCCCGTGTGCCGCCAGACCTCCATCCTGCCCGAGCAGGGCGTGGCCGCGCTGCAGAACAACTTCTTCATCACCAACCTCATGGAGGTGCTGCAGCGCAACGGCGAGAGCAGCGGCCGCCCGGACGCCGCGCTGGACTCGGTCGGGGCCGTCACCGGCCAGCCGCTCTCCTGCCCCAACCACGAGGGCAAGGTGGGTTCCCGCTGGCGGGGGAGGGGGCCCGGGCGGGGGCCCTGGGGTGGAAGGGGACAGGGTGGCTGCGCTGGAGCTCCCCAGGGACCGGGCCCTTGAACCCCTCGGGGCGCAGCCAGGCAGGATCTAGCGCTCGGCGTCTGCCCCCCCCCCCGGGTCTCCCCACATCCCTGCCACCGCCTCCTGACTCTGCCCCACAGGGTCCAGCCCCCACGCTCCACCCGAGCTCCCCCTGCGGGACCCCCATGGATGGGTCCCGGGCAGTCCCTCCGGAGCTGGCACCTGCAGCCAGGCGCGATTCCCAGCCAGCAGAGCCGGGGTTATTAGCTCCCAGCTCACACGCGGCAGGACTTCACCAGCAGCGTAACTAGGAGTTACAGCAGCGACCCCGCAGAGCCCCGTTCTCGGGGGAACTCCTGCCGGGCCCCACCGGGACTGGCCCCTTCCCCCAGCCACCCCCAGCCCCGTCCCCCAGCCCCTCCCAGTCCTTCCTCTCCTTCCTGGGCCAGGTGGCCTCTGCTCCTCTGTCACAGCCTGTCACAACTGGTTGGCTGAGGCAGGGGTCCTGGCCAGGTCTCTGTACATGTGGCTGGGGGGGCCCGTCCGCCCTCCAGTGGCCTCTGCGATGATCACACCCCCGGGTCCCATCGTCCACACACACCGAGTAACGTGGGGAAACTGAGGCACAGCCAGAGAGAACCCCCGGAACATCTCCACTTCCTCCCCATGGCTCCACTTCCCGGGGGGCGTGGTGCCAGCCTGGCCGGACTCAGAGCGCGGGGGGCTCTCTGGCCCGGCGCCAGCCTGACCGTCCCTCCCCCCCCGGTCCCCCCGCCCCCAGGTGATGGAGTTCTACTGCGAGTCGTGCGAGACGGCCATGTGCCACGAGTGCACGGAGGGCGAGCACCGGGAGCACGTCACCGTGCCGCTGCGCAGCGTGGTGGAGCAGCACAAGGGCTCGCTGCAGCAGCAGCTCGACGCCATCAAGAGCAGGTACGGGGGGGGGGCACTTCTTGGAGTGGGGCTGGGGCAGGGTGAGAACCCCCTCGAGCCCCCCTCATTGGGGGGAAGGCGGGGCTGGGGGTTCCCAGCTGGGGGCCCCGGCAGCCTGTGGTGGTGGGGAGCTGCCCCCCTGACTCCTGGGGGGAGCTCTGGGGAGGGGCTGCCCCCCAGCTGACCGTCCCCCCTCCCCCCCAGGCTGCCCCAGCTGACGGCTGCCATGGGGCTGGTGACGGAGATCAGCAAACAGCTGGTGGAGCGCAAGAACGAGGCGGTGGGCGAGATCGGCAGCAGCTTCGCGGCGCTGGAGCAGGCCCTGCAGCAGCGCAAGGGGCTGCTCGTGCGCGACCTGGAGGCCGCCTGCGGCGCCAAGCAGAAGGTAACGCGGCCCCCGCCCCGCCCCGCCCTGCCCTGCCCCCCATGGCCCCTCACAGCCCCGTCCCACCCATCCAGCTCCCCATGGGCCCCCGGGGCCCCTGCATTTACACCCCATAGCCCCACCCCCGCAGAACACCTAGGGTCCATCCCGCCAGCTCCGCGGTGCTTCCTCGGCAGCGTTTCTCCACCTTCCTTGTTAGCGAGTCCCCCCGACTCCCCTCCCGGCCCTGCCCTGCCGGGTCAGCACCACCCTGCCCCCTCCCGGCCCTGCCAGAGTCCCACAGGGACGGTACCTAGAACCCCTGGGGGCGAAGCCCGGCAGGGCTCCAGTGGGGCGGCTCTCCCGAATCTGGCCCTGCAGCGTTCAGCCCCACTGCTCTGACTGAGCCCCCCTGTGGGTCCCCCTGGACGGGACCCTGGGGAGCCCTGAACACCCCCAGGAGCCAGGCACCCGCCTGCAGCCAGGCGTGATTCCCAGCCAGCGGGAGCCGGGGGTTATTAGCTCCCAGGAGCGGGGCAGACAGAACTTGGCAGCAGAGTCGAAAGAAGTGACACGGTCGATGGACCATCTGGGGCAGCCGCAGAGCCCCATTCCTGGGCTCCCCCAGGGACTGACTCCTCCCGCCAGCTGCCCCAGACACCCCTGCTGCCCCTCGCCCTCCTTTGTTCCTTTCCCACCTGGCCAGCTGCTCTTCGGCGCCTGGGGCTGGCCCGTGTGGGGCTGGGTGTAGCCACTGTCCGTGTGCAGGCGGCTAGAGTCAGCTACACCTGCCCTCTCGTGGCCACCACGCAGACCACACGCCCAAAACCCGGCCCCCAGTGCTTGAATAGTACCTAGGGAAACTGAGGCACATACCTCCACTTAGGAAGGAAGAATCCCATGCACAGCTGTAGACTGGGGACCGACGAGCTGGGCAGCAGTTTTGCAGAAAAGGACCTGGGGGTAACAGTGGATAAAAAGCTGGATATGAGTCAGCAGTGTGCCCTGGTTGTCAAGAAGGCTAATGGCATATTGGGCTGCATTAGTAGGAGCATTGCCAGCAGGTCACGGGAAGTGATTATTCCCCTCTATTCGGCATTGGTGAGGCCAGATTTGGAGTATTGTGTCCAGTTTTGGGCCCCCCACTACAACAAGGATGTGGACAAGTTGGAGAGAGTCCAGCGGAGGGCAACAAAAATGATGAGGGGGCTGGAGCACAGGACTTATGAGGAGAGGCTGAGGGAACTGGGCTTGTTTAGTCTGCAAAAGAGAAGAGTGAGGGGGGATTTGATAGCGGCCTTTAACTACCTGAAAGGGGGTTCTAGGGAGGATGGGGCTAGGCTGTTCTCAGTGGTGGCAGATGACAGAACAAGGAGCAACGGTCTCAAGTTGCAGGGCGGGAGGTCTAGGTTGGACATTAGGAAAAAGTTTTTCACTAGTAGGGTGTGAAGCACTGGAATGGGTTACCTAGGGAGGTGGTGGAATCTCCATCCTTAGAGATTTTTAAGCTGAGGCTTGACAAAGCCCTGGCTGGGATGATATAGCTGAGGTTAGTCCTGCTTTGAGCAGGGGGTTGGACTAGATGACCTCCTGAGGTCCCTTCCAACTCTAATCTTCTATGATTCTATGATTCTATACCGTATTAATTAACAACATTCCCACTTCATCACAGAGGCCGGGTCAGCGCCCCCCAAATTCCCTCAGCCCTGCGACACCGGGTCAATTCCCGCCCCTGTGGTGCCAGGTCAGACCTCCCCCCAGCCCCAATTCCCCTCCCCCCCAACCCCAGCCTTGCAACGCTGAGTCAGCGCCCCCCGCAGGTTCAGGCCCCGCCCCCGTGAGGCTGGGTCACTGGAGCAGCATTATCCCCCTGAGCAGCTTGTCATGGGGCATCCCCCGGCCTGGTCCGGCCCCCCCCAATCCTGGCTGTCTGCCCCCCGCCCTCCCTTCTGCACTGGGAGACTCCGCCCCCCCTGGTCCAGCCCCGCCCCCTCCTGGCCCCGCTGTCTGAGCTGTGCCCAGCCCCGCCCCGCCCTGCCCTGCCGCCCCCTCCCAGGTGCTGCAGGCCCAGCTGGATGCCCTGCGCCAGGGCCAGGAGAACATCCTGAGCAGCTGCAGCTTCACGGAGCAGGCGCTGCACCACGGCACAGAGACGGAGGTGTTGCTGGTGAAGAAGCAGATGAGCGAGCGGCTGAGCGCCCTGGCCAGCCAGGAGTTCCCCGAGCAGCCGCAGGAGAACCAGCAGCTGGACTACGTGGTGGAGACGGACGGCGTCCGCAAGTCCATCCTCAACCTGGGCGTGCTCATCACCACCAGCGCCATCGCCCACAAGACGGTGGCCACGGGCGAGGGGCTGCGGCACGCGGTGGTGGGGCAGCCCTCCTCCCTCACCATCACCACCAAGGACAAGGACGGGGAGCTGGTGCGCAGCGGCAGCGCCCAGCTGCAGGCCCAGGTGCGGGCGCCCGACGGCAGCCTGGCCACGGTGGAGGTGCTGGACAACAAGAACGGCACCTACGAGCTGCTCTACACCCCGCGGCAGGAGGGCGACTTCCTGCTCTCCATCCTGCTCTACGGCCAGCCCGTCCGGGGCAGCCCCTTCCGCGCCAAGGCCCTCAAGGCCTGCGACGTGCCCCCCTCGCCCGAGGACGTCAAGCGCCGCGTCAAGTCCCCCGGCGGCGGGCACGTGCGGCAGAAGGCCGTGCGCCGCCCCTCCAGCATGTACAGCAGCAGCAAGAAGAAGGAGAACCCCGTGGAGGACGAGCTCATCTTCCGCGTGGGTGAGCGCGGGGCTGGGGCTGGGGCGCGGGAGGAAGCGGGGGGCTGGGGCCGTGGGGAGGAGGGCGTTGCTGGGGGGCACCAACATGGGCGGGCGCGTGGGCCTCCTCTGCTCCCTTGAGGCAGCCCCGGAGTCAGCCCCGGCCCGCGCAGGGAGGGACAAACGCAGCACGGCCAAGGCAGGGAAGGAGGTGGGAGCGGCTGGGCCGTAGCGGAGCAGCCAGCAGCCGCCGTCCCACGAGTAACGCCCCGACGGCCGGTGTCGAGGGGGCCGGGGCCGGGGCTCCAGCAGGGAAGCACAAGTGAAGAATCACGTCGGCAGGTGTCAGGCGTTCGCGCCGACGCTTGCTGCACCCAGTGGGTGCCGGGGGGTGCGGGGGGGACACGTGACTGGTCACGTCTCCTCCCACGCCCAGCCTGCTGCTGCCGCGTTACCTGCGGGGGGCTCTGTCCTGCTGCCCCTGCTCTCCCTGCTCTGCAGCTGGGCCCAGGCGGGGAGCAGGAGGGAGCCGCTTCTAAGCCCAGCTGAAGCTGGCCCCTCCCGCCCGCTGCTCTGCAGCACAGTACTGCCGGCGAGAGAGCCTGGCTGGGCAGCCGAGGCCGAGTGAGCTGAGGAGTGGGGGGGGCTCGAGTTCTTTGCATCGGTCTTCACGGCTGAAGGTGTGCGGGAGATTTCAGGTGACGGATCTGAGGCACTGTCCCAGAGGGAGGTGTCAGTAGAGGAGGTTGTGGAACAAATGGATACATTAACCAGTGATAAGTCATCAGGGCCGGATGGTTCCACCCAAGAGTTCTGAAGGAACTCAGATGTGAAATTGCAGAGCTACCAACTGTGGGATGTAACCAGTCATTTAAATCAGCTTCTGCACCAGGTGACAGGTGGGTAGCTGATGTGACGCCAGTTTTTATAAACGGCTGCACAGGCGATCCTGGCAATTACAGGCCGGTGAGCTTCTAACTTCAGTACCAGGCAAATTGGTTGAAACTATCGTACAGAACAGAATGATCAGACACAGAGATAAACACGATTTGTTGGGGAAGAGTCCACATGGATGTTGTAAAGGAAATCATGCCTCACCAATCTACTAGAATTCTTTGAGGGGGTCAACAAGCATGTGGGCAAGGGTGATCCAGTGGACATAGTGTACTTAGATTTTCAGAAAGCCTTTGATGAGATCCCACACCAGAGGTTCTTAAGCAAAGTAAGCTGTCATAGGGTAAGAGGGAAGGTCTCTCCTGGATCAGTAACTGGTTAAAAGATAGGAAACAAAAGGCGGGAATAAATGGTCAGTGTTCAGAATGGAGAGGTAAATAGTGGTGTCCCCCGGGGTCTGTCCTGGGACCAGTGCTGTTCAACATATTCATCAATGATCTGGAAAAGGAGATAAACAGTGAGGTGGCAAAATTTGCAGATGATACAAAACTACTCAAGATGGTTAAGGCCAAAGCAGACTGCGAAGATGTACTGGGGGGATCTCAGAAAACTGGGTAACAAAATGGCAGATGCATTTCAATGTTGCTAAATGCAAAGTAATGCACTTTGGAAAACAGAATCCCAGCTACACGTATAAACGGATGGGGTCTGAGTTAGCTGTTACCACTCAAGAAAGATCTTGGAGTCAGTGTGGATAGTTCTCTGAAAACATCTACTTAATGTGCAGCGACAGTCAAAAAAGCTCACAGACTGTTGGGAATCATTAGGAAAGGGTTACATAATAAGACAGAAAATATCGTAATGCAGCTTTATAAATCCATGGCACGCCCACCTTGAATACTGCGTGCAGATCTGGTCGCCCCATCTCAAAAAAGATGTATTGGAATTGGAAAAGGTACAGAAAAGGGCAACAAAAATGATCAGGGGTCTGGAAAAGCTTCCCTATGAGGAGAGATTAATAACACTCGGACTTTTCTATAAAATCATGACTGGTGTAGAGAAAGTAAACAAGACAGTGTTATTTACTCCTTCTCATAACACAAGAACTAGGGGTCACCCACTGAAATGAATAGGCAGCAGGTTTAAAACAAACTAAAGGAAGTACAGTATTTCTTCACACAGTCAACCTGTGGAACTCCTTGCCAGAGGATGTTGTCAAGGCCAAGACTAGAGCAGGGTTCAGAAAAGAGCTAGATCAGTTCCTGGAGGACAGGTCCATCAATGGCTGTTAGCTCGGATAGGCAGGGGTGCAAAACCATGCTCTGAAGTGTCCTAGCCTCTGTTTGCAGAAGCTGGGAACAGCTGATGGGATGGGTCACTGCTGATCGCCCCGTTCTGTTTGTTCCCTGAGGCACCTGGCACTGGCCACGGCTGGCAGACGGATCCTGGGCGAGGTGGACCGTTGGTCTGCCCGCTCTCATGTTCTTCATGTGTGTTAGATGTCTGGACACAGCGTAGAGAGTCCTTAGCTACCCCAGAGAACAGAAAGTCACAGCAATGTCTGGTCAGCCAGAGCCCAGAGCGCCCTGACCCCTCTTTACTCCCAGTCCCAGCTTCTCCTGCCTCCCACACTTCACAGCCCCTCGCTCGCTCGCTCGCTCCTCCCTCCTCCGTCCACGTTCCCGGGCACACGCTGCACCTGCCCCTCCTCAGCCCTTCGTCCTCCAGCTGCTCACACCTGCTGGCTCCCTGCCCAGGTGGGCCGTGGTCGTTAGTTGCCAGGTGCCAAATGGCCGGGCAGTTGTCTTCTCGGACCCTCCATGGACACGGGGCCAGGCCCCAGACAGCCGGCGTCAGTCACACCTGTCAACCGCTGTGCCCCCCGCCTAATTAACCATGCAGCACATAGGGGAAACTGAGGCGCACACAGCATTCGTCCAGAATATTCTGACAGACTCCCACCCCGTCACATCTCTTCTCCCTTTGACACCGAGCCGCGCGGGGTCACATCAGCCGGTGAGCTGGGGACGTTCCCGCCCCCCCCCCCTGTCTTACCCACAGCTGGCCCCGCATCCTTCCCGGCCCTTGGCAGCTGTTCCACCCAGCACTTTCAAGGTCCCTGTAGCCTGACCGCTCCGGTCACCAGGCCGGGCACACACGGGGCGTTTTCGTGGGCCTGGCCCTTCGTTCACCCCAAAAGGTCTGGGTTTGAACGGGCCGGGACCTGCTGCTCCCTGCCCCCCTGGGCTGTCGGAGGGGGCAGGCCGTGAGCCCACATTCTGCCGTGGGGTGGCCGTCGGGGCCACAGCCTGGGGTGTTCTGATCCTTTGAGCGTTTGGTCCTAACCCAGCCCTGTGTGTGGGGCTCTGGTTTCCCTGGGGCTGGGGCCCTGCACCCAGCCTCACCACGTCCAGCCCCACTGCAGCTGGCCCACCCCAGGGCTGTGTGTGGCCCGGGAGCCCATCTCCCCTCTGGAGGTCAGCCAGCTGCCTTGCCCCCGGCCCGGCCTGTCCCGGTCTCCCCCGGGCTTCGGGCCCTCTAGGTGAAGAGACTCCACCAGGGCCACAGCCAGCCTCCGACCGGGCGTCTGGCACCAGCCGCTTTCCCCTTTCCCGGCGCCTCGCACCCTGTGTGAGGTAAAGCTGCCCTGCCGGTGTCTGCCGGCGCTCCTGGGTCCCAGCCGCACCGTGCTCGGCTCTGCCTCTGCTCCCCGGGGTAGGCAGCGTGCTCGCTGCCCTGGCTGTGTCACCACGTCCGAGCCGCTGTGGGGCTGGGCGGGGACCGTCCCTCGGGCCACTCGCAGGGCAGCCAGGGCTCCGGAGACAGCCAGGCAGGTGGCTTCAGCTCAGCCCTGCCTCTGTGTTACCAGCCGGGGGGGAGAGGGTTCCCCGCCTCCCGCCAGCCCCCGAAGGACCAGCCCCAGCATTAGCTCAGAGCGACGGGCTGCCCCACGGCGCACGGGCTGCGGCAGCCCCTTTGTCCCGGCCATTGGCCACGTTAACCCTTCGCAGGTCTGCGTGGCCCCGTTTCCTTACCCTTGGGGCATTGCGCCCACGGCCTCCCCCTGTGCCCGCGGCAATTACACCTCAGATCTTGGAGGGGTCTTGGGGGAGCTCTGCCCCTCGGCCACTCGCCCAGCTCGGGGTTTGCCTGAGCCCTGCTTCTGGGGCGCCTCCGGGGGTCCTCTGTCCGCAGACCCAGGCTCAGGCAGTCCCCTCGGGTCTGTCCGTCCCTGGGCCTACTGTCCAGAGAGTCACCGGCCACCCGCCTGCCCTGCCCATCTGGGGGCTCCTGCCCCATGCCGCGCTCTGAGCCGGGAGGGATGCCAGAGCTGTGGAGGATAGGTTTACATTCCGAATAATGCTGGGAGGTGTGAGCCGCGTTTCGATACCGGGGCCCGGCTTCCTGCAGCGGCAGGAGATCTCAGGGAGCGGCGCCGGGCCGTGGCCGGGGAGATGGGGTGACATCCACTAAGGACGAGTGCAAAGCAGGGACAGCCAGTCGCACCCGTACACGGTGGGAGCGCTCGCAAAGGGAGCTGGGTCGGCGTGGATCACAAGCCAGGTCCGAGCCGGCAGGGTCGCAGCAGTGCAGACAGGCAGGCGTCGCTCCGGGCTGCGTTAGCGGGCGAGTTGGACGCAAGACACGAGCCGTCCTCCGTCCGCTCTGTGCCGCGGGTGGGGCCGCACGGAGAGCTGTGCCCGCTGCCGGGCGCCACGGTTCAGGAAAGCCGTGACACGCTGCGGCAGGGCCAGAGAAGAGCAGCCCACGGATAACGTCTGGAGCGCGGGGCGGGATTGCAGAGCGGGATTGCAGAGCGGCTGCGATTAGCCGGGGGCGGGGGCGGGATAACAGCCAGAGGAGGGTGATGAATTGTTCTGCCCCGCTGGAGAGCGGACGAGCCGCAGCGGGTGTGAACTGCAGCCGGGCGGGATGGGCTGCGCGTTCGGAACACGGCCTGGCCGGCTGGGCACCGGGTTAACGGCCGAGGCCGGCTGTGGAGTCTCCGGCACTGGAGGGTTTCGAGGGCCGGGGCTGGGCTGGGTAACGCTTGGCCCTGCGTCAGCGCAGCGGGCTGGGCTCGACGGCCTCTCGAGGCCCTTCCAGTCCTAGGGGCTGTGCTGCTGGGCCGACGCCCCTCACCTGTGCTCTGCCTGCAGGGAGCCGAGGCCGGGAGAAGGGGGAATTCACCAACCTGCAGGGCATCGCCACCTCCAGCGCCGGGCGCATCGTGGTGGCCGACAGCAATAACCAGTGTGTGCAGGTAGGCGCCGGCCGGCCCCTGGCCCCTCCTGTGCCCAGCGTGTCCCCCACTGACGCCTTTGCTCTGCTCTGCTCCGCTCCGCCCGCCAGGTCTTCTCCAATGAGGGGCAGTTCCGGCTGCGCTTCGGCGTGCGGGGCCGCTCCCCCGGGCAGCTGCAGCGCCCCACCGGCGTGACGGTCGACATGAACGGCGACATCATCGTCGCGGATTATGACAACCGCTGGGTCAGCATCTTCTCCCCCGAGGGCAAGTTCAAGGTGAGAGGGCGGGGCCAGGGGCGGGGCCAAGGCAGAGATGTGAGGGGGCGGAGCCACTGGGTTCTCCCTGCCCCCCCCGGAACGAAGGGAGGAGACGGACAGAGCAGAGCAGATTTATCCCGGGGCAAAGAAACACTTGTAACGCTGCTCCCCAAGTGGCCTGTGGAACTCCTTGCCACCGGCTCCCCGGGGCAGCAGCTGAGCAGGACCCAGGCAGCCCCGCAGTGAGCTGGCAGGGGCCAGCTGTGGGGCAGGTTAGCGCTGGCACGCCAGCCTGGGGATGGAGGCGGCGTCCCCGTGCCAGAGGCGGGGGGCAGGGCTTGCCCAGGGTCCGGCCCGGGCCGCGCGCTCTAATGTCCCGCCCCTGTCGCTGCAGACGAAGATCGGGGCCGGGCGGCTGATGGGCCCCAAGGGCGTGGCCGTGGACCGCAACGGCCACATCATCGTGGTGGACAACAAGGCCTGCTGCGTCTTCATCTTCCAGGCCAGTGGCAAGCTGGTCACCAGGTTCGGCAGCCGCGGCGCGGCCGAGCGGCAGTTTGCAGGTACACTCGATGGTAATGCACGACCCGCAGGTCCTTACGTACTGCATGCCTTGGCTTCCTGCTGCGCCGGGCTGGCGCGGGCGGGCACCGCCCGGCCCTCGGCTGGGCTGCAGGGGCTGGAGCGACTGGCACGGGGCCGGAGCATCAGACCGGGGGCCAGGACTGCTGGGCGCTATCCCCGGCTGTGGGGCGGGGTGGTGGGGTGTAGTGGTTAGAGCAGGGGGGGCTGGGAGCCAGGACTGCTGGGCTCTATCCCCAGCTTGGGGGCAGTGGGGTGTAGTGGTTAGATGGGGGCTGGGAGCCAGGACTGCTGGGTTCTATCCCCAGACTGGGGGGCAGTGGGGTGTAGTGGTTTGAGCAGGGGGAGCAGGAGGGTGTAGTGGTTAGAGCAGGGGGCTGGGAGCCAGGACTGCTGGGCTCTATCCCCAGCTTGGGGGCAGTGGGGTGTAGTGGTTAGAGCAGGGGGGCAGTGGGGTGTAGTGGTTAGAGCAGGGGGGCAGTGGGGTGTAGTGGTTAGAGCAGGGGGGGCAGGGGGGTGTAGTGGTTAGATGGGGGCTGGGAGCCAGGACTGCTGGGTTCTATCCCCAGACTGGGGGGCAGTGGGGTGTAGTGGTTTGAGCAGGGGGAGCAGGGGGTGTAGTGGTTGAGCAGGGGGCTGGGAGCCAGGACTGCTGGGTTCTATCCCCAGACTGGGGGGCAGTGGGGTGCAGTGGTTTGAGCAGGGGGAGCAGGGGGGTGTAGTGGTTAGAGCAGGGGGCTGGGAGCCAGGACTGCTGGGTTCTATCCCCAGACTGGGGGGCAGTGGGGTGCAGTGGTTTGAGCAGGGGGAGCAGGGGGGTGTAGTGGTTAGAGCAGGGGGCTGGGAGCCAGGACTGCTGGGTTCTTTTCTCTCTGGGAATGGCCTGCTGCCCTCTGCTGTGCTCCGCAGCTGCCCCTCCTCCCACACCCACGCCAAGGCCGGGCTCTGTGTCCATCCAGCTTCCCTGGGCCTGCCTTGGGCACCCTGTGGCCAGGAGCGCAGGTGCTGGATGGGGGC
The DNA here is from genome assembly GCF_026122565.2 of Emydura macquarii macquarii. Classification (NCBI taxonomy): domain Eukaryota; kingdom Metazoa; phylum Chordata; order Testudines; family Chelidae; genus Emydura; species Emydura macquarii. The sequence continues at coordinate 209,683 of NW_027132798.1, read as the reverse complement.
CGGACCCGCCCCTGTGCTGACGCAGACCCCGGCTTTGCTTCTCCCCCCAGGGCCACACTTTGTCGCCGTGAACAACAAGAACGAGATCGTGGTGACCGACTTCCACAACCACTCGGTGAAGGTGAGAATGGGGCTGTGCCCCCCGGTCTGCCCCCGCCGGCCAGCCCCCCAGCCCCGCTCTCCCTCCTGCGCCTGGGCTCTGCCCCGCGCCGCAGCCAGGCCGGGCCCCTCTGCGGGGACCCACGCGCCCAGCCGGGCCCTGCCCTGCCTGCCGAAGCTTTTGCGGGGCGTCTGTGGGGCGTCGCCTCCCCTCTGCGTCCGTCCCTGGGAGAGCCCTGCCCTTACCCCAGCCGCCCGCCCGTCCGAGGCCCGCCGGGAGGTGCCTGTCCCTTGCTCCTGGGGGCCTGGCGGCCCTCCCGGTTCCAGCCCTGCCCCACAGCGGCTCTTGGCCCCTCTGCGCCCAGGGGCAGGGTGTGCAGGCGGAGCAGCGCCCCGGGCCGGCCGGGCTGACGAGCCCCGTCTCCCGCAGGTGTACAGCGCGGACGGCGAGTTTCTCTTCAAGTTTGGCTCGCACGGGGAGGGCAACGGCCAGTTCAACGCCCCCACCGGCGTGGCCGTCGACGGGACCGGCAACATCATCGTGGCCGACTGGGGCAACAGCCGAATCCAGGTAGGGAGCGAGGGCCCCAGCCGGCCCCGCAGCGGTGCCAGGGAGGGGGCAGGGACCCTGCAGGGCTGGCGGGGGGCTCGTGCCCCACGGCCGGTGTCCCCCCGCCCCGCACGCAGTGGCATTCCTGCGGCAGCGCCAGAGCAAGGCCCCGTCCGTCCCTGCCGCTGAGCTCCCCGCCTGCGTGTCTGGTGGCAGGGAGTTCCCCAGGCCCCGCCCCGCGGTGCCCAGCCCCGGGGCTGCTCGGCTGGTGTGGTTTTCTGGCGAGTGGCGCGGGCGGGCCCAGTCCTCGCTCTGCAGTGCCCTCTCTCCGCAGGTCTTCGACAGCGCCGGCTCCTTCCTGTCCTACATCAACACGCTGGCCGACCCGCTGTACGGGCCGCAGGGCCTGGCGCTCACCTCGGACGGACACGTGGTGGTGGCCGACTCCGGCAATCACTGTTTCAAGGCCTATCGCTACCTGCAGTAGCCGAGGGCAGGGGGGGACCCGGCCCAGAGACTGGCGCTGAGCGCTGGGCCCCCCAGGCTGCGGGGCGGGGGGTGGGTGACCCGCCCGTGGGGAAGGGCTGCCCAGCGAGGGCCAGCAGGGCCCCTGTTCTTGGGGGAGGCTGGGGGCCGCCTGCCCCCCGGGTCCCTTGCTGCAGCTTTCCAGGCGAGCCGCTCCAGGGGAATGGGGGGCTGGGGGCATTGTTCCACCTGCCTGAGCGCGGCCCCTTCCGCCCCTGCCCCGTCTCCCCCACAGCACCCGCCCGCTGCCTCTGTGCCCCCAGCGATGGCCCCCATATCCCACCAACGCCTGCCCCCCCAAGCCCGCCTGCTGCGCCCTGTGCCCCGCAACGCCCCCCACCCGTCCCCCTGTGCCCCACAACAATACCCACTGCCTGCTGTGCCCCCTGGGCCAGCCCCCCCAGGCCAGCCCTCCCCATGGCCTCCAGCAGCTCCTCCCCCCTGCGCCCCCCGACTCGTGCCTGCTCGCGTGGGTCGATCTGCACTTTATTTCTGGCTGGGGCCGGGCACCTGAGCTCAGCGCTGGGGGCCCGGGGAGGGGTTGTGCCCCCCCCGTCCACCCTCCCGGGGCTGCCTCCTCACCTGGGGGCCTGCAGGGCCCAGAGCAGTGGGCTGGCATGGGGCTGGGGCGTGGGGAGGGGACCAATGCCCGGGTCTTGGCCGGGACCTGCGCTGTCTGCTTGTTCTACGTGGGCGGGACGCGCCCCCCAGCCCTGCCCGCCGCGGCTGGCTGCCTGGCCTGGTGCTGTGCCCGGGACGTGGGGCGGGAGCCGGGGGCTGCCAGGCTCTGGTGTGTCGCGGGGGGGGCGTACCCCAGTCCCGCCGGGGCGCAAGGGGCCTTTGGCAGTGCCAGGGACAGCTCGGCTTCAGTGGGATCCCCCAATCCTGGCCAGCGCCAGCTGCACCCCAGCCTGTTCTGCTGGGAGGGGAGGCTGCCCCCCATCCAGGGAGCCCCATAGCAATATTCCAAGCAGGGCCCCCCCCCCCCCAAGAACCAGCCCCTCCCCTCCTGCCCCCAGCGCAGCGCTGCTCATCCAGCCTGGCCCCAATCTAAGCCCCCCAGCTTTCAGCCCCCCGCCCCAGGGGCCCAGCCAGCACCCCCAGGGGCCCGGGCGGGGCTGCTGTGCGCTAACGAACCATATGTACAAAATAAAGTATTCTGAAAATAACCGGGCCTGTCCCTGGGGGGCACAACCCCCATCAGCCGGGCGCAAGGGGGGGCTGAGGGCTCAGTGGGGCCCTAGGCTGCCACGAGTGGGGCAGGGGCTGGCCCTTAGCCCCCCAGGCTCATGGCCTCCCTGCCGCACCTGGCCTGGGCTGCCCCATCCATGGGGATGTGGACGCTGGGGGGGGCCCAATGACCTGCCGGGAGCTGAGTCACAGGAAGGACCGGACATGCGCTGCCTGGGCCGTGACCAGCTGGGTGGGACAGCCAGCACGGACCTTCTGCTGCGACCAGCCGGCTCCACAGCTGGGCCCCGCCTGGCTGCGTGGGCAGGGGCCGGGCACCTGGCGTGGGACAGGCTGGGAACGGCCCCCACAGTGGCTAGGGAACGCCTGAGCACTGGGGGGGTCACCACCCCTCCCCCCACTCCCATTCAGCCCCTGGCTCAATGCTGTCACCCCACTAGCTCCTGTGCCCCCACCCAGGCTGCCCCCCACTAGCCCTTCTGAACCCAGGCTGTCACCCTGCAGCAGCCCCGGTCTGTCCGTCTCCCCAGATCTCATCTCCCTGCCCGGCCCCGCAGGTGGGGCACTGTGAGACGCAGCCTCCGCCCCCTGCTCCGGCCCAGAGCCAGCTGCCCTCGTCTGGTGCCACAGCGACCCCTGGTGGGCGACAGGTGCAATTGCAGCGCGACCCCCTCACGGCGTCTCTTTGCTGCCCGGTTCTGAGCTGGACATGAATTCTGCACTTGTTCCCTGCCACAACGGGCTCAGCTACCCAAATACCACCACACACGGACCCGAGGTTGCTACCCCTGCATCGGGCTGCCAGGACGGGCTGGGCTGCAGCGAAGTCTCAAACAGGTGCTGGCTCGTGGCACAGCTGGACCCCCCGTCGCATGCCCCCATATTCCTCCACCCTCTTGTCCTCGTGTGCCCCCACCTCCTCGCGGTTCATGGCAGGGCCTGTGGCTCGGTTCCTCGGCGGTATCCATGGTGGCCTGCAGAGCGGCACAGGGGTCTCCGCCGAGGGCGGCACGAGCTCTGCGACAGCGACAGGTCTGCGGCTCTGCACTGGCCCCGTTGTTAGCCTCCCTGGACGCCTGGCGCAGCACCTCGGCTCCCCGCGGCGCTGCTGCTGGGTGCTGCTGGCCCTGTTCTCCGGCGTCCCCTGAGCACCCTGCGCGTAGAGGTTGCGGTTTCCACGGCGGGGCCGGAGCTGGGCCTGCACAGCCTTGTCTGCCCCCGGCCCAGGGACCCAGCATCGCCCGCCTGGCAGCAGCTGAAGCGAAGGTTACAGCAGCAACCAGCTGGGGACCCCCCGAGCCCCCTTCTTGGTCTCTCCTCTCAGGGATCCCCCACAGGGCCCTGACCCTCTCCCAGTCACCCCCAGATGCCCCCTGGCCCTTGTCTCTTCCCGGGCAAGGTGGCCTCCGGCCCCCCCCCCCCCCACCTGCTCTCCAGCATTGTGCATGGGTCTGGGCCTGGCCATTGTCTGGTGCAGCTGTGAGGAGGTGGGGATGTGCTTAATGATTCCTCTGAGTGCTGGGTGTGTGCCTCAGTTTCCCCATCTGTGTTGGTGATGGGACCCGGGGGTGTGATCATCGCAGAGGCCACTAGAGAGTGATTCCCCTCCCCCCCCAGCCACACGTCCGCAGACCTGGCCAGGACCCCCCGCCCTGGGACGGGGTGACAGGCTGCGGCAGGCAGAGACCAAGCAGGAGTGGTCATCTCGCCCAGGAAAGAGACAAAGGATGGGGGAGGGGCACAGGAGGTGTGTCTGGGGGTGGCTGGCTGGGGCCAGTCCCCTGTGAGGGGTCGGGGGGGCAGGGCCTGAGAATGGGGCTCGGGGGCTCCCCGGGTGTGGCTGCTGCAACCTTCGCTTCATCTGCTGCCAGCGTCTGTCTGCGGGTGACCCCGAGAACCAGTAACACCCCCCTCCTCCCCCGGCTCCTGCGCTGGCTGCCAATCGCTCCTGGCGGCAGGCGGGCGCCCGGCCCCTTTGGGGGCGTGTAGGGTCCCCAGGGTCCTGGCCAGGGGGACCCGCAGGGGGAGCTCGGGCAGAGCAGGGCGCTGAACACTGGGGGCCAGGCAGGAGGCGGCGGCACGGGTGTGTGCAGACCGGGGGGGCGGGAGGGCCCGACTCCGCAGGCTAGATCCTGCCTGGCTAGATCCCAGTTCCTGGGGACCCCGGCACAGCAGGGCGCTACAGGCAGCCGCACCGGCCCACGAGTGGTCGCTACAGAGATCAAATACCCCGACACCGAGCTACATGCGTAACACACCGGGGAAACTGAGGCACATCCGGACGCTCCAGAGACGACATTAAGAATTTCTCCCTCCGGCACCGACGTGAGCAGGGAGGAGAAGTGGCAGGTTCTGTACTGAGACCAGGCCTTCCCGAGACACGGCCAGGACTGACAGACTGACAGACGGACAGACAGCCAGGCCGGGGGCGCGTCCTGCCTCGTGCCGTGCTGATAACCACGCACCCGGCTCCCGACCCCAGCCTGCACCCGGCCGTGGCAGGGCCCAGGAATGTGAGCGCCCAAAGTCAACCCATGGAGCAGCCGGGGCGGGGGGCGGGGGGACATTCGGTCCCGGGCCAGGCCTGTTACCCCACCCGCCCTGGGGGGGGACGGGCCGGTCGCCGCGGTGAGGGGTGAGCCGGAACGGGCGGCAGCAGACGGCGGGAGCCCGAACGCAGCCCGGGGGCAGGAGGGCTGCGTGGCTGCCCGGGGGGGGGTGCTCCAGAGCGGGGGGGGATGCTCCGGTGGCTCCGGAACCCCCCCTCGCCCCCCCCGAGAAGAGCGGGGCTGTCGGTGAGCGATGCCGGGGGACGTTGGCGCTGCCGCCGCTCAGCGCGTTTGCGAAGGTGCGGGGCCGCGAAGTGCCGCCGGAGCCGCTGCCCGCGTCCGTCCGTCGCCAGCGGAGCCGAGCCCGGCCCGTGCCATGGCCCCGGCCCCGGCCCCCGCGGCCCGGCGGCGCACGCAGGCACCCAGCCCCTGGACGCGCCGCGGGAGCTCGCAGCCCTCGGGCGCTGTCTGGAGCTGGGGACCCGGCCCGGCCCGGCAGCTTGGCTCGGCGCCTGGCCCCACTCGCCAGCGGCTCGCCCGGCTCGCCCCAGGTCCGCCCAGGTCCGCCTCCCCGAGCGCCTGACTCCGGCCCGCGAGGGGTGAAAGCGGCCCCCGGCAGCCCCCCGCCGAAGGCAGAGCCTGGCACGTGGCACCTCCGGGCCCGTGTGCGCCCCGCGTCTAGACACCGGCACCGCGGGCAGCTACGGCTGCGGCTGCGTGGGTCAGAGCCTGCTGCCCCGGCGGTACCGGGCCCGGGCTCGTGCCGGGGAGCCCTGCGGCTCGTAGCCGGGACACGGGAGAGGGCTGTGCCGGTGACCCCGGCCGCCAGCACAAACGCAGCGCCGCTGCGCTCTGCGCCGGCCCGGCGCCGGGACTGCCCGCGGACAGCCGGTGGGCGAAGCACGAAGCCGCCCTGCCGCCGCCTGCCTCGGCCCGCGGGCCCCGCCACGGCGCACAGCCAGGCCGGGTGTGTCTCGCAGAGCTCCGGCCACCCCGCGGCGCCTGGCTGCCGTGAGGAAGCGGGCAGTCCTGTGGCCCCTGGGTGTGCCTCAGTTTCCCCGTATGTTGCATTGTTACCCGGGGGGGGGGGGACTGAGTTTGCTCTCAGGGCAGGTGAAGAGACACGGGGGGGGGGGGGGGCGGCACGTGCCTGTGTGGGTGCTGTGACGAGTCACTCCGCACCGGCCGGGCCGCAGGGCCAGGGCAGACGCCGGGTCCGGTCTCAGCAGGGGCGGAGCGAAGGCCCCGCTGACTCTGCCGCGGCGGGCGCTGACCCTGGGGCCGGGCTGCACTTTAGCCCCGGTCCATCCCCGCCCGGCCGTGGCCCTGAGCTGAGCAAACAGGAGCTGGGCCAGGGTCACTCCCCCGCCACGGGGCGCCCCCGGGGGAGCTGCTGGGAAAGAGACACGGCGCAGCCGGGAAAGTGCCCCCGCCCCTGCCCCCGCTCTGGTGCCCCTGCCCCCGCTCTGGTGCCCCTGCCCCCCGCTCTGCCCCTCTCCCCAGTGCCGCCCCCGATCCGGCTCGGGCCGCAGCTCCTCGGACCGGGGCCCTGCCCCCTGCACGATGTGCGCAACCCCCAGCCCTGGCCGGTGCCGCGGGGCATCTGCCCAGCAGGGACCCCGGGGCAGCCCTGGAGGGGGGGGGGAGTGACTGGGGTGCGGGGAGCCCCCCCGGCCCTGTAATCAGCCCTGCCCCCCGTCCCAGCGAGGCCCAGGGGCCAAGTCCTGGGACAGGCCGAGCTCGACCCCGGCCTGCGCGGCTCCGGGGGGCAGAGTCTCCCTAGCCTGCCGGGGGGAGGGGGGGGGGGGCAGGAGGCCTCGGTGCCTGGCTGTGGCGGCTGGATTGTGGGGTGTCTCTCGGCAGGGCAGGGCAGGGGGGTCCCGGTGTGCAGGGGTTAATGGGAGCTGTTCCCGGGCGGGGGGCGGGGGGCTGTGCGGTGGGTTGTGCAATGGCCCTGCCCCCGCCCTATATACGGGCAGGCTTGGCAGACACCGCCCAGAGCCCAGAACCGGCAGCATGCGCGGTACCGTCGCCGCCCTGGCCCTGTCCTGGGCACTGGCCCTGGGGCTCACCCGCCCCCTGTGAGTGCGGCCGCCGGGACACTGCGCACGGGCGCAGCTCGTGGGGGCGTGCCAGGCGCTGTGCACTCAGGGGCACTGCAGGGGGGCTGCGCGAGTGGGGCGGTGTGAGACGGGCACGCGTGCGGGTGGGGCTGGCACAAGCACTTGTGCGAGCAACGGGGCTGCTGGTGCACAGCAGGAGGGCGTTGGTGCGAGGGGCACGGGTGCCGGTGCAAGGGGCACGGGTGCCGGCGCACAGCAGAGGGCACGGGCGTTGGTGTGAGCAGCCGCCCAGCCGCCCCGTGTGGCTCCCGCCGGCAGTGGGGGGGGGGGGGGGACCGTGCTTCGCCCCACCCCAGCACCCCGCGGCCGGGAACCAAACCGCTTCTCTCCGCAGCAGCCATGGCGAGCCGGGGCAGGCCGGAGCGCGGGTGCACCACGGGGCTGAGCCCCAGCTGAACGACACGGGTGAGACGCCGCTGGGGGGCAGCGTGCGGCCGGGGTCGGGATGCGGGGGGGGGGGGGGTCAGGGACCCGCAGGCCCGGTGCCCTCGCCCGGCTCCGGACCAGCCCCGGGAAGCCCCCCCAGTGCGCCAGCCCCCTGGGGTCACTCTCTCGCTGGGGGCAGCCCCTCAGCTCCACCCCGCCCGGGACCGACCCCCAGAGCCCCCCCGTCGCGCTGGGCGCTCCCGGCAGCGAGTGCGCCTGGGGGGGCCCCGAGGGAGCCGCGCCCCCCCTGGACTGGCGCCGCCAGCGGGATTATCGCTGCCCCCGCAGCGGGGAAAGGCCGGGCTAGCGCCGGGGCCGGGACGCCACGGCAAAGCCCAGCTGGGTCGGTCCCGAGCCCAGAGCCCCCGACCCCGGCGACCGTGCCGCACATGGGGAAACTGAGGCACACGCAGCCTGATAAAAACTCCCACCCTGTAACGGGGGGATTCGGGTCCGTTCCTGGCTGTCGGTGGTCGGTGGCCGTGGCCGGGGATAGTTCCCGGGGGCCAGGATGGGGGGGGGGCTTCCTCCCCGCCCCCCATGTTGGGCCGGACTCTCTCTCCTCCCCAGAGGTGCTGCGCCGGTGCGCGGACGAGGGGGGCTTTGATGCCGTCACGCTGGACGAGCAGGGCCTGATGCTCTTCTTCAGAGGTAGGGGGGTCCCCGGCTCAGGGCTGGGGGGTGGGGCGGGGGTCCCCGGCTCAGGGCTGCGGGGGGGTGGGGCGGGGGTCCCCTCCCAGGCCCAGCCCGAGGAACCCAGCTCGGCGGGGATGGGGTGAGCGCAGGGCAGCTCCTGCAGCCGGGGCTCTGTGCTGAGGGGGGGGGGGCTGCAGGCTCAGCCCCGCATCTTCCCTCCCCCGACCCTGCACGTTCCCCGCCTCCCCCCACGCTGCCCCCCCCCCCCACCGCCCCCGCTCACGCTCCCTCGGCCTCGCCGGCAGGTGACCACGTCTGGAAGGGCTTCCACGGCCCGGCCCAGCCCATCAACGCCACCTGGCCCGAGATCCAGGGCCCCGTGGACGCCGCGCTCCGCATGCACCGCGAGAAGCAGCCCGACGCCCACCACAGCGTCTACCTCTTCCAGGTCCCAGCCCGCGGGCAGGGCAGGGCAGGGCGGGGCGGGGGGCCGCGGTAGGGGGCTGGCCGGGGAGCTCGGTGGGGCACGGGCTGCAGAGGGCAGTGGGGGGCTCCGTGGGGTGCTGTGGTCCGAGCGGGGCTGGGGCAGAGTCTCGGTCAGGGCGGGCCGGTGCCCGGGGTCCCCCCAGCTCTGGGGGCCAGGCCAGGCCTGTCTCCAGGCACCGCCTACGGGCGCCGGCCCCGGGGCCCGGGCTGAGCTGCGTGTGCCCACAGGGTGCCAGGGTCTGGGCATACGCGGGGGGCCGCCTGCGGCCCGGCTACCCCCGGCTCATCGGGGAGGAGTTCAAGGGGGTCCCTGAGGAGCTGGACGGCGCCCTGGAGTGTCACCCCGAGGATTGCCAGGGCGAGAGCCTGCTCTTCTTCAAGGGTAAGGGGCCGGGCTGGGGCAGAGGGGCAGCGGGGAGCTGGGCGGTCCGTGCGGGTGCCCAGGGGGCCGGGCTGGACATGTGACTGCGTGGTCGCTGAGCCGGGCCGTGCGGGGGCCGCGGGCGCTGAGCCGGGCCGTGCGGGGGCCGCGGGCGCTGAGCCGGGCCGTGCGGTGCTGGTCGCTGAGCCGGGCCGTGTGCGGGCTGCGGGCGCTGAGCCGGGCCGTGTGCGGGGGCCGCGGGCGCTGAGCGTCTGCGGTCTCTCCGCGCAGGGCAGGACGTGTTCTCCTACAACCTGGAGCTGGGGGTGGTGAAGCGGCGCTCCTGGCCCGAGGTCGCCAACTGCTCGGCGGCCGTGCACTGGCTGGGGCGTTACTACTGCTTCCGCGGCGCCCGCTTCCTGCGCTTCCAGCCCGCCACGGGCCAGGTGCCGCCCGGCTACCCCCGCGACGCCCGCGACTACTTCATGCGCTGCCCCGGGAGAGGTGAGCCCCCGCCACAGCCCCCGGCCGCCCCACAACCCCCGGCCAACCTGTGACCTGACCTCCTCCAGAACCCCCGGCCCACACACTGCCCCGGCCACCGCCCCCAGCCACCCTGTGACCCCCAAGTGCCCCGGCCCCCATGACCCCCAAGTGCCCGGGCCCCCATGACCCCCCAGCCACCCTGTGACCCCCAAGTGCCCGGGCCCCCATGACCCCCCAGCCATCCTGTGACCCCGAAACGCCCCGGCCCCCAGAGCCACTGACCACCCTGGGACCCCAACGGCCCCTGGTCCCCCCCAGCCAACTTGTGACCCCAGCAGTCCCCGACCCACCTGCCCGGCTGCCTGCCGCCTCCTGACTCCGGCTCTCTCCCCGCTCGCTCGGGGGCGGCAGGGCACGGGCACGAGACCCGCAGAAACGCCTCCCTCGTGGCCCTCAGGGACCCCTGCAGCGGCCTCCCCTTCCAGGCCTTCAGCACAGACGACGCCGGCCGCACCTACGCCTTCCGGGGTGAGTGGGAGCGACCGCGCCGGGGGGCAGAGGGCTCCCCGACCTGCTGCCCTTGGCCCCCCCACCTGCTGCCCTTGGCCCCCCCCCGGGGTCCCCGTGGCCCGTCCTCTGGGGTCGCCCTCCAGGGCCTCCCAGGGCCGGGTGCCCCGGGTCTGCAGGGGGGGAACTTGTCGGGCGTCCCCGCGGCTGGACGCTCCCCGGAGGCTGTCCCGGGTGCACAGGCTCCGGCCGTGCCCGGCCTGGGCCAGGCCCTCGGGGTGGCCCCTTTGGTGGCCGGGCCCCAGGACCCCACAGCTCACAGGGGCCGGCGACCCATCTCTCCCCGGCGCTCCCGGCCGCGAGTCCGGCGCAGCCAGGCGCGCTGGGGGGGCCTGTCCCGCACGGTGCGCTGCCCCCCCCCCCGGCAGCATTTGCAGCGAGCGGCTCCCGTGCAGACAGGGCCGGTCACCGGCTGCAGGCAGAGCTAGCAGCCTGGCCGGCCCCGGGCCATCGCCGATCCCCGGCCCGACCTCCCAGCCTCCCGCGCCCTGCCGGTGCATTGCCCCTGGCCGGCGCGGAGCCACGGCCCAGCCTGCCCGCCCCCCGCCGGCCCCTTTCCCCTGGCCCCCGCCCGCGCCGGGACAGCCCCTCACCCGGCCCGCTCCGCTCCGCTCCCCAGGGGGGCAGTACTTCCGCGTGGACGCCGGGCTGGACGGCTGGCACTCGTGGCCGCTCAACCACAGCTGGCCGGAGCTGCAGGGGGAGGTGGACAGCGCCTTCAGCTGGGACAAGAAGATCTACCTGATCCAGGTGACGGGCCGGGCGGGGCGGGGCCCGGGCCAGCCCAGCTGTGCTCAGCGCCCACGGGCCCGGCTCCGGGGCTGCTCGGCTGGCTCGGGGCTCCCCGGGGGGCTGAGCCTTGTCCCGGGGGGCGGGGTGCTCCCTGGGGGTGCTTGTCCCGGGGGGGGGGCTGTGTGCTCCCCAGGGTGAGGGCGGGGTGCCTGTCCCTGGGGGGGGGTGCTCCCGGGTGGGGCGGGGTGCTCCCTGGGGGGGCTCCCCAGGTTGGGGGTGGGGTGCCTGTCCCCGGGGGGGGTGGGTGCTCCCCGGGTGGGGCGGGGTGCTCCCTGGGGGGGCTCCCCAGGGTGGGGCTGGGTGCCTGCCCCGGGAGGGGCGGGGGGCTCGCGGGGGCTGAGGACCAGGTGTGTGCGCTGCCCGCAGGGCTCCCAGGTCTACATCTACCGGGCGGGGCAGGGCTACGCGCTGGTGCAGGGCTACCCCCGGCCGCTGCGGGACGAGCTGGGCGTCGAGGGCGCGGACGCCGCCTTCACCTGCCCCGGCTCCGCCGAGCTCTACGTCATCCGAGGTGCGGGCGGGGCGGGCCGGGGGCTGTGTCTGGGGGCAGGACGCCTGGGTCCCGGGGCGGGCGGGCCGGGGGTCCAGCGGTGGGGGGGGCAGGACGCCTGGGTCCCCCCGGCGCGGGGCGGGGTTGGGGGCTGTGGGGCTGTGTCTGGAGCGGGGGCAGGACGCCTGGGTCCCGGGGCGGGCGGGCCGGGGGTCCAGCGGTGGGGTGGGGGTGGGGGGGGGGCAGGACGCCGGGGTCCCCCCGGCGCGGGGCGGGGTTGGGGGCTGTGGGGCTGTGTCTGGAGCGGGGGCAGGACGCCGGGGTCCCGGGGCGGGCGGGCCGGGGGTCCCGCGGTGGGGTGGGGGCGTGGCGGTGGGCGTGGCTCCGCCGTGACGTAGCTCCCCGGCCCCCCCCCCCCGCAGGCAGCCAGATGCAGCGCGTGGACCTGCGGCAGAGCCCGCGGCGGCCCGAGCCGGCCCGGCCCATCCCCCACGCGCGGGTGGACAGCGCCACCTGCGGCGCCGACGGGGTGCGGCTGCTGCGCGGAGACACCTTCCACCACTACGTCAGCGCGGCCGAGCTGAGCGCGAGCAGCCGCCCCGCCCCCGCGCACAACGTCACCGCCGGACTCCTCGGCTGCCCCCACTGACGGGCCGGGCTCCGCCCCCGCCCCCGCCGAGATGGGACCGCCCAGCCGCCGCGCGCCCAGCCCTCACCCCCGGGAGAGAATCGGACCTTCCAGTCGCCACCACCCCGCCGTGCTCCGCGACCCCCCTCCGGGAACAAATGGCACCGTCAAGCTCCCCAACACCCCCTGGGAATTAATGGGACTTTCCAGCCGCCGCTCTCCCCGACCCCCCCGTGAATTAATGGAATCTGCTGCTGCCACCATGCTCCCGGAACACCCCCCCGAGAACCAATGGGACCTTCCAGCCCTCACGCTCCCCGAGTTCCCCCGGAAAAACAAATGGTACCGTCCAGCTGACATCTTCCCCAACCCCCCTCCGCCCATCATGAGATGGTCCCTCCCGCCCCGCCCCGCCCCGCGGGGTCTGGAGCCAATAAAGGCTGGTGACAGCGAGAGAGCCCCGCCCCCCGTGTGTGTGTGCTGTGACTGGGGGGGGGTGTTCCGGTACTGTTGGTGCGACGGCTGTGCGTGCCTCAGTTTCCCGCAGTGCCGGGCAGGATCTAGCGCTCGGCATCGGCCCCCCCCGGGTCTCCCCACACCCGCGCCGCCGCCCCTGGCTCTGCCGGCAGGGCCCAGCCCCCCGCTCCGCCCGCGCTCCCCCCGCGGACCCGCATGGATGGGTCCGGGCAGTCCCGCGAGCGGCACCTGCCGCCAGGCGCGATGCGCAGCCCGCGCGGAGCGGGTTATCGGAGCGGGGCTAGCGGCGCACCCGGGGCAGCACTGCGCCTGCGCCGTGTCCGGGAGTGACCGCAGCGACCCGCCGGGCCCCGCCCCCCGGGACTGGCCCCGCCCCCAGCCCAGCTGTGCCGTGCGGTGCGGTGCTGGCCGCGCCCTGGGGCGGGGCAGGAGCCCTGCGGGACAGCTCCCGCCCTCCCTCCCGCCCTCCGTGGCTGGCTGGGCCGCTGACCCGGCCCCGGCCCCGGCCCCGGCCCCGCTTGGTGGGGGCTGCGGGCAGACGGGCGCTCTGCAGCGACTGCCCTCGGGGCCCGGGTCACCTCGGCATCCGACCCCCCTGCTCCGTCGGGAGCCCCCCGCCCCGCGTCCCGGGATGGGACGCCTGGGCAGCCTCCTGCCCCCAAAGGGGTCCTGCCCCCCCCCGCAGTCAGCAGTGACTTCCCCGCGCGGTGCAGCCGGCCCAGAGCAGCTTCCTAGAGCCCTGGGCTCCCCCGTCCCGACCCCGGAGCCTGACGGGCTTCCAGCCGCCCCCTGCCCCCCACCCCCCTGCCCCCGTGTCGCTCCCGGGCAAGCCGGGCACCTGGCTGCAAGGTCCGAGGCCTTGTTCTGGGCGAAGCAGCAGCAGCGTACGCTAGGTGGCAGGTGTCACATGGGCACATGCCTGACATCCCTTCCAGACAGTGTCACGGCAGGCCTGCCCAGGGGCTGCTGTCCTGCCAGCCCCCGCCTCCGCCAGGCAGACGCAGAGCGGACGCTGCTTGGATTGCCAGCGCTGGGTCTGGCCAGGAATCGCTGAGCCACCGCCGGGGTGGTACCATCTACGTGGAGGGTTTTGTCGTCATGGCCCCACGGCTCTGCGGTTTGGCTGGGGGAGTTCTGTCTGCTGCGTGAGTGTTTGTCTGTCCATGGCTAAGCGGGCACCGCTGAAACCCATGAAGGCGCTGGGCTGGGCTGGGAGCGGTTACCGGGCCAGGATGGGGATTGCAGGACGGTGGTTTAAATGACTGGTCACGGTCCAGCTACGCAGGACCCGAGTTTTAACTCGATAAACAGTCCAAGGGGCAGGGCACCGAACTCCAGGCCACAGCCCAGGAGCGCAGGCCGGGCCAGCCACCCTGTGCAGAAGCTGGAGTCCCCAGATGATCTAACCCTGGCTGGCCACCAGGAGACGCGTCTGCCTTGCTGGGAGCGGAGCATCGGCTGCGCAGCATGGGCCTGTGCCGGGCACGGCAATAAACAGAGAACAAGGGGATTCCTGGGTAAGGTTCCTTGAGTGGTAAAAGATGCTGCAAACCCGCCGAGGATTGCACCCGGAGCCCTGCGGGCTGGGAAAGGGTGGGGCTGTCTTGCCCAGGTCATGCCTTGAGCCCTATGGCCTGGGGTAAAGCGGGGTGCCCTTGCGTGTGGGTAACACGGCCTCCCCCCCCCCTCTGGCCGGCTCCGTGCCAGGGATGGGCCCAGCCCGCAGGCGCCAGGCACAGAGTCGGCTGTTGGCGGGGCCCAGGCGGCCGTCCCCCTGCCCGCTAGGGGTCTCCGCGACATCACACGCCCTTGTCCCACCACTAGATACTTCTGTTACTCATAGGGGAAACTGAGGCACGAAGTATTCAGACGTAACATTTAGAACATCCCCACTCTGCCACACTGGGTCTGCGCAATGGTCCAGCTAGCCCAGGGTCCTGTCTTCTGTCAGGGCAACGCCAGAGGCTGGGGAGGGCATGAACAGAGCAGGGCAATTAATGAGGTTTCGGGACGCCCAGGGAGGGGCTGTGTCCCTGGCTCATAGCCGGTGCTGAACCTCCAGAACTGATCCAGCTCTTTCTTGAACCCGGCTATAGCTTTGGCCCTCACAACCTCCCCAGGCACCGAGCTTCCCGGGGTGACTGTGGTGGGTGCAGACGTACGCCCTTGTGTGCGGGTTTATCGTGAAGGGGAGGGGACCTGGGGGCCTGGCACACTGAAGGGGGCGCCCCAGGCGGCTCTTTGAAAGCTAAGGTGTAGCACTGGCCCTGTGGCTCCTTGTCGGGGCTTTGGAAATGCCTAGGACTAAAGCAAAGCCAAGGGGGCCGAGTGCCCAGGCCGGGAGGCGACGCGACATGACGGGAGGGGCAGAGAGGTGCCCGTGGGCAGATGCCTGAAGGGTCTGGGGCAGAGGATGCACGCCCGATGCCTCTTAGTAGCATGAGGCTTTATTGCCTCAGCCCAGAGGGTGGGAGGGTGCCCCCCAGACCAGGCCCCCCATCCCCACGCAGCCCCAGGGGTGCCACCCTTGCATTTTAGATGTTACCGACATGAAGAGCGGCTGCTGATTTTTTACTGCCGTAGCCGGCACAGCAACGGCACAGAGCGTGTCCTCGCCCGCATCGCTGCACCCGGGCCTGGGGAACTCCGCGTTGCTTTAGCTGCCGGTCACTGCTCAGCCGGGTTCCCGGGGCGCGGCACTAGCAGAGAACAGCCATGGCCAGCGGCGCGGGCCGTGCAGGTTTGTGGGACACGCGGTGGGTGTGAACGGCGCCAATCAGTGTCAAAGCACAAGAGGTTTTACTTCCACCCCATCTCATGGACATTTTCCTTTATTGGCGAGTCCCGGCCAGTGGCCGGCCGCACGTTTCTGCGCCCGTCCGTAGTCGCGCGGACTCAGCCGAAGATGCAGACGGTGCCGGAGGCCAGGCGGTGCCGGTACTCATGGAGCAGGCAGGCAGCCGGGGGGAAGTTGCTCCTCATCTCCAGCTTGCTGGGCACCACGTGGATGGTGACGCCTGGCCCGAGCCCCTCCCCCAGCTTCTGCAGCATGCGCTGGGCGAGGTAGCTGCGGGCCCGGTCTGGCTCGGCCTCCAGGCTGGCATAGACCTCGGGCGGGGGGTTGGGCAGCTTCCACTCCAGGTCCGCGATCAGCTGGTGGGTGCGGCCCTTGTCCAGCGAGGAGGGGCTCTCGCTGTAGCAGGCCACAACCTGGAGCCCGGAGGCCGCCTGGCCCGTGATGTAGCTGCCCTGGGCCAGCACCTCGTCCCCATCCGGGCCGCCCTGCGGCTCCCCGCCCCAGGCCATCACCGCCCAGCGCAGCCAGTCGTAGTTCTTCTCCAGCTTCCTGAGGATGCTGCCGGCCACCTCGGCCGGGCCGGGCAGCGCGGCCTGGGCCAGGACGCCGGCCACGTCCTCCCGCGCCTGCTCCTGGAAGTAGGCGGCGCACTGGCCCACGGCCTCCTTCATGCGCTGCTGCAGCGGCCCCAGGCGGGCGGCCCAGCGGCCCAGCAGCAGGGCCCCGTCGCGCCCGCTCAGCCCGGCCTGGCTCAGCAGGCACAGCAGCCCCGCGCCCACCACCAGGTTGAGCTTCTGGCAGAACTGCGTCATCTGCCGGCGGCGGGGCCGGTGCGCCTGCACGGCCTGCTCCAGCAGCGCCGGCCGCGCCGCCAGCAGCGAGACGCCCAGCACCCGCCGGCACAGCCCCTGCAGCTGCCGCTCCAGCTCATACTGGCTGCAGCAGTGCAGGAAGAGCTCCTTCTCGCGCGGGGCGTGGGCCGGGCCGGCCCGCACGGCTGCCCCCAGCTGCCCGTACACGGCGGCCACGCTGTCCTCGTAGCGCCCCACCTCCTCGTCGTCCAGCAGCCCCGGGCCCCCCGCCAGCTCCCGGTCCAGGAGCTCCAGCTCCCGCTGCACGAAGGCCAGCTCCTCGGGCGTGGCCGTGCCCTGCAGGTGCGCCACCACGCCCAGCACCAGCGAGCGAAGCGACTGCAGGTAGCCGTGGGGCTCCAGGAGCTGCCCAAAGAGAGCCATGCCGCGGTCCTGCGGGAGAGGGGCGCGGTCACGCACGGCCCGGGAGCCCCGCCTCCCAGGCGCCCCCGAGGGCAGGGCACGGGCTTGGGGGGAAGGTGGCAAGCAGCGGGGTGCGGTCTCCATCCTCAGAGGTGTTTAAGGCCCGGCTTGACCACGCCCTGGCGGGGATGGTTTAGTCGGGGCTGGCCCTGCTCTGAGCCGGGGCTGGACTAGATGAGCCGCCAAGGTCCCGTCCAACCCTCATCTTAGGAGTCTATGGCCCGGGGGTGCTGCGGGGAGGGCGTGGGAGGTGGGGCACGGGGACGCAGCAGGGAGCCCCGGGGTGGAGGAGGGGGGCCGTGTGCAATCCGGTGGTGCCAAGGGACCATGGGGGGAGGTGGTAGGTTGCAGCAGGGACCCTGAGGGACGGAGTGGGGCAGGAGGGGCTCTCACAGCACCCAGGGCCTGCTGGCTGAGCAGGGCTCTCTGGGGGGGGCTGCCCCCCGCCAGGCTACCCTGCTCGTCAGTGCTGCGACCCACAACCTCGCGCCAACCCCACGTTCGCTCCCACTGGGGCTGCTGGTTCGGGGGGGAGGGGCGCCTGGATCTCAGTCAGGCTGTGTGCAGGGCCCAGGACGCCGGGCCCCGATCTAGGGGTGCTGCAGAGCCTCTGCCTCGGCCGCCAGCCCCGCAAGAAGGCAGGACGTGGAGCCCGGGCGGCTCTTTGCCAGGCGCCCCCAGCCCCGGGGCAGGCGCTGGCTCCTGGGAGGCGCGAAGGGCCGGTCACAGGGAGCTGGTGCTGAAGGTGACCTCGGCCGAAGGCGCGTCCCTGTGCAAGGGGGGGGGGGGGGGGGGCAGCAGCGATGGTGAGGGCGTGGCGCTGGGATGGGTTTGCAAACAGCCCCAGGGAGCGGCCGCAGCGCGGACAGGCAAGGCAACGCTCACTGGGGCTCTGGGGGTCCCACAGGGCCTGGGGCTCCCCTTCTCCCTGTGCCCCCCAGCCCCACCTTGGGCAGAGCTTGCCCTGCTGGGACCAGGGAGCCCCCAGCCCCATGCCCGCATCCAGAGGGGGTCTCTGCCTCTGGGGGTACATGGGGGATGCAGCCTGTTCCCACCACTGCCGGGCCAGGGGGCAAGGGGCTGGGCTGGGCCGGGCCAGGGTCCCCAGGCTGCGAGCCTGCCGTCTCCTACCTGTTCCTGGTGCCCACGGGTGACGCTGCCTCTGGCTCCAGCGGCTGGACTGAGCAGCGGGCACCTTCACCGCTGATATCCCGGCCTTATCTACTGCGAGCTCACGTGGCGGGCACGGGGCAGGGCTGCCGAGACGAAGGGTAAATCCCAGCCCCTGGCTAGACGGTGCGGCTCCTGTCCCAGGGCGAGGGCTGCATGGAGCAGAGCGGAGCCGTCTCTGGCTCTCTCCCGGCTGGTCCCGGCTCCGCCTGGGGCTCCCTCCCTCAGCGAGCCATTGTGATCAGCCAGGCCGAGCGCAGCGTCTGCAGGCCTGAGACCTGCCCCCACGTTGCCAGCACCAGCTGTCCCCAGGGCAGTACCAGACGTGCCCCGCGCCGCACCGCGCTCCCGCCGGAGCTGGTCCCGGACGGATCTGGCCCTCCTGGGCCTGACACAGCTACCGCAAGACTGCCAGCAGCAGCGTCCCGGCCGGGTGGCCTGGCCCGGGGCTGCATTAAATGGGCTGTGTGGGACCAGACCCAGATTTCCCAGCGACCCGTCGGGACAGGCCCCACTTCAGTCCCAGCCACAGAAGCGGGGCCAGGCCTTTCGCAGCCACAGTCAGAGAGCTGCTCCCTGGAGAGGCACCGGCCAGCTGTGCCTGGGCCCCGAAACGGCTCTTTGGGAAACAGACCAACCTGACCCGCCTTCTGTGAAGAGGTGACTGGCTCTGTGGATGTGGGGAAAGCGGTGGATGTGATATACCTGGACTTTAGCAAAGCTTTTGATACGGTCTCTCACAGTATTCTTATCAGCAAGTTAAAGAAGTATGGGTTGGATGAATGGACTATAAAATGGATAGAGAACTGGCTAGAGCATAGGGCTCAACAAGTAGTGATCAATGGCTCCATGTCTAGCTGGCAGCCGGTCACAAGCGGAGTGCCCCAGGGGTCGGTCCTGGGGCTGGTTTTGTTCAACATCTTCATCAATGATCTGGAGGATGGGGTAGATTGCACCCTCAGCAAGTTTGCGGATGACACTAAGCTAGGAGGAGTGGTAGATACCCTGGAAGGTAGGGATAGGATACAGAGTGACCTAAACAAACTGGAGGATTGGGCCAAAAGAAATCTGATGAGGTTCAACAAGGACAAGTGCAGAGTCCTGCACTTAGGACAGAAGAATCCCATGCACAGCTACAGACTGGGGTCCGACGAGCTGGGCAGCAGCTCTGCAGAAAAGGACCTGGGGGTAACAGTGGATAAGAAGCTGGATATGAGTCAGCAGTGTGCCCTGGTTGCCAAGAAGGCTGATGGCATATTGGGCTGCATTAGTAGGAGCATTGCCAGCAGATCACGGGAAGTGATTATTTCCCTCTATTCAGCATTGGTGAGGCTGCATTTTGAGTATTGTGTCCAGTTTTGGGCCCCCCACTACAAAAAGGATGTGGAGAAGTTGGAGAGAGTCCAGCGGAGGGCAACAAAAATGATGAGGGGGCTGGAGCACAAGATTTATGAGGAGAGGCTGAGGGAACTAGGCTTGTTCAGTCTGCAGAAGAGAAGAATGAGGGGGGATTTGATAGCAGCCTTTAACTACCTGAAAGGGGGTTCCAGGGAGGATGGAGCTAGGCTGTTCTCAGTGGTGGCAGATGACAGAACAAGGAGCAACGGTCTCAAGTTGCAGGGGGGAGGTCTAGGTTGGATATTAGGAAAAAGTTTTTCCCTAGGAGGGTGGTGAAGCACTGGAATGGGTTACCTAGGGAGGTGGTGGAATCTCCATCCTTAGAGGTTTTTAAGGCCCAGCTTGACCAAGCCCTGGCTGGGATGGTTTAGTTGGGGCTGGTCCTGCTTTGAGCAGGGGTTGGACTAGACACCTCCTGGGTCCCTTCCAATCCTCATCTTCTAGGATTCTAAGTTCCTTCACGAGTCTCGGGAAGCAGGCGCTATCGGCCCCTCTGGTCCAAGCTCCAGGCCTGGGGTGCAGAGCCCAGGAAAGGGTTAACCGGGTTGCAGGAGCCATGTCAGCCACGGTGCCGGTGCCCGGCTGGGCGGTAGGGTTCAAGGGGGGAGCCCAGCCAGTTGGCCGGGAAGGGGAGCAGCTGGCCAGACGCTGCCAGGGCTGGGCAGGGCCCAGTAGCCCTGGCGGTAGCGCTCCCTCCCTCTGCCTGGCCATGCTTGGTCCCGAGCCCGGGAGCCCCCAGGTGCTGCCTCCCGGGCGCTGCAGGCCACTGAGCTGCCCCGGTGCCCGTGCTGAGCTGAACTCGCTACCCCGAAGCCACCTGGTGCGTGGCCGACCCCAGTGCTGAGCCCAGCCATGCACCTGCCGGGCACCTTGGGGCCGTCTGGTTTCTGGCTGGGCGGGGGAGGCTCTTTGGGGTGGGTTTGGCCTTCGTGCTTGTGTGACGGAGTGGGAAACGGCTGTGCCTCAGTTTCCCCACATGCTGCCTGGTTAAGTAGGGGTGCGGAAAGGCGCCTACGCTGGGGTGGGCTCTGACGGGTGACAGACCAGCACATGCCAGCACTGAGCCCGCTGGTGCCCATCTGCCCGGGGACCTCGTGGGGGGCTGGGGCACGGCCTGCCCTGGGGTGCCCCACGGCGCTGAGCCCCCTGCCCCTGACTCTCCTGCCCCCCGGCCACAGGGATGCCCCAGCGAGGGGCCTTGGGGCAGCGTCGGGGCCTGGCCAGGCGTGGGGAGCCCTGGGCCCCGGCACCCCCAAGGTCTGAGCCGGCAGCACCCCCCCAGAGAGCAAACTCCCCCCCGTCCCCGGCCCCCCCGATCCCCAGCCCCACCGCCCCCCAACTGCCCCATCCCCCCACCTGCCCCCCACTCCCTGCCCCCCCAAACTCTCCCTGGCCCCTGCCCCCACACCTGCCTCCCCTCCCAGCGCCCCCCAAACTTCCCCCTGCCCCACGGCCCCCCAACTGCCCCACATCCCCCCACCTAGCGCCCCCCAAACTCCCCCGGCCCCTCCCCCACCTGCCCGCGGGCGGGGCGAGTCTCTCGGAAACGGAAGCGGAAGTGGCGGCTCCTCCCCCCCCCCCCGCAGCCGAGCGGAGCCGCGGCAGGTACCGGCGGGGGGGGGCTGTGGGAGCCGGGCAGGGCCCCGTGACCCCCCCGTACGGCACCGCCGGGTCATGGGGGCCGGGCCGGGCCGGGCCACGCCACGCCACAAAGGACCCGACCCCAAACCCTGATCCCGGCCCAGCGGGGGGGCCCAGGCCGGGCTGGCGGGGGCTGTGGGTCGGGGCTGGGGGGCACTGGTAGGGCCGGGCTGGGCCGGGCTGGCGGGGGCTGTGGGTCGGGGCTGGGGGGCACTGGTAGGGCTGGGGGGCTCAGGGCCGGGCTGGCAGGCGCTGTGGGTCGGGGGTGGAGGGCACTGGCAGGGCTGGACTGGGCCAGGCTGGCAGGGGCTGTGGGTCGGGGGTGGGGGGCACTGGTAGGGCTGGGGAGCTCAGGGCCGGGCTGGCAGGCGCTGTGGGTCGGGGGTGGGGGCACTGGTAGGGCTGAGCTGGCAGGGGCTGTGGGTCGGGGGTGGGGGGCACTGGTAGGGCTGGGGAGCTCAGGGCCGGGCTGGCAGGGGCTGTGGGTCGGGGGTGGGGGCACTGGTAGGGCTGGGCTGGGCCGGGCTGGCAGGCGCTGGGGGTCGGGGGCGGGGGCACTGGTAGGGCTGGGGGCTCAGGGCCGGGCTGGCGCGGGTGGTAGGTCGGGGGCGGGGGGCACTGGTAGGGCTGGGCTGGGCTGGCAGGGGCTGTGGGTCGGGGGCGGGGGGCACTGGTAGGGCTGGGGGGCTCAGGGCCGGGCTGGCGCGGGCGGTAGGTCGGGGGCGGGGGGCACCGGCAGCAGCTGCCCGCAGCTGGCTCTGCAGTGAGCTCTCTGCGGAGCCGTGGTGCCCGTAGGCCGGGTGCAGACGGGCTGGCGAGGCCAGGCCAGGCCAGGCCAGGCGAGGGGAGGCCAGGCGGGCGCAGTCAGCGCGGTGCTGAGACTCGCCCGCTGCGGTGCAGTGCGGGGCAGTGCGGGGCGGGGGGACGCTGGTGCGTCGCTGGTTGTTGATGCTCAAACGTACACAGCCCAGAACAGGGCGAGCGAGAGGCGCAGAGTCTCCGCGTGGGATGGAGACTGTCGCCAGCACAGCCTGCCAAGGAGCCGGCAACCCCCAGGAAACGGGCAGCATTCGCAGCCCAGGGGTCCTGAGCGCCCATGGGGGGCAGGTCCCATCCCGGGGCTGCTGCGTAGGGCGGAGAGGGGACGGCTCCAGAGAGTTCCACTGCCCCAGTCCAGGATACAGTGTCTGCAGGGACCCCTAACCCAGCCTGGCGCTGAGACGCGGCCCCTCTGGGGCAGGGCGCGGGGACTGCCGATCACTGGAGGGGAAGCCCTGTGCCCCAGTGGCGGTGTGGGGCTGGGGATCACAGTCTGTAGGTATTTCTATGGGGAACAGAGATTTACTGATGGGCCCTGCAGCCGGCAGAGGAAGGTTTGAGCCGACACGTTCAGATGTGACAAGGGCGCCCATTGTCCCAGCGAGGAGAACTAACCACTGGGGTCGGGCTGGATTCTCCGCCTGACAAGCTGTGCATGAAGCCGGCAGGGATGTTTTCCAGAGGTCGGCTCAGCAACGCTGCTCACCACACTCCTGGGAATCTCAGCCCCGGGGTCTGTGGCTCCCCCTGAGTGACTCCCTGCCTCTCGCCCATTCCTCTGTCTCCAGGTCCTGGGATTTGGCCCCCAGCAACCCCCACGTGGACACGGATGTCTGGCTGCGCAGGGGTACATAGGATCCACCCCGGCCTCCAGCCATTGGGTAAGGGCACCGCCTGGGTGAGTGCTGTCGGCCTGCAGAGCGTGCATGGGGAGCCAGCGCGTCCCAGGAGGGCGGACGGGACGCCGGGTACATCCTAGAATCATAGAAGATGAGGGATGAAAGGGACCCAGGAGGTGTCTAGACCAACCCCCTGCTCAGAGCAGGACCAACCCCAATTAACCATCTCGGCCAGGGCTTGGTCAAGCCAGGCCTTAAAAACCTGTAAGGATGGAGATTCCACCACCTCCCCAGTAACCCATTCCAGTGCTTCACCACCCTAATGTCCAACCTAGCCCTCCCCCACTGCAACTTGAGACCATTGCTCCTTGTTCTGTCATCTGCCACCACTGAGAACAGCCTAGCTCCATCCTCCCTGGAACCCCCTTTCAGGTAGTTAAAGGCTGCTGTCAAATCCCCCCTCACTCTGCTCTTTTGCAGACTAAACAAGCCCAGTTCCCTCAGCCTCTCCTCATAAGTCCTGTGCTCCAGCCCCCTCATCATTTTGGTTGCTCTCCGCTGGACTCTCTCCAACTTGTCTACATCCTTTTTGTAGTGGGGGGCCCAAAACTGGACACAATACTCCAAACGCGGCCTCACCAATGCCGAATAGAGGGGAATAATCACTTCCCGTGACCTGCTGGCAATGCCCCTCCTAATGCAGCCCAATATTCCATTAGCCTTCTTGACAACCAGGGCACACTGCTGACTCATATCCAGCTTTTTATCCACTGTTACCCCCAGGTCCTTTTCTGCAGAACTGCTGCCCAGCTCGTCGGTCCCCAGTCTGTAGCTGTGCATGGGATTCTTCCGTCCAAAGTGCAGGACTCTGCACTTGTCCTTGTTGAACCTCATTAGATTTCTTTTGGCCCAATCCTCTAGTTTGTTTAGGTCACTCTGTATCCTATCCCTACCTTGCAGGGTATCTACCACTCCCCCCAGCTTAGTGTCGTCTGCAAACTTGCTGAGGGTGCAATCTACCCCATCCTCCAGATCATTAATGAAGATGTTGAACAAAACCGGCCCCAGGACCGACCCCTGGGGAACTCCGCTTGTGACCGGTTGTCAGCTAGACATGGAGCCATTGATCACTACTCGTTGAGCCCTATGCTCTAGCCAGTTCTCTATCCATTTTATAGTCAATTCATCCAACCCATACTTCTGTAACTTGCTGATAAGAATACTGTGAGAGACAGTATCAAAAGCTTTGCTAAAGTCAAGGTATATCACATCCACCGCCTTCCCTACATCCACAGAGCCAATCACCTCATCATAGAAAGCAATCAGGTCGGTCAGGCATGACTTGCCCTTGGAGAATCCGTGTTGACTGTTCCTGATCACCTTCCTCTCTTCCAAGTGCCTTGAAATGGATTCCTTGAGGACCTGTTCCATGATATTTCCAGGGATTGAGGTGAGGCTGAGCGGTCTGTAGTTCCCTGGATCCGTTTTCTTCCCTTGTTTGAAGATGGGCGCTAGATTTGCCTTTTTCCCTGGTAGGCCTGTGGGTCTGATCCAGCAGGGGTGGATGGGACACGGCTAGATGCTCATGGCTCTGACCCAGGAATGATGGGCTGTGAATGGAGTGATGTCAGATCAGAGGGAGGTCTCCAGTGGGTTCCCCAGGGATCTGTTCTGGGTGGGTTGTTTAACATGGTTATTAATGAGCCAGCTGTCAGAGCGCACACTGATCGAGTTTGCAGATGAGACAGAGCTGGGGGGGTTGCCAACGCTTTGGAGGGCAGAGTTAAAATTCAGAAGGATCTTGATCAATTGGAGAACAGGGCTGTAGAGAACACAATGAAATCCGACGAAGACCAATGGAAGGTGCGTCACTTGGGGAAGAAACACTGAACGCACAAATCCAGAGTGGGGGGAACTGGCTGGGCAGCGGCACAGCTGGGAGGGATCTGGGAGTTGTGGTGGATCAGCACCAGTCAGCAGTGTGCTGCTGTTGCGAAAAAAGCCAGTGCGGTTTTGGTTGCATGAAGAGAGGCAGAGCATGCCAGTCACGGGAGGGTTCGAAGTGCCGCAGAGCGGGTACAGAAGAAATCTCAGGGAGAACAGCGGCGCACTGGCACCGACGGCCTCGGGCGGTCAGGGAAGCTCCTTCACTGGAGGTGTGCAAAGCAGGCTGGACAGGCGGCTGTCCCGGGTGGTTTAGGCACACCGAACCCTGCCTCTTGGTGGGGTTAGACTAGCTGGCCCCTGTGGTCCCTTCTCACCCTGAGGGTCGGTGGTTCCAGGACGGGATGCCAGGCTAGATGGGCCCGTTGCCCAAGCTGAGACAGCGCTTCCAGGGTCCCTAGCAGGCTCAGGTCTCAGAGGTGCCTCTCATTGTGCACAGAGCCCGCAGGGCGAGCACCGGCAGAGTCGTCTGCGCCATGGTGACTGGCCCCCTGCACCGGCCCCTTGGCCTGGCTGTGGCTGCATTCAGCAGCTCCCCCATGGCTGGGTGTGTCTCCCAACTCCGTCGCAGCCCCCTCCCCTCGCCCAGGGAGCTGGGGTGGTCTGTGGCCCGGGAGGTGAGGAGCTGCCCCGAGGGGCTGTAGATGCCGTGGCGGCTGGCTGGCTGCGCCCCACCCCGGGATGGGACGGGAGTGGATGGGAGCCAGAGCCAGCCACGTTGCCCATGCCGGTGTTACCCAAATAACAAATATTACAGGATCTTATTAGGGGATAAGGCAACAAGCTGCATTTATTGTGAACACAGAAACTTCTGTAGATAGTTTCAAAGAAAAGAAAAGTATCAACACTGTAATAACATTAATATTGTGCTCTACTTAGTGAAATAGCATTAATAATAATGTAAACATAGGAAAACAGTATTAACATTATATCAATACTACAAATTACAGACACGTTTCAATTGATGCTTCCATTCACATTCACACACACTGACAGGCACACACAGATAGACACAGACAGACATACATAGGGATCTTCCAGATGTCATAGTTACCAGCCTTTTGGTGCTCATGATAGTCACTGGCCAGGTGACTAGAGCATGAGGATGAGGAGCAAGGTTCTGCCGATGCGCATCGGTACTCCTGGCTGATGTGATGTTGTAGATCCGAACCTCCAGCCTTCATCTTCTTGTCCCATTTTATAGGGAAAGGACCCCATGTCAGTCTGTGGGTTTTACATTGTCATGCTGCAACTGCATTCTTGGTGTGATCCTCAATCACCCACATTGTTGCAAGCCTGATCAGATTTTGTCCTTTGAAATGGGCTGGCTCCAAAGTCATCAGGGTGGGCTCCTCTTCGGCCATTTGATCATCTTTGCTTCTTTCTTTTTCCCTCAAGCGTTTTAGGTGAGGCTGGTGTTTTCTTCATGTCTGTTTCGATATCCCTTACTCAGACCAATTGTTCAATCACTCTTTTTGTCTACACCCAACTCAATTGCTCGGCCATTCACACTTCAGTCACTCAGGGCCAACTCCTAGCTGAAGAACTTACATATTATTTTTAGAGCAAACCTTATTTCATTTTTGACAGTGTCTTTCACAATTAGATAGATACATTACATTGCAGTGTGGCTTTTGTACTTAGAATAGGATTTTTACAAATATATTGGAAGCAGGTAAAATTAACAGATAAACTGGCCAGTGGACATAGTACAGACATTTACAAACAATCTTAAAATTATACAAAGTGCAGACAGACTTGAATTAACATTGAAAAGGGTAGAACAGCAAGAGTCAGTTTGAGGTTTTAGCTTTTGATTCAGACTGATGTACCTTCTGGTAGGAAGGGGGGCGTGTTTGTGGCTCTGTTCTTGCATATATTTCAAAAACAAGATTTTGGCCAACACCGGGTCTGCTTTCATGCTGGCATCTCTCCTTCCCAGGGTCCCCAGGCCATGTCGGGGGCACTGAGCGAGAGGCGCGACCTGGCCAATGACAACAGCTGCCTGGGTCTGAGCTTGGCGCTGCGGGCGCCCCACAACGAGCTGCTGCGTGGCAGCAGTCCCTGCGCCTGCCCCGCCCTGCAGAGCACCCCGCCTGGCCAGGAGCCCGCCAACGCCAAGTGGGTGAAGGACGGGCGGAACCAGCTGCGCAAGGCGGCTGAGCGGGACCAGAACCGCAACGAGCTCGGCCCGCCGGCCCTGGCGCAGGAGGTGTCGGTTGGCGACTCGCTCGGCAGGGGGTGCGGCGGGGCCCTGCTCGCTGAGGGCGCAGGCCAGGAGGAGGAGGAGGAGGACGCGGACGGTGACCCCGTCACGGCCGAGTCAGAGCAGAGCTCAGAGCATGCGCCTCGCGAGCACGGCAAGAGTGCCAGCCTGCTCTTTGGCACGCGCGCCAGCGCCAGCGACGAGGACTCCAGCTGGGCCACGCTGAGCCAGGGCAGCCCGGCCTGCAGCTCCCCCGACGACACAGGTAGGGCGGGGCCGGGGGCCACCCACTCTTCTCCGGGGCTGTCCCAGGGTGGACAGATGGGGGCGGAGCTTGGGGCGGAGCTCTGCATGAAGGGGCGGAGCTTTGCATGGATGGAGGGCATGGGGGTGTCTCGGATCCACAGGGTCTGGCTGTGTCCAGCCTGGGCCAGGCCCTTGGGGTGGCCCCTTTGGTGGCCGGGCCCCAGGACCCCACAGCTCACAAGGGCCAGCGACCCATCTCTCCCCGGGGCTCCCTGCCGCGAGTCCAGCCCAGCCAGGCGCGGCGGGGGGGCCTGTCCCACATGGTGCACTGCCCTCCCCCCTCCCCCCGGCAGCATTTGCAGTGACCGGCTCCTGTGCAGACAGGGCCCCATGGTCTAGTCACCAGGCTACAGGCTCGAGAGGCCGTGGCCAGGCCGGGGGAGGCCAGAGCTAACAGCGTGGCCAGGCCAGGGCTCTGGAGGGCGCTGGCGTAACAGGCTGAGAGGCCGGGGGGTGTTTGACTTGGTAGCACAGATGTTCAGACTGAGAACGAGAACAACCAAAAGTTACTGTGGCCACATGAAAGGGATTCAAGCCTGGCCCGCGGCAGGCCCGGACCGTGATTGTGCCAGGGAATTGCTATCCTGGCCTCTGCCGCCAGCGGGGTCCCGCAGGGCTCGGCTCTTGTACAGTGGAGAGTCGACGCGCACGTCTGCCAGCAAAGAGCGTCAGCCGCGCCGACAGGAGGGGGCCTCTCCTGGGAAGCCGGGGCTCCACGAAAGCGTTGGGGGTCGGGGGATAATCATGCTGCGGCCGGAAGGGCTAATGCCAGCCTGGGCGGTGCGACGGGAAGCGTGAGCAGGAGCAGGGAGGTGGGTCAGCTCCGTGCTGGGCGCCGGGTGCCGGGTCTAGGTCCCGGGCTCACAGTTCACGGAAATCGGGGTGGGCGGAGACGCGCCCGAGGCTGATGAGCGGGTTAGAAACCTGCCTTGGCGCAGGCTGCAGGGCGCACTCGCAGAGGAGCAAAGCGAAGCCGACGGGCCGGGGTGACGGACGTGGGAACACGCACGCTCAGCAGGGCTGAGACGAGCCAGCGGCTGGCAGAGAACTCGACAGACACAGCTTGGCAGTGGGGCACGTTAGTACTGGGAGGGCAATTAGCCGCCGGGCCAGGTTCCCGGGTCGCGCTGGACCCTCTGCCCTCTCGGGCTGTGCTCCAGAAACTGCCCTGGGCACTGGTGGGGGCCGGGCTCCGGCCTGTGACACCGGCTCAGCTTGGAGGGTCCCAATGATCCCATCTGACCTTGGCGTCTATGGATCTAGGGCACTTTGCCGCCTGCCCCCTTGGTTCTCCAGCTCGGGGCCTGGCTCTGTTGCCCTGCAGGGGCCTCCTGTGTGGCTGCTGGTTGCTGGGTGTGAACCTCCCGGCCGTGGGGTCCCACTGTCTGTGCGGACGCACCTGAGATCTGGGGCGGTTTTGGCCAGTCCTTAACACCCCCCTTATCCCACCCCGAACAGTGACGTGACCCCTCCCCCCGGTCCCTGCTCTGCCCCAGAGCAGCTTTTCACCCTCTGCACTCCCTGCCTAGCAGTGCAAAGCACAGGGGGAAACTGAGGCACACATCAACCTATTACTGTACCAGACTTCCCACGTCATCCCTGGGGGCCGAACTCTGGGCGTATGGACAGCGGGGGAGGGGGGTGCTGGGTGTGTGGGGGTTACACGCCCCGCTTACCGGGGTCATGCTGGCGCACCCAAGGCCAAGTGCCTGTAGTGGGATTGTTCCCAGGTTTGCAGACAGTGGCCAGGGCCCCCCAGCCCCGAGAGGCAGCGAGGTCCCTCTCCCCACTGCACATGGGGGGACAGTGTCAGGATTCCCAGGCTGCTCGGCGCCCTTCCTCGCCGGTGCGCTCTCTCTGGCCAGGGTTCGGCCCTTCGGCCCTGCTGCCTCCCGGCACCTCTGTGCTTTCTGCACGTCTCTCCGTGGGCCCCCTCAGGGAGTTCACTCGCTCTGGATCCCCGGGACCCCACACCCAGAGGGTGCAGGGCTGCCCCGCTCTCTGGCTGCAGGCCTCTCTGCCAGCGTAAAATGGGAGGTTATTGGCTGTGAACACAGCACAGGACGTTCGCAGGGGCCTCGGCCCTCAGCACCAGCCAGCTGGGTCTATCCCCAGCCGGGCGGCTCCAGCTTCTCGTGTCCCAGGCCAGCGCCCCTCCTTCCAGCCGACCCTCCGGGGTCACCGTCCCCAGCAGCCCCTCCTCCGGCTGTTGTCTCCTGTCCCAGGCACCAGCTCACCTGGCCCGGCCCTCCCCCCCGCTGAAACCAGCTGCTCAGCTCGCTGGGGTCCCGGCGGCTAGGCGAGGTCACACCTGGTCCTCGCACAAGAAAGCCCCTCTCCCTCCACCACGGTAAACATGCCGCACAGGGGGAAACTGAGGCACACACCCAGCGCTGGTGCAAATCATTAAGACAGTCCCCCCGCTGCGTGACAGGCAGGCCCAAGGCAGGGAGCGACTCGCCCAGTGTGGCCCAGTCTGTGTGGAGCCAGGAGAGAACCCAGGAGTCCTGGCTCCCAGTCCCCCAGCCGGGAGAGAACCCCCTGTGTGTCCCATCCCTCCCACCCGGAGAGAGAACCCAGGAGTCCTGGCTCCCAGCGCCCCAGCCGGGAGAGAACCCAGGCAGTCCCGTGGGGCGGGGGTTGGGGGGCAGCCGGGAGAGAACCCAGCGAGTGACCTGTGGGGTCCCAGTCCCCCAGCCCCCCGGAGAGAACCCGGAGCCGGCTCCCAGGGGCCCCCGCCGCCCCACGCCGGGAGAGAACCCAGGAGTCCTGGCTCCTTCGGCCTGCCCTGCGCAGCTCTGCCTGGCCCAGCACGACCCCGGCAGCCCGTGGGGCGGGGGTTGGGGGGCAGCGGGGGCTGTGAGCGCAGCGCGTGACCTTGTGGGGTGGGGCCGCCCCCCGCCCCCCGCGATGCTGCCTGGGGCGGAGCCGGCTCTGGGGGCCCCACGGGCTGCCCCACGTGACCACACAGCCCCAGCCTGTTGCTTAGCGACTGTCTGTGCTGGAAACAGCCCCCCCGCAGAGCGCCCCGGGTCGATGTCTAGGGCCCCCCACCGGGGGGCCCGCCCGTGCAGCAGCCTGCGCTGGAGAAGCCGGAGCCGGGGACCGGGCCGCGCAGAGACTGACGAGGTGCGGGGGGCTCGGGGCGGGGGGGCTGTGATGGGGGGCTCGGGGCCGTGGGTCGGCGTGGGGGTCCCGGGGGTCGATGTCTGGCGCAGCCGGAGCCCGGGGGCGCCGCGGGGGCAGCGGGTCGATGTCTAGGCTCCCGGGCCCGCACCGGGGGCAGGGTTGGGGGGCGGGTCGATGTCTAGGGCTCAGGGAGCACCGGGGGGCAGGGTTGGGGGGCGGGTCGATGTCTAGGGCTCAGGGAGCACCGGGGGGCAGGGTTGGGGGGCGGGTCGATGTCTAGGGCTCAGGGAGCACCGGGGGCAGGGTTGGGGGGCGGGTCGATGTCTAGGGCTCAGGGAGCACCGGGGGGCAGGGTTGGGGGGCGGGTCGATGTCTAGGGCTCAGGGAGCACCGGGGGGCAGGGTTGGGGGGCGGGTCGATGTCTAGGGCTCAGGGAGCACCGGGGGGCAGGGTTGGGGGGCGGGTCGATGTCTAGGGCTCAGGGAGCACCGGGGGGCAGGGTTGGGGGGCGGGTCGATGTCTAGGGCTCAGGGAGCACCGGGGGGCAGGGTTGGGGGGCGGGTCGATGTCTAGGGCTCAGGGAGCACCGGGGGGCAGGGTTGGGGGGCGGGTCGATGTCTAGGGCTCAGGGAGCACCGGGGGGCAGGGTTGGGGGGCGGGTCGATGTCTAGGGCTCAGGGAGCACCGGGGGGCAGGGTTGGGGGGCGGGTCGATGTCTAGGGCTCAGGCGCCGCGAGCTCCGGGGCCAGGGGCGGGCTGGGCGCAGCTGGCCGGGCTGTCGGCGGCTGTCCCCGCAGCTGTGCCCACGGGCGGTGCCGGTGCCAGGCGCAGCTCGCTTCGGCCCCGGCCCCGGCCCCGGCTGTGCTGGCTGCTGGCCCGGGCCGGAGCTGGCCGCCGCTCGGGGTGCCCAGGGAGCTGCCCCGGCAGGGGAGGCAGGCCAGGGGCTGGTCCCACCGCCCCCTCATGGGGGGCCCCGCGCCGGGCGGGCGTGGGCACAGCACACGGGCCGCGGCCTGGCCTGCGCTGCGTGTGCCGGCTGGGCTGGGGTCAGGGCCGGGCTCTGCCGGGGGCGCCCTGCGTGATCCTGGGGGCTGGGCTGGCTCCCCTCACCCCAGCCCCCCACCTCTGGCTGGCTGTGTAGACGGGGGAGGGGGCTCTGGACCAGCCCTGGGAGGCCCCCCCCAGAGCCCCAGCCCCCTCACTGGGGTCAGCCCCTCAGCTCCACCCCTCCGGGACCGACCCTCGGCGCTGTCAGCCCCCCCAGGTCACAGCGGGAGCTCCCGGCAGCGAGTGCACCCCCCGGCCTGTCTCTGGGCGCACTCGAGGGCCCCCACCTTTACCCTCCGTGGGCTCCAGGTGTAACCTGGTTCATTTAGGGCCCCCCTCCCCCCCACCCTTCTCGGTTCCTGGGGCTGGGGGCGTAACCTGGGTAAGTTAAGTGCCCAATTTAAGTACCTTGCTTGTAATATTTGTATGGCCCCTTGCGTGCCTCAGTTTCCCGGTGTGCTGCATTGTTTCCCAGTGGGGGAAGGGCGTGTTTGCTCTCAGGGCAGGCGAGGAGACCTCGGTGGGTGTCACCCCGTGTGGGTGGGATGAAAAGTTGTTGAAGAACCGGTCGGAACTGACCCAGATCAAGACGGGGCAGAGAGACCAAGCAGGTCCAGCGGCGCGGAGAACAGGGGCCTGGCAGGGGCAGGGGGGCTGCGCTGGCTGCTGGGGGGACAGACAGAAAAGGGGGTTCACGCTGGCCTGTCTCTGGGCTCACTGAAGGGCCCCTGTGCCGTCTGGGCGTCGTGGCAGAGCCCGCTGGGCGTGTGGGGACCCGTCTCTGCCGCAGCGCTGGGCAGAGCTCACGGAGGGACGCAGGGGCTGGGTCTCAGGAGGACGTGTGGCCTGCCCCGGAGGAAGGGAGGGACCCTTGGGGGTCTGGCCCACCAAAGGGGTCTCCCAGGGCCTGTTCCCAAGCTGGGGTGAGCCCTGGGCCCCCTCTGGCCTGTGCAACTCGCCGCCACCCCGGCACCCTCGGCCAGGAGCTGAGGAGGACCCAGGAAAGCCCTGGCATCTCTGCCACGCCGGCGAGGGCTTAGTAGCAGGGTCTGACCCCTGCCCAGGGCACTGGCCCCCCACCCCCCTGCCAGGCTCTGCGGGGTCCGAGATGGGAGCCCATGCAGGACCAGCCCGTGGGCCAACGCTGCTTTGTGTCTGCGCTGGCCCTGGGAGCAAGGCTGGGGGCTGGGCGGGCCATGGGGCAGAGGGAGGCAGCAAGACACACCCATGGCAGCCAGGCCCAGCGGGGGGCCAGTGGGTCAAAGCCGAGCAGCCCTGGCCCTGGCCTGTCCCCGTGGGCGGCAGGGAGCTGGTTGGGCCGTGCTGGGAAGGAGCCGGTGGCTGCGCCCCCTGCCCGAGGGACCCAGGGGGTCTGCTCCAGGTCCAGCTGCCAGTCTGCAGGGCGGGTAGCTGGGCGGGGCTGGCGGGCGGGCTGGGCGCCCTGCGGTGCAGATGTGGCAGGTCGTGGTGTCCCAGAGGGCTGGGGAGAAGCCGGTAGTTACCGAGGTAGCCGGAGCCGCTGCCCCTCTGGTCTTTGAGGGCAGCCCTCTGGCGTCAGGCCTTGCGCCCGCTCTCCTCCCTGGGGGCGCTGGGAGCGGATGGCTAGTGACCAGCCGGCAGCTTAGACCAAAGCAGGGGGCACGTTAGCCACGGGACCAAAGAGCCAGTCCACGGGCGTCCCAGCCGCTGGGCCGGTGCCCCGGCAGGCCCTGACTCAGCCAGCAGCAGGGCCTGGCTTCCCGGGCGCCCGCTCTCGGGACGGTGCCTTGGGCTGTGTCCGGTCCCGCCCGTGGCGTGGGCTCCACAACGAGGAGCCGGGTCCTGGAGCCAGCGGCTCAGCTGTCGCCCCCTAACGACCCTGGCCAGTTTGCATGGGGGAGACGGGGGCTTGGCTTGCCTTGTCCTGTGACCCCTCGCCCCAGCCCAGGGCAGGGCCAGACAGGCCGGCCCAGGAGCTGGGGGCGTGTGGAGGGCCAAGCGGGGACTGGGTTGTCCTGCGGCCGGATCGGGCTGGCACCCAGGGCTGCCCGCGGGGCTGTGCGGCAGGAACAGGCTCTGAGGCGTCTGACTCGGTGCCGCCCGACGCTCTGGTCACTGTAGCAGTCACTGAAATGGGGACCCGGGCCGGCCGGGCCCAGCGCTGGCTGACCGCTGTTCTCTGCGGGCCCCGCAGGGCAGGTCCCAGCCCAGAGCTAGCCGCAGCGCCGGCCATGGGCTGGGAACTCAGCGGGGGGAGGGGTCCCCAGGTGAGCTGGGCGCTGGGGAAGGCGGGCACCCCTCAGCATCGGGGGGCTCAGTCCAGCCAGACCCAGCTGGGAAGCCCGGGCCCGGCCCCCGGGGAGCAGCAACTCTGGAAAGGTCGGGGGGGGGCTGGGGGAAGCTCCCGGCCCCACTGCAGCACGGGGGTGCGATGGACGGGACGGGGTCGGCACCGCGGTGCAGCCTTAGCGAGACCATCCCCGGTCCAGGGCTGGTGCCTGGGCCTTGTCCTGCCCCGTCTCATCCTGACATCCCCTCGCCCCCCCACACAGACGCCATCTGGACCCACAAGGCCTTCGAGACGGACTCGGACCTGCCTGCCGGATGGGTGAGGGTGCAGGACGCCTCGGGCACCTACTACTGGCACATCCCCACGGGCACCACGCAGTGGGCGCCGCCCTCAGACCTGCGCCAGGGCGAGGGGGGCCGCGGACTGGACCGTGACTCCCAGGGGAACACGCCCTCCGAGGAGCAGCAGGTGAATGCCCCAGGACGCCCCCCCTCGGGGGACAGATGCTGCCGGCACCCCAGGCGGAGCCGTCCCTAGGATAGGGCGAATCAGGGTGACTGCCCCGGGCTGCACGCTTTGGGGGTGCGCTGGACCCAGTTGTGCGCTGGACCAGGCGGGAGGTGGGTGGGGCTCTCACACAGTGTGGTTTGCTCCGGGTCCCGCACCCTCATAGGGCTGGCCCTGCCCCAGGGATGCCCCCCTTCGGGGGTAGATGCTGCCAGTGCCCCAGGGACAACCCCTGCGTTGGGGGACAGAGATGCTGCCAGTGCCTGGTGGAGCCCCCCCAGCCCCCACACAGCAGAGAGAGATGCCCCTGGGAACCCTCCACTCTTTGGGGGCAGAGAGACACTCCTGGTGCTTGGGGATTCCCCTCCTCCTGGGGTGCAGAGAGAGAGGTCTCTGGGGGGCAGAGAGACACCCCAGGTCCCCCGGGGACAGGCCACTGCCCCTCCACTGGGTGGTTTCTCACTTGCTGTCTCTGCAGCTGACCTGGACGGGTTTCGTGGAGGCCGAGCGCTTTGAGGATCGCGACTGCTGGAAGGTAAGAGCCTGGTGCTGTCTGGAGCCCCAGGCCGGCCCTGTCCCAAAGAGGAGCTGCATGAGGCAGCCCTAGAACAAATACCAGGCCTGGTGCTGCCGGGGTGGAAGCTACCCGGCCACTGGCAAATACGGCAATACCCAGCCTCCAGAGAGTTCTGGGGATGTGCTGGGACGATGTTGTCTCAGGAGGTGACGGGGCAGCCTGTGTCCAAGTGGGGATTTTCTGCTTTTAAGGACAGGCTTTTTTCCAACCTGCCCTTAAAAACCTCCAGTGACGGAGACGGCCCAGCCTGCCTCGGCCATTTACTGCAGTGCTCAGCCACCCGGCCAGCCAGGACGTGTTTCCCACCCCGCCCTCGCGACAATGGAAGCCCGGTGCTTCATGTCCTGTCCTCAGAGGTTCGGAAGAGCTCCTCCTTGTAACAACCTTTTCTGTACTTGGAAACCATGGCCATGGCCCCTCTCAGGCTTCTCTTCTCCAGGCTAAACAAACCTAGGTCTCAGTCTTGCCTCATAGCTCCGCTTTTCTAGACCTTTCATTGTTCGTGTTGCTCTTCTCTGGACTGCCTGCAATTTGTCCACATGCTTCCGGAAATGTGGCACCCAGCACTGGACACAATTCTCCAGCTGAGGCCTAATCAGCACAGAGCAGAGCGGAAGAATTACAACTCGTGTCTTACTTACAAGACGCCGGCTAATCCACCCCAGAGGGAGGTTTGGTTTTTGGAGCAGTCTGACACTTTTGATTCATATTTAGCTTGTGATCCGCTCTGACCCTCAGATCCCTTTCTGCAGTGCTCCCTCCTAGGCAGCCATTGCCCATCGTGTACGTGTGCGACTGAGTGTCCGAGAATCCGAGAAGATGAGGGTTGGAAGGGACCCAGGCGGTATCTAGTCCAACCCCTGCTCAGAGAAGGACCATCCCCAACTAAACCATCCCAGCCAGGGCTTTCTCCAGCCGCAGCTTAAAAACTTCTAAAGATGGAGATTCCACCACCTCCCTAGTAACCCATTGCAGTGCTTCACCACCCTAATATTCACCCTAGACCTCCCCCCCTGCAACTTGAGACTGTTGCTCCTTGTTCTGACATCTGCCACCACTGAGAACAGCCTAGCTCCATCCTCCCTGGAACCCCCTTTCAGGTAGTTGAAGGCTGCTATCAAATCCCCCCTCATTCTTCTCTTCTGCAGACTAAACTAGCCCAGTTTCCTCAGCCTCTCCTCGTAAGTCCTGTGCTCCAGCCCCCTCATCATTTTTGTTGCCCTCCGCTGCACTCTCTCCAACTTGTCCACATCCTTGTTGTAGTGGGGGGCCCAAAACTGGACACAATATTCTAAATGCGGCCTCACCAATGCCGAATAGAGGGGAATAATCACTTCCTGCGATCTGCTGGCAATGCTCCTCCTAATGCAGCCCAATATGCCATTAGCCTTCTTGGCAACCAGGGCACACTGCTGACTCATATCCAGCTTCTTATCCACTGTAACCCCCAGGTCCTTTTCTGCAGAACTGCTGCCCAGCCTCGTCGGTCCCCAGTCTGTAGCTGTGCATGGGATTCTTCCGTCCTAAGTGCAGGACTCTGCACTTGTCCTTGCTGAACCTCATCAGATTTCTTTTGGCCCAATCCTCCAGTTTGTTTAGGTCCTTCTGTATCCTATCCCTACCTTCCAGGGTATCTACCACTCCCCCCATTTTAGTGTCATCTGCAAACTGGCTGAGGGTGCAATCTACCCCATCCTCCAGATCATTGATGAAGATGTTGAACAAAACCGGCCCCAGGACTGACCCCTGGGGCACTCTGCTTGTTACTGGCTGCCAGCTAGACATGGAGCTATTGATCACTGTCCTCCAAAGGTCTTGCATCACCTCCCAGCTTGGTGCCATGTTTTTAATGAAACTGCTGTATTGGCTAGTGCGGGAAACTGTGGGACGTCGGGACATTTGCCCTCCCAGGATGCAGTGATCTGCTCTTGGAATAGGTTGTGCAACCACCTTTCAGTGTCTGCGTCTAGCCCACGGTTCCCTAGTTTGCTCAGCAGAACGTCGCGTAGGACAGTGTCAAACACTGAACTAAAATCAAAAGATAGCACGTCCACCGCTAGCCCAGTAACCCTGTCAGAAGGGAATTAGGCTGGTCTGGCATGATTTGTTCTTGACCAGTCCATGCTGGCTGTTCCTCATTATTCTCTAGGTGCTCACAAGTGGGTTGATGAATAATTGGTTTCCAGGTGCCGAAGGTTGGCTGACTGGTCTCTTATTTCCCAGTTATTTCCCTCTTTGTCCCCCTCCCTAAAGAGGGCTACCGTGTTTGCCCTTCTCCAGTCCTCAGAGACCTCACCCTCCTCCGGGAATTCTAACGTTCCGAGATGCCTTCAGCCACTTCCTTAGGGGCCTCAGGCGACATCTAACACACCTAAATATTCTCCAACCAGTTCTTTCCTGATTTTGGCTTGTGTTCCTTCCTCCGGCTGGCCCCATTTACCCTTTTAGTGAAGACTGAAGCAAAAAAGGTGTTAAACACCCAGCCTCCTGGCTGTCAGTCACTTGGACTAATTTGGACTAAAGTCAAAACATGCAACAACCTGCTCGGAAAATTGGCCGGATCGACATGGGGCACCAACGCCCGAACGTTACAGCCGTCAGCTGGGCTGCAGTCACTCAGTGGCGGAGCACGATTCTCTCCCACGAAGACAAGCAACGTACAACTAAATCCCACCCGGTGTGTTACGAGCTGTCAGTACAGGAGGTTGTGGAACAAATGGATACATTAACCAGTAATCAGTCACCAGGACCAGATGGTTCCACCCAAGAGTTCTGAAGGAACTCAAATGTGAAATTGCAGAGCTACTAATGGGGGATGTAACCAGTCATTTAAATCAGCTTCTGCACCAGGTGACAGGTGGGTAGCTGATGTGATGCCTGTTTTTATAAACAGCTCCAGAGATGATCTCGGCAGTTGCAAGCCAGTGAGCCTAACTTCAGTACCAGGCAAATTGGTTGAAACTATCGTACAGAACAGAATTATCAGATACAGAGATGAACACGGTTTGTGGGGGAAGAGTCCACATGGATTTTGTAAGGGAAATCATGCCTCACCAATCTACTAGAATTCTTTGAGGGGGTCAACAAGCATGTGGACAAGGGAGATCCAGTGGACATAGTTGTGACCTGTCCCATGCCCAGGGCAGCCACCTGAAAATGCCAAGGTCAGGGCAGGCTGTAAAAGGGGAGCAGATTCTCCCAGCACTGGTGCGTGGCACTGAAGCCAGACTTCCCAACCCACCACAAACTGCGCTTCTGAATCCCCACAGAAGCCAGTACACAAATACACACAACCCCTTTACTGCATTTCAGCCTCTGGCTCCCAAATCAGCACTAGGTCCAGCAAAGAGACCAGTTATTTAAACTCTCTGATCTTTACTACAAAGGTTCCCTCTGACCCCCAGGGGTCAGCCACAGCACCAGAGCAATACAAGTTTGGATCTTACCTAAAACACCACGCTGGCAGCCAATCCTTTAGTAACTAAAACTAAAGGTTTATTGTAAACAGAAAGAAATAAACCATGAGAGAAATGTTAAAGAGTCAAAGCAAATCAGATACATACAGATGATTGAAAGTCCATACACATCAGGTTTCTAGAAGAGTTGTGGAGTTGCAGCTTGTACAGTCCCTCTGGCGTACCTCCAGCGTCTCAATGGGTCTTAGTCCTTCGGTTCAGTTGCAAGTGAATTGATCCAGAGGTAGGTGTGTGTCTGTAGCTGAACAGGAACAAAAGGCAAAATGGTTTCCCAGGCCTCTGCCTTATACACCTTCTGTCCTGGCCATGCTGTCTGTGGAATTTCACAGGAACCAAAATGGAGTCCAGAGTCACATGGGGAAGTCCTGGTGACTCATCAGGTGTATTTCCGGCTTCTCCCCCTGGGCCCCTTGCACCTGGGAATGTCTTAATGGGCCATTAAGCAGGCTATTGTTCTGCAGCCTTCCTATCTGAGTCGTTACCCAGACAGCACCATTTGAAATACAGATACATCAAATACATCTATAACTTCCATTTCACACCTCACACATGAACATAAGTGTTATCATCTGACTTAGCACAGTACAGCCTTTCTAACAGTTCCTGACATGGCCTGTCTCACACGGATTGTTATGATTTTGACATATCGATGTTAAACCATATAACAAATGCCCCCCCTCAAGCCAGCAGCGTGACAATAGTGTACGTAGATTTTCAGAAAGCCTTTGAGGAGATCCCTCACCAGAGGCACTTAAGCACAGTAAGCTGTCATGGGCTAAGAGGGAAGGTGTCTCCTGGGTCAGTAACTGGTTATAAGAGAGGAAACAAAGGGTAGGAATAAATGGTCAGTGTTCAGAATAGAGAGAGGAAAATGGCGTTCCTCAGGGGCCTCTCCTGGGACCAGTGCTGTTCAACATAGTCATAGATGATCTGGAAAAAAGGGGGTAAACAGTGAGATGGCAAAATTTGCAGATGATACAAAACTACTCCAGATAGTTAAGTCCAAAGCAGACTGCGAAGACATACTGGGGGGATCTCAGAAATCTGGGTGACTAGGTCACAAAATGGCAGATGCATTTCAATGTTGATAAATGCAAAGTAATGCACATTGGAAAACAGAATCCCAGCTACACATATAAACGGATGGGGTCTGAGTTAGCTGTTACCACTCAAGAAAGATCTTGGAGTCAGTGTGGATAGTTCTCTGAAAACATCTACTCAATGTGCAGCGACAGTCAAAAAAGCTCACAGACTGTTGGGAATCATTGGGAAAGGGATACATAATAAGACAGAAAATATCGTAATGCATCTTTATAAATCCATGGCATGCCCACCTTGAATACTGCGTGCAGATCTGGTCGCCCCATCTCAAAAAAGATGTATTGGAATTGGAAAAGGTACAGAAAAGGGTAACAAAAATGATCAGGGGTCTGGAAAAGCTTCCCTATGAGGAGAGATTAATAAAACTGGGACTTTTCAGCTTGGAAAAGAGATGACTAAGAGGGGATATGACAGTGATCTATAAAATCATGACTGGTGTAGAGAAAGTAAATAAGGAAGTGTTATTTACTCCTTCTCATAACACAAGAACTAGGGGTCACCCAATGAAATGAATAGGCAGCAGGTTTAAAAGGAACAAAAGGAAGTACAGTATTTCTTCACACAATGCACAGTCAACCTGTGGAACTCCTTGCCAGAGGATGTTGTGAAGGCCAAGACTATAAGGGGGCTCAGAAAAGAACTAGATCGGTTCAGGAGAACTGGTCCATCAATGGCTATTAGCCAGGATAGGCAGGCATTGCTGTTTGCCAGAGGCTGGGAGTGGTTGACGGGATGGATCACTTAATGCTTTCCTGTTCTGTTTATTCCCGCTGAAGAACCTGATCTGGAGGATGGGGTAGATTGCACCCTCAGGAAGTTTGCAGATGACACTAAGCTGGGGGGGCGGGGGGGGGGGGGGGTTGGTAGATATCCTGGAAGGTAGGGATAGGATACAGAGTGACCTCGAGAAATTGGCCAAAAGAAATCTGATGAGGTTCAAGGCAAGTGCAGAGTCCTGCACTTAGGACGGAAGAATCCCATGCACAGCTACAGACTGGGGACCGACGAGCTAGGCAGCAGTTCTGCAGAAAAGGACCTGGGGGTAACAGTGTATAAAAAGCTGGATATGAGTCAGCAGTGTGCCCTGGTTGCCAAGAAGGCTAATGGCATATTGGGCTGTATTAGTAGGAGCATTGCCAGCAGGTCACGGGAAGTGATTATTCCCCTCTATTCGGCATTGGTAAGGCCGCATTTAGAGTATTGTGTCCAGTTTTGGGCCCCCCCACTACAAAAAGGATGTGGAGAAGTTGGAGAGAGTCCAGCAGAGGGCAACAAAGATGATTAGGGGGCTGGAGCACAGGACTTATGAGGAGAGGCTGAGGGAACTGGGCTTGTTTAGTCTGCAGAAGAGAAGAATGAGGGGGGGGGGGATTTGATAGCAGCCTTTAACTACCTGAAAGGGGGTTCCAGGGAGGAAGGGGCTAGGCTGTTCTCAGTGGTGGCAGATGACGGAACAAGGAGCAACGGTCTCAAGTTGCAGGGCGGGAGGTCTAGGTTGGACATTAGGAAAACGTTTTTCACTAGGAGGGTGGTGAAGCACTGGGATGGGTTACCTAGGGAGGTGGGGAAATCTCCATCCTTAGAGGTTTTGAAGGCCTGGCGGGTTGGTTTAGTTGGGGTTGGCCCTGCTCTGAGCAGGGGGCTGGACTAGACGCCTCCTGGGTCCCTTCCAGCCCTGACGTTCTCGGTGTCTGTGATTCTATGACAGGATTAGAATCGAAAATGACCTTGTCAAATTGGAGAATTGGTCTGAAATCAAGAAGCTGACATTCAGTAAAGAGAAGCGCAATGAACTGCACCCTGAGAAAACCAAATGCCCAGCCACAAGCTGGGGGGCCCTGGCGAGGTGGTCGCAGTGCTGACAAGGATCTGGGGTGTAGCTGTGTAGGAGGCTCCCCAGGCAGGCTGTTCGGTCCCTGTCCGGGGAGGATTTTCCAGACCAGGCTGGTCATGGCTGGCCTAGGGTCTCCCCGCCCCACATTGCTGTCACTTTGTGTCCCTCGCCCAGGATGTCCCATCGGAGGAAGGGACCCCGGAGCCCAGGCAGCAGGAGTCGGAGCAGTCCACGTTGCACCTGGCATTGCTGAGCCTCAGGTGAGTAGGATGGGCTGCACGGAGCCACGTGTGGGACGCTGGGCCATGCCCCCCCCCCCCCGCCGTGGTCACTGGCACCCCCCAACACAGTGCTGCCTCTGCCTGGCGAGGCCTGGAGCAGCTGGGAGCGTGGGCTGGACCGTTATCCCCAGGGCCACGACAGAGCTGGCCTGGGCTGTGCCCAGTCGGTGTAGGGCTGGGAGCTGGGACTTCTGGGCTCCAGCCCCAAGGAGGGCAGCAGGGCCTAGTGGGCAGAGCAGGGGGGCTGGGAGCCAGCACTTGACTCTGGGGGTGTCAGGTGGCAGCCAAGGAGCTGGGGGCATCCCGACAGGTTTCCCCTTGTGAGGCTTTGCCCCTGTGAGAGCAGCAGTGGGGCGGGTTGAGGCACATGGGCTGGGAGTGATGGGCCCTGGCCGTGGGTCCAGACCCAGTCCTGCCCCGGGGCTGGGCACTGGGCACTGCCTGGGGCGTCACCAGCCTGCTTTGCTCTTCCCCAGCGTGCCGAAAGCCGAGGAACCGACGCTGCCGCTGGGCTCCCCCCTGGGCTCCAAGGTACGGCTGCCGGGTTACTGTCGTCATGGCGCCCGGGGCAGCAGGGGCTGCCGGGTAACTGTCGTCATGGTTCCTGGGGCAGGAGGGGCTGCCGGGTAACTGTCGTCATGGTTCCTGGGGCAGGAGGTGTTGCTGGGTTACTGTCGTCATGGCGCCCGGGGCAGCAGGGGCTGCCGGGTAACTGTCGTCATGGCGCTGGGAGGAGCCACCAGCTTAGTACATGGGCAAATGAGCCCATCTAGCCCGGTACCATTCATCCCCGGTCACACCCTGGGCCCCCCCAGCCTCGTGCCCCCCCAGTCACACCCTGGGCCCCGCCAGCCTCGTGTCCCCCCGATCACACCCTGGGCCCCCCCCAGCCTCGTGCCCCCGCCAGTCAGACCCTGGGCCCCGCCAGCCTCGTGCCCCCCGGTCACACCCTGGGCCCCCCCAGCCTCGTGCCCCCCCAGTCAGACCCTGGGCCCCGCCAGCCTCGTGCCCCCCCCCGGGTCACACCCTGGGCCCCCCCCCAGTCTCGTGCCCCCCCAGTCAGACCCTGGGCCCCACCAGCCTGTGACCCCCTGGTTGCTGGTGATGGTGGCTCTCTGCCAGGGGGTGGGGGGAGCTGGCAGTGCCCCACGGCGTGTGTGTCCCCCTAGTGCTTCCCCGTGCGCTCGCTGGGCTGGGTGGAGATGACCGAGGAGGAGCTGGCTCCAGGCAAGAGCAGCGCGGCCGTGAACCACTGCATCCGCCAGCTGGCCTGCCGTGGCCCCCTCCCGGCGGGGGGCTGGGGCGAGGTGAGCTGGGGCAGCTGGGGCTCTGGGAAGGGGCTGAGGGTGGGACTGCCAGAGGCTGGGGGGGAGCGCTGGGGGAGGGGAGAGGCCTCTGGGGAGGGGGCCTGGGCAGGGCTGTGAGCTGCGGGGAACGGACCCCCCCCCCGGACCCCCAAAGCATGACATGCCCTAAAAATGGGTCCCCGTGGGGCTGATCCTCCGCCAGCCCCTTGGCACCCCACTGCTGCGGCCCTGCCACAGACCTGACCTCTGACCCCCCCCTCCCCCCGCCCTCCCCAGGGCAGGCCCCTGCTGCTGCTCCTGGACGGGGAGATGCTGCGGCTGGCGGAGCCGGTGGAGCAGACGCTGCTGCATGCCCAGCCCGTGGCCGGCATCCGCGTCTGGGGCGTTGGCCGGGACGACAGCAGGTAGGGGGGGCCCCGGGCACCACGTCCTGCCCTGTACATCCTCCGCCCAGCACCGCGCTGGGCCTGGGCAAGGGGCACCGCGGAGCCGTGGGGTGCCAGGCCTCAGGGAGCGGGCGTGGGGGGGTGCAGCTCGTGGGCCCCCCTCATAGCCCTCAACTGCCCCAGCCTGCCTGATGCTTCCTGCCACGACACAGGGAGCCCCCATCAACCCCCCCGCCCCCTCCATGCCATCACCCCGCCTGCCCCCCCATCAACTCCCATCCGCCTCCCCGTGCCATCGCCCCTGATGCCCCCCCATCAGCCCCTGCCACCCCCCCATACCACCACCCCACCCGCCCCCCCTGTGCCATTGGCCGTCACCCCATGTTGCCGTTGCCCCTCCTGCATCCCTCACCCCCCATTGCCGCTGTGCGTCCTGGGGAAGCCAGATGGAAACGCCCCCAACTCTCCAAGAGGCCCCCACGCCCACGGACCTGAGATGAAGGCAGCTCCATCCCTGAAGTTTTGGGGTGGGTGGAGGAAACAGTTTGGAATTTGAAAAGGCTGGGCGGGGATGAGCCAGGGGGCTGGGCTCTGCACCCCGGGGCTGTCGTGGGTGTGGGGGCCTGGGCTCTGCACCCTGGAGCTGTCATGGGGGCGGGGCTCTGCACCCCGGGGCTGTCATGGGGGGGGGGGGGGGAAGGGGCTGGACTCAGGGTGCCGTGGGTCCAGCTCTGCCGTTTGGGTGGGAAGATTCTGTGCGGCTCAGTGGGGCAGTTGGGGAGGGGGGTCGGGCAGGGTCGGGGGCGTGAGCGGGGCGAGCGGGCGGCACAGAGCAGTGAGCCATGAACCCCCCGGCTGAGGGACCCTGCCCCTGGGCACTGGGGTGAGATGCAGCCCCAGGGAGAGGGGCCAGGTGGGCGCCAGGCCGGCTTGGACCCTTGGGGTCTCTCCCCCG
This sequence comes from Emydura macquarii macquarii, assembly GCF_026122565.2. Classification (NCBI taxonomy): domain Eukaryota; kingdom Metazoa; phylum Chordata; order Testudines; family Chelidae; genus Emydura; species Emydura macquarii. Next base: position 166,034 of record NW_027132798.1, on the reverse strand, counting down.
CAGGGACTTTGCCTACGTGGCCCGGGACCGGCTGACACAGATGCTGAAATGCCACGTGTTCCGGTGCGAGACGCCGGCCAAGAGCATCGCCACCAGCCTGCAAGAGACCTGCTCCAAGGTGAGACCCGGGACCCTGTGTGACGCCCTTTGGGGTCACCCAGGGCCTGGGGGAATCGCCACCCCCTGCTCGCGCCTGTCTGTACCCACCCAGAGCTGGCTGCTCGCGTTCACCCACCCCCCCCCCCCGTCCCTTGGCGGCTGGACGCCCGCAGTCCCCTCCGTGCCGCAGCCCTGCCCGCTCGCTGGCACTGCTCGGCTCAACCCGTGCAGCACCGGGTGTAGCCGGGGCGCTGGTGAGCCCAGCTGCGGCTCTTGGCAAAGGTTCACACCAAGGCCAGGCGAAGGTTGGGAGCTGGAGGTGAGCAGCGCCCGCACGCCTTGCAGCGTCCCTGTCGGCTGCTGCAGGCTGAGTGCTGGGCCAGGCCGAGCTGGGATCTGCGCCGCTGGCCGTGCCGGCTCTGCAGCACCGGCACACGCAGCCCCATGCTTCCACCTGTCACGGCGCCAGCTCCAGACCGGTCTGCGGCTGCTGAGGACTGCAGCGTCTGTGCTGGGGCCGGCCCAACTGGGACCCAGGGCGGGGGGCAGTCCTGGCTGGGCAGCAGAGACCTGCCCCAGGTGCCTAGCGCCAGCGGCTGGACCCCACGCTCAGCATCCCCGTACGAGCACCTGCCGCAGCCGGCTGGGCCCTGGCGCACACACAGGCCCCCCGGCACAGCAATGAGTCTGGCCAGACGCAGGTGTAACATGTCGAGGGTCCCCTCCGGGACCCCCACCCCACCCCATCGCCACCAGCCTACATGGGCCCTGGGAGGGTTGGCGGGTGGGACCCAGGGGTGGCGTGGGGCAGAGCCTTGGGCAATGGGTCGCCAGGAGGAGGCTGGGCCTGGCGCCACCTGTGATGTATGTCGGGGACCGGGGGGGCCCAAGGGTGCGGTGCCTGGGGGGCGGGTGCCTATAGCTGGGCACCTGGTGACCCCCTGGGCTCCCCTAGATCATGGTGGAGCGGCGGAGCACGCGGGGCCTGGCGAACGGCCTGGCGCTGGATCATGCCAAGATGGTGGAGATTCCCTTCCAAGGTAGAGTCAGGGGCACGGCGGGCACGGGGAGTGTTGGGGGGCGGGGGGTCCTGGTGACAGGGCAGGGACATGGGCACTGGAGTCGGGGTGCTGGGTGCGGCAGGGTCAGGGCCAGGCAGGGGGACAGGAGGCGTGGGGTTGCTGGGAGGGGGGGGCCATGGGGGGGCATCTGCCCCATGGCACTTGGAGCTGGAGCAGAGGCAACAAACCCCCCTTGGGGCCAGAGGGGGGGCTGGCCAGTGGGGGGGTGACCAGCTGTCAGCAGATGGGAGGCCAAGAGTTGGCCAAGCCCAACTGTGCTGGGCAATGAGGGGCAGGGCTGGGCTGGGCTGGGCTGGGGGACATGCGGCTTTGCCAGCCCAGACTCAGGGCCCCCGTCTGCCCCCCCTGTCTCTCTCCCCCCCTCTCTGCAGTGGAGTTCCCGGCCCCCAAGACTGAGCTGGTGCAGAAGTTCCAGGTCTCCTACCTGGGCAGCGTGCCCGTCGCCAGGCCTGTGGGTACGGCCCGTGGGGGGCGGGGGGCACACTGCCTGCAAGGGGTTAACGCCGGGTAGCTGGGGTGCTGGACGGTGCCCTGAGCCCGGGGCGCCCGGTGGCAGGGCTCCTGGGGCTGGGCTCCCCTGAGCGGCCCCACATGCTTGGGGCAGGCTCTGACGGCCGCTGCGCTTTGTCCGTTCCACAGGCATGGACGTGATCAATGCGGCCCTGGACGCAGCCTTGGCAGCCACCAGCCGGGAGCACTGGACCCCCAGCCACGTCCACGTGGCGCCCGCCACGCTCAGCGTCACCCACGCACAGGTGAGCCCCCAGCCCCCCGCCACGTGTCCTGGGGCCCAGGCTTACCTCGGGGCTGCGACCCCCCTGCTCCGCCGGGAGCTCCCCGCCGCGCGTCCTGGGATGGGATGCCTGGGGAGCCTCACACGCCCCCAAAGGGGTCCTGCCCCCCCCCGCAGTCAGCAGTGACTCTCCCAGCGTGGTGCAACCGGCCTAGAACAGCTTCCTAGAGCCCTGGGCTCCCCCGTCCCGACCCCGTCCCCCAGGCACCTGCCCCACCAGTCTCTAGCCCCCCTGGCCGGCTCCGTGGCTGGGGGTGGGCCCGGGCTGCAGGTGCCAGGCACAGAGTCGGCTGCTGTGGGGGCCCAGGCAGCCATCCCCCTGCCCCTGGGGTCTCCGCGACATCACAGCCCTCGTCCCACCACTAGATACTTGTGCAACTCAGAGCGGAAACTGAGGCACAAACAGGATTCAGCCGTAACAGGAAGAACATCCCCTGCCCTCCCCCGAGCACAGTCAGTATCACCCATGCGCAGGGGAGGCCCAGCTGCACCCCACCTGCCCTCAGGGGCCCATCACCCCATGGTCTCCCCTGGACCCAAGGGGGCCCCCAGCTGGGGGGTCCTGACCCATGCAGTCCTCTTTGTCCCTGGCCAACACCAGCCCCATTCACGCCCCTCAGGCCGGCTCAGCCGCTCCTGCCCCCCATGGCTCTGGGGTCCGGGGCTCCCTGGTGTCGGGGACAGGCTCCTTCCCCCGTGCAGCTGCCCCGTCTCTGGGGTCCCAGGCCCAGGGGGGCCATGGCAGGGGTCTCCCGCCGTCCCTCTGGGGCCGTATGACTGCCGGGGGGAAAGGGGGGGTACCGCGCTCTCACCTGGCAGCCGTGCCGGGGGGAGGGGGGGTGCTCTGGCCGCCCCGCTGGGAGGGTTGTCCCTGCCCCCAGGAGCTGTGTGGCAGGGGGTGTCCAGCCCTGACCCTGCTGTCCCGCAGACGGAGGCCGTGCTGTGTGAGTGCCGCGTGCGCTTTCTCTCCTTCATGGGCGTGGGCCGGGACGTGCGTTCCTTCGCCTTCATCACCGCCAGCGCGCCGGGCACCTTCCGCTGCCACATGGTCTGGTGCCAGCCCAACGCCGCGGGGCTGAGCGAGGCCGTGCAGGCCGCCTGCATGGTGAGTGCCCCCCGCCGCCCCTCAGAGCCAGGGGCTGGGCCCCGCCTGGGGGCTGGGCTGGAGTCCCACGGGGACATGGGGCTGGAACCAGCCAGGCAGGGCTCCAGGGGGGCGGGTCACCCCCAGAGCCCCTCGCACCCGGGCAGCCGCCGCCCGAATCCAGCCTCAGGGTCCAGCCCGCCAGCTCCCCCCAAACGCTGGGGACCCTACACGTCCCCAAAGGGGCCGGGCGCCCGCCTGCCGTCAGAAGCGATTCACAGCCAGGCTGGGAGGCAGGGGGGTTTATTGGTTCTCGGGGTCACGCGCAGACAGACGCTGGCAGCAGATGAAGAGAAGGTTGCAGGAGCGACACCCAGGGAGCCCCCGAGCCCCCTTCTTGGGCTCTCCTCCCAGGGATCCCCACAGTGCCCTGACCCTCTCCCAGATGCCCCTTCCCGGGCAAGGTGGCCACCTGCCCCCCTCCTGCTCCCGCATGGTGCACGGGGCTGGGCCTGGCCATTGTCTGTGTACGTGCGGCTGGGGGGCCGTCTGTCCTCCAGTGGCCCCTGCACGGATCACCCCCCCCGCTCCCATCACTGACATACCTGAGTAACATATGGGGAAACTGAGGCACCCACCCAGCGCTCAGAGAAACCCCAAGAATATCTCCCCTTCCTCACAGTGGTGCCCCCGGGGACCCACAGTACCATTCGCCTGCCTGGAGGGGCTGCCCCCATCCCTCCCCCCCCAACCTGCATGGTGGGGGAGGGGAGTTTGTTTTGCAGGGCTGCTGCCCCCTAACCTCCCGTCTCCCCCCAGCTGCGCTATCAGAAGTGCTTGGATGCCCGGCCCCAGGCCCCCAGCTCCTGCCTGCCAGCGCCGCCCGCAGACTCGGTGGCCCGGCGCGTGGGCTCCAGCGTGCGCAAGGGCGTCCAGAGCCTGCTGGGCAGCTTCAAGGCCAAACGCCTGGGGGCACAGACGCCGTGAGGGGCCCCTGGGGCCGGCCCCCCCCCCCCCCACCCCGCTCCAGGGAATGCTGGCCCGGCACTGCCCTGCCCAGCCATGGGGCACGGCCCAGCTGGGGCCCTGGTGCGCCGACCCCGCAACTGGTCCACGGCCGCCAGGACGCAGGCTTTGCCGGGGGCGAAAGCACAGCCGGCCCTGCCCCCCAGCCTGGCTCCCGTCTCGGGGGGGGGGGATCGGGGCCCTGCCCCCTGTGCATGTGATCCCCCGGTTAGCACTGGGGGGCCGTGGCTGCTCTTGCGCGGTCACTGTTGTACTAACTAACTCGTCAATAAACCATCCTGCCAGGCTGGCCGGCTCGCTCGCTCTCTGCAGCGCCACGGGGGCTACGCAGGAGGGGGCTGCCCCGGGGGGGAGGGAGATCGGCCAGTGCAGCCTGGCTCCAGGGCGGAGAGCAGCAGGGCGAGTCCCAGGCTGGTGCTGGCACCTGCGGCTGCCCTGAGCGCTGGCCTGTGTGCACCTCACTGCCCCCATCCCAGGGGCTGTAGGACCCCCCAACCCCGAGGCTGTAGGACCCCCCAACCCCGGCTTAGCTGGCCAAGGGGCTCTGGTGCTGGCATGGGAGGGAGCCAGGGAGTTCGGGCAGCCCCCGGCCACGCAGCGTCAGGTGACACGTCTTCGACGGCCAGGCGGCTGTCTGTGGGGTACGATGGCCGGGTCCCCCCTTGGGCCCAGAACCTCCCTGCCAGGGCCTGGCTCAGCACATCTGCCACTGCCTCCACAGAGCCTGGATGTGGCGGAAGGGCAGGCGGGCGCTGAGCTGGCGGCAGAGGCCGGGGTCGGCGGAGCGGCCGGTGCGCAGGGCGCAGAGCAGGGCCGTCTTGCAGGCCTCGCGGCAGGGCTCCCGCGGGGGGTGGCCCTTGTGGAACAGGTACCAGAAGTGCTGGAAGAGGCGCTCGTCGCCTTGGAAGCGCCGGATCAGCCCGTCCCAGTCGGCCGGGAAGACGCTGGGCAGCCCGTAGGCCTGGCGGGCCCCGTACAGCCGCTGCCAGCGCGGCACGGCCCCCGGCACGTTGGCCTCCGTCAGGTTCAGGATGAAGGTCTCGTGGTCCAGGACCATGTGGGAGCTGGCGGGGTGGTCGCCGTCCAGCTGGTAGACGCGGTATCCTGGGGGGAGCAGAGCGTCACCCCACACACGGAAGAGCTGCCCCGCGCCAGCTGCCGCACGCCGCCCCGCGGCCCCGGGGGACCACAGGGCAGGACTCACCTGGGTTGAGGTCGATGTAGGTGGTGACGCTGGGGGCTACGAAGGCCACGGAGACGGGGCGCGACAGGGTCTCCTCGTCGTAGAACATCTCAAACTCGTCCACGTGCGTGTGCCCGAAGAACTGGGCGGCGATGGTGCCCTCGAACCTGCCGGCGGGCGCGGAGACGGCGTCACCACAGGGCTCCTGACCCAACTGGCAGCGCCTCACAGGCCCCCAGCGCAGCTCGCACCCGCCCACGGGCCCATCAACCTAACGTGGGGGCTGCCTGTGTGGGGCTGAGTCGGCCCCCAGCCCTGCCCGCACAGGCTGGGCCCGCCTGCCACGCTCCAGAAGCTGTGTCCTCCGACCCAGGGGCACCGCCAGCCCCCCACCCGCGCAGGGAGCGTACAGCTGCCCCGGGCCCCTGAACCCGGCTCCCGTGGGACCAGGGCAGGACGGGGGCCCCTGGCCGGCACGGATGCCAGCCTGCGCTCCCCGTTCTGCTGCTGCAAGTCCAGCCTGGGCGCCTGGTTCAGAGGGGCCCCGGGCCGGCACCCGAGCTGCTGGGCCCAGCCTGCCCGCAGAGACGCAGCCCTGCAAGCCTGTGCGGGGGGCGGGGCCCGGCCCCTGGGCGGGGAGGAGGGAACAGGGACGCTGGGTGTGACGAATGGGGCAGTCCTCATAACATGCTTGGTCCTGGGTGTGCCTCAGTTTCTCTCTGCTTTGCACACGTTCCCAGCTAGCCACACCGGGCACAAGGGAGGTGATTCTCCCTCCCGCCCCCCCAGGGAACAGCGCCGAGGGGAAGGTGCTGGTTCGAGGGGGTTACGATGGGAGACGCAGCAACGCCCCCGGGGGAGCTACCGGAGCCTGTGCTGGGTCTGGGCACCGACAACCCGGCTGCGTTGCCGGCGCTGGCTGGGCGCGTGGGTCCCTGCAGAGGGGACGCGTCTCCCCCAGAACCCCCTCGGCTGGACGGAGGGGGAGCAGGATCCCCGGGGACCCAGGACACGACGGGTCCCTCCCCGGCCTGTGGAGAAGCAGGGGGCGGGGGATGGGGCTGGCGGCTCCCCTGGCAGGAGGGGAGGTGCCGAGCCCTGGCGCGCAGGGAGAGGACCCAGGCGTCCGGGGGGCTCACCTGTTGATGATGCGGTAGTAGTTCCAGCTCCAGCTCCTCATGCAGTGGGCGGGGGGGATGTGCCCGATGATGTGCACCTGTGACGGCAGGCTGGGGTGAGCAGGGCCAGCCCCCGAAACGGGAACCCCCCCGGGGGACAGACGCCCCTCCCCTGAAACAGCAAAGCGCCCGGCCAGCTACCCCTGTCCCCCGCCGGCCACTGGCCCCCCAGGGAAGGGAGGGGCACCGCTGCTGGGGTGCTGCGGGGCCGGCAGCAAGGGGGGTGCAGCCCTGTGCGGGGCCCGGCTGTGACAGCGCCGTGCGGACCCACCCGCGCCCCGGTGCAGGCGTTTGGGGGGGCCCAGCAGCAGCCCCCCAGGGAAGAGCAGCTCTGGGAAGGGAGCCCTGCCCCGCCCGCAGGCACAGCCACGCCGGGCACCGGGGGCAGCCAGGTCCCGTGGTCCCGCCCCGGCCCCCCTCACCTTCTCCCGCCGCTCCTCAGCTGCCCGCAGGACGCCCACCAGCCACTGCAGCTGCCCGGCCGGGTCGGTGGCATTGATGAGCAGCCAGAAGTTGGCCTCGGAGCAGAAGTTCATGTTGAGGGAGACGAGGCGCAGGCCCGGGCGCAGCCGCAGGGTGTAGAAGCCGCTGACTCTGCGGGGGGAGGGAGCCGTGAGCGAGCGAGGAGACCCCAGCCCTGGCCGCCCCCGCGCCCTGCCCAGCCACGCTCCGGGCGGCCCCCTACCTCCCCGCGCCCCCGGCCAGGCCCCACCCGGCTCATCCCGCCCCGGCCCCCGGCCCCACCTGAGGGTCTCCAGCGCCTGGGGCGGCAGCCAGTCCCGCCAGGCCTCGGCCATGGCGCCGTAGAGCCAGGCGGAGGACTGGTTGCCGTGCACGTAGGGCGGCGGGAAGCTGTTGACGGGCACGGCCTCGTGGTTGCCCACGGCGGGGTAGACGGGCAGGGGCGCCAGGTACTTGCGCAGCAGGGCGCTGAGCGTGCGCAGGGCCAGCAGCTGGTCGGCGCGGCTCTGCTGCCAGATGTTGTGGGCGGGCAGGTCGCCCGTCCAGTAGACCAGCTGCACGGGGGCGGCGCGCGCCAGGTGCTGTAGCAGGTTCTCGATGGTGTGCAGCGGCAGGTCGCACTTGCTGTACTCGCCCCAGTAGCCGGCGCCCGCGTGGGGGGGGCCCGCACCGGGTCCCCCCGGCAGCAGAGCGGGTCCTTGCAGGCCGGGTCGCTGCCCGGCGCGTAGGCCCGGTCCCAGTGCAGGTCGGTGAGGAAGAGCAGGCGGGCGGTGGGGGCGCCGGGCGGGGGCGGCGTGGGCGGCGCGGGCGGGGGCTTGGGCGCGTGGGGCAGCGTCACGTTCCAGTCGGAGAAGATGTCCCAGTGCCCGCAGCGGGCGCCCACCAGCAGGCCGCAGATCTCCGCCGGGCGCAGGACGGAGCGCGCCCAGACCGACACCACGTCCTTGCCGAAGAGCTGCACCGCGTCCTGGCATACCTGCGCCCGCGCCAGCTTCAGCTCCGTGCAGACGCTCACCGCCAGCCGCCGGATGCGGGCCTCGTTCGTCTCCGTCTGCAACGCAGGCCGGCGTGAGCGGGGGACAGGCCGGGCCCCAGCACCCCCCACTGACCCCGGGCTGGGGAGACTCGTCCTCTCACGGCTTCTCCACCCAGCCACTCGCCTCTGGCTGGGACAGCACAGGGGTCCGGCCCAGCCCATGCCCAGCCCCACGGCACTGCCCCTCCCCAGCACCCTGGCCAGACTCGACCCGCACTGCTGCACCCACAGCCTGGTCCCCAGGGTCCTGCTGCATCCCCCTCTGGAGCCTGGTCCCCCCAGACATCAGGGCCGCGTGGTGGGGACTGCAGGGCAGTGGGGCAGGCCCTGCTGGAGATCCGGCCCCGACAAGGACCATGGGGCAGGCAGATCCCCCCCCCCCCGCAGCACGGCAGCACCGGGGCCAGCCATGGGCAGCCAGCGCACGCCATGGAGACGCGGGCAGGACGGCGGGTGCCGAGTGACATCCGCCCCCCGGCGTCGGCTGAGCGGGGAGGCTGAGCCGGGTCCTGCCCCACTCACGTGCGTGCCCCATGCCCTGGACCAGAGCTGGGGCAGGCGGGGCGGGGCGGGAGCAGCCGTGGGGCAGGCGGGGCGGATGGGTGGGTAACGCCCCAGCCAGGGCGAGGGGCAGCCAGCCGGGCAGACACCCTTAACTCTGCCCCGCCCGCCCCAGTGACACCCCACACCCCACAGCGCAGGCAGCTCGGGGGGGCGGATCCAGGCCTGGCCCTGCCACGCACCCCGGAGCGGCCTGGCCCGTCACGTGCCGCCTGCAGCCTCAGTTTCCCCCTGCGATGCACGGGCCGCGCATGGACACCCCGGCCGTGGCGGGGCAGCGACTCCGGGCCCGCGACACTGCCCCCCCGGCACTGGGCCCCCCCCGGCTCAGCGATGCAGCGGCGGGGCCCCCAGACCCGCCACCCGGCCCGGCCCGGCCCCGTCGGGACCCGAGCCGCAGCGGGACCGGCAGGTCGGGCAGCGCAGCCCGCGCCCCCCGCCGGGCAGAGAACCCAGGCGTCCGGGCGCCCCCCGCCGGGCAGAGAACCCAGGCGTCCGGGCGCCCCCCGCCGGGCAGAGAACCCAGGCGTCCGGGGCCCCCCGCCGGGCAGAGAACCCAGGCGTCCGGGCGCCCCCCGCCGGGCAGAGAACCCAGGCGTCCGGGCGCCCCCCGCCGGGCAGAGAACCCAGGCGTCCGGGCCCCCCCGCCGGGCAGAGAACCCAGGCGTCCGGGCGCCCCCCGCCGGGCAGAGAACCCAGGCGTCCGGGCGCCCCCCGCCGGCAGAGAACCCAGGCGTCCGGGCGCCCCCCGCCGGGCAGAGAACCCAGGCGTCCGGGCGCCCCCCGCCGGGCAGAGAACCCAGGCGTCCGGGCCCCACCTGCAGCGCCGTGTCCAGCAGCGCGAAGAGGACGCGGCAGGCCGGGCAGCTCAGCTCCCGCCAGCCGAAGCGCGCCCCCGCCGCCGCCAGCTGCTCCTCCAGCCGCGCCGGGCCCCGGGCGGGCCGAGCCGGGCCGAGCCGCGCCAGCAGCAGCAGCAGCAGCAGCCGCCGGCCGGCCCCGATCCGGGCCCCGATCCCGATCCCGAGCCGCGCCATGGAGCGCAGCGCCGCGAACAGACCCGGCACCGCCGGCCGGAAACGCGCGAGCAGGGCATTGTGGGAGCGGAAGGGCACCGCGGGGCATTGTGGGAGCTGTGGTGGGGGGGGGGAGCCGCAGGGCATTGTGGGAGCGGTGGGTTTGGGGGGGGGGGTGGGGTTGGGGGGGTGCTGCAGGGCATTGTGGGAGCTGCAGTGCATTGTGGGAGTGGTGGGGTTGGGGGGGGTGCTGCAGGGCATTGTGGGAGCGGGGGCGCCGCAGGGCATTGTGGGAGCGGTGGGGTGGGGGGGCGCTGCAGTGCATTGTGGGAGCGGTGGGGTGGGGGGCGCTGCAGTGCATTGTGGGAGCGGTGCTCTGGGGGTCGGGGGTCGCTGGGGCAGGCAGGCCCCAGGCTGGGGAACGGGTCCAGCTTGACGCCAAGAGCTGCCCTGGGATGAGCATGGAAACGATCAGCCAAGGTGTGGACTGTGTCCATCTGCCTGTCCATCCCCCGTCCCCCCGCCCTCCGTCCGTCCGTCCGTCGGTCCCACAACCCCGCCTCTGCCGCCCACCCCCTCCCCCGCCAGCCACGTTCCCCGGGCGCCCGTGTGGATGTGGGGGGGGGGGGAGTTACTCCTCTCTGCAGGGCCAGCGCCCGGGCCGGGGCCATCACTGCTCAGGCCGGCCGCGAGGGGGGCGCAGAGCCGGGAGCCCCACAGCCAGTCCAGGCTGGGCTGGGAAGCAGGGTCCGTGCTGACTGGCCGCGGGCGTCCAGAGCGGTGCACGGCGCAGCCCTGGAGCAGCGTGTCCTGCCGCCCGGCCTGGAGCCTGGGCCCCGCTCCCGGAGCGTAGCCGAGCGCTCGCTGCCAGCGGCCACGCTCTCATTCCATGACCCGTCCCAGGGGAGCCCGCCGAGTGTAAATTCCCGTTCCACAGCCGGGGTGTCACCTTGTCTTTCTGCCAGGCCCACGTGTGCTGGTCCGGGGAGCACGTTGCTGCGTTCTCCTCGGTCTGTACCCCACGGCGTGGATCCTTGCCTGCCCCGGCTAGCAGGTGATCGTACGAAGCACTGACTAATCCCCACCAGGGCTCATTCTTCCTCCGCTACACGGGCCGAATCGAGTGGATGCCCCCATGGGAATGTGTCCCGCCGAGTTATTCCCACGCTTACGTTCTGCGTGAGAGCCTGAGCTTGCCCACACGCTGAACCCATGAGACGTTATTTGGAGGGACTGTTCCCAGACATCATTAACCCTTCATCTCATTCTAGGCGTCCGTCCCGCCCAGGCAATGCTTTACTCGTTAACTGCTGCTCCGCACTTCACTGTGTCAAAGACGCTGTTCCTGGGGTTCCCATTGCCCGATGTTTCCGGGGGCGCAGGACAGTTTATTAGCCAGAACTTCTATATTTGCAGCATCAGTTAAAGAAATTCCTGCTCCCACAGGAGCAATCCAAGCACTTCACACCCTTTTTACTCTGTTTACATGGGTGGCCCCTTGCCACAGCTTTACCCATTCCTCCCAAGCCTTATGGCTAGTTCCAATCAAGGGAGCACACGCAGGTGCAACGTGAGAGAGATTCATGCCTTGTAAGTGGATCTGAACCTGCTTCAGGGACGTCTGAGCTTGAAGAACCACTTGTTCTTGTTGATCCAGTTTTAATACATGGGGTCCCGAAATTGGGGCTCTTAAAGGTTTGTGATCAGGGGGTCGAAATTTAAAACTGTTTTTTGTTCTTGGCCCAGTGCCACCCTGTACCGTCCGGGCTCCTGGACTCCCTCCGACATGGCAACGTGCCCATGGAATGTAAACCACATCGTTGGCCTGAGCTAGTCACAGCGTGTGCCCGTTAGTGGAACTACCCAGTCTGGGGGACCTTGCTCAGCAGGTCATGTCCGGTCCAGTCCAGTCCAGTGGTTCCCAGTTCACGAGGACCCGTGTGATATTTTTGCCGGCTGGCGTGATCCGGGACAGCTGCAGTTCATCTCCTGGCAGCGGGGGCGTCTGGGTTCTGACAACACTGGTGACACGTAGGGGTAGCCTGCACCCTCCGCTGCGTCTGTCCCCGTGTGCTTTCGCTGGTGTCCGTCCCTCCCACGTCCACACTGGTTTACAGAAGAAGGGGGATGGAATCTGGGCTGGCCGTAGTGTCATAACAAAACCTGAGCGGCTCCGCGGTGGCCCTCTGTGTGCAGCTGGCAACACTGTGCCGGGGCAGCCCGCGGAGCTGTCAGCAGCGCAGAACTGGTAGTGACGCTGCAGGCCCAGGACTGCTCCCATCCCCATAGAGTCCGTGCGTCTGGCACAGCAGTGTGACCTTCTGGCTCCGGCTGGCAAACACCTCCAGAGGTGCAGAGCGGTCACTGGTTCAGCACAGAGCCTGGACAGCATCAGACCCAGACACCTATGGACAGCAGGGCTTTGGTGCAGCAGTGGGATGGCATGGCTCGTACCTGGGACCTGTGAGGGGCAGAGACGAGAGAGACAAGCCCCCACACTCCCCCCGTATATACTGGGAGAATCTGGGCCCAGCCGTGCAGGACATAAGTGGAGCAGTGGCTACGAGAGGGTGGCCCTCGTAAGTCAAGGACGTTTCTGGCCTTTTCCTGCCGCAACATCGGGGTAGGCACTGCCAAGCCCATCCGACACGTATTTTCCAAGGGCCCAAAGCTGCTCCTTCCAGGCCCCTGCGCTGGGAGACGGCGATATAGGCCTGAAGCCAAGCAAGCCTGAACCATGGACACCATGTGACGCTTCGGGGTTAATTCTTACACTGAGGAAAAGAATGAGAGGCTCCTGCCTAAACCCTCCGTGATTTAACGTTTCCGACACATTGGGCCCTGCTGTTTGTCACCTCCCTGAGTGAGTGTGGACACTTCCTTGTGGTGATTTGCAAGTGAAGGGACGTGCTCGGTGCCTGTCAGGGATGTGTCAATCGTGGGGCAGGGAGAGGGCAGGGCAGATTCCTTATGTTTTCCTTTCGTAAAGTGGTGTTCATAGAACGGATGCATGGCTGAGGTACGAGGAGCTGATGCGGTTGTAAGTACGCACCAGGTGATGTGCTGATGCACTGAATCAGAATGCAGTGATTCTTAGTAAGCAGGGGTGAGGGATGAATGCAGGGTGAGTGCTGAGAGGAGACAGTGAGAGAAACAATTGCTGCTTCAAGGACCAGGGGGAGAGAAGAAGCGTCTATTTAAAAAAAAACTTTTCTGCCCCAGCTGGCCGAAGACCAAGATAAGGAACCCCAGAAAAGAGGGGAGTTTACAGCCCCAGAACAGGGACAAGATCAGGTGTAAAACAGGAATGACAGAACGGTGGGAAAGTTGTCACCCCTGCAGCCTCAAAGTAAGTGATGAGTACATCAAACAAGACCATCTGAGAGGACAAATCCATAGACCCGGATGGGGATGGATACAGTATAAAAGTGGAGAGAGGAAACCTGGACTTTGGGCTCATTCTGCACCCCCCAAAGAGCATCGTGTCGCAACCAACAGAGCCCGGCTCCAACCTCGTGCCTGAACCAAGGGATTGGTAACTATGCCCCTCCTGCAGAACTTGTGTGTGTGTGTGTGTGTGTGTGTGAATGAGTGTGTTTTAGGTACCGGCTTTTTCAAATATGTTTTTGTGTTCACAATAAACACGGCGTACTGCCTTATCCCCGGAACAAGATCCTGCTGTTTAGTTCTTCGTATAACATCTTGCTCGTCAAGACGGGTGGCTGGCAGGATGGAGAAGACCATCTATAACGTTCCTTGAGGGTCGGCTGGTTTCCCCTTCCATTCTTTACGCCGTGATGAATAAAACCATTTTCGCCAAGGTTTCCCACCTTTCCATTCAGGATTTCAACCTGATAAACACTGGGGCCGGCCCGGTTCATGATACTGCAGGAGCCGTCCCAGGTGTGTGTCAGAGAGTGCTCCTTTGCCGAAAACTCCCTGTAGTGACCCGTCCGCCTTAAGGACTGGCCATGGGGTGATCTGCAAATGCTTTGCATAGGTACAAGCAGCCCTTGCTCCCAGAGACAGTCCATAGTATCTTTAATGCCTTCCTCCGCTGCGGCTGGGTTCTTACATTGTCTTTGAGGAGGGGGATCTTTTCCTTCAATCAAAACCTCAGCGCTAATTTTCCCACACTCTGCCCTATTGTTCGCCCATACACTGGGAAATTCTTGCACCCAGGGATCATCACCAGAGGTTCGGGTGGCTGTGGTGCCTGTATAGCGGCACAGCGATGCACAGCCGAGATCTCTGCCGGCCCCCCTCTAATTTCCAGAACACCCCGTTAGCTAGATCCAGAGCTGGCTGAACTGCTCGGGGGACGGGAACTCCCAGGATTCCCTTTTCATTTCCCTGGTGAGCGCAGCATTGCACTCGGCTCTGCGGTCTGTCAACTTGCAAGGGCACATCCTGCCGAACTGGGGCTCCCTGGATTTCTCCCCCACACCCGCCGAGCTGAACCTGTTAGTGGTGGGTCTCCCTCCAGAGATCCACTGGGACTTAGAATATCTACAGATGCTCCAGTGTCCACTAACAGCTGGGCTACAATCCCTGGGTTCCCCACGGTAGCCCTCGCAGTGGGTCCCCCCAAACGTCGCAATGAAGTCTTGCAATCAGCTGGGGAGGCCCGTGGGGAATCAGGCATCCCTACTGATCGGCAGATTCTCTTGGGAGCCTCAGTGCAGGAGAAGAGGCGGGCTCTGGCATTGACAGGCAGTGGGCGTGGGCCGGGGGGGTGGCCCCCTGCATTAACTCAGTTCTTCGCATGGCCTGAGACAACGCATTAATCAGGACACTAAGGGACTGGCGATCGTATTTCCCCATATCCACCCCTAAGTTTACCAGCTCCTTCCAAACGATATGTCTGAGGGTTCCCTTGGGTGGGCGTGGCCCAGGGTTGTGAGAGGTGGGGGGGGCTAGAGTGGGGAGTGCGATTGGCAGAGTGAGGTGTGATAGGACCCGTGCCCAGGGTAGCCAACTGATAATGCCAAGGTCAGGGCAGGCTGCAAAAGGAGAGCAGATTCTCCCCACGCTGGTGAGTGACACTGAAGTCTGGCTTCCCAACCAGCCACAAATTGCTTCTGATTTCCCCACACTGGATATCACGAAGCCAGTCCACGAATGCCCACAGCCCCCTTCACTGCATCTCAGCTCCAGGCTCCCAAATCAGCACCAGGTCCAGCAAAGAGACCAGTTACTAGAACTCTCTGCTCTTTACTAAAAAGGTTCCCTCTGACCCCAAGGGGTCAGCCACAGCACCAGTTCAGTATAAGTTTGGATCTTACCTAAAATACCACACTGCCAGCCAATCCTTTAGTGTCTAAAACTAAAGGTTTATTGTAAAAAGAAAGAAATAAACCATGAGAGAAATGTTAAAGGGTTAAAGTAAATCACAGATATACAAATGGTTAAAAGTCCATATACATCAGGTGTCTGGAAGAAATGTGGATTTGCAGTCTTGTGTAGTTCTCTCTGGTTCACATCCAGTACCTGGATGGGTCTGAGTCCTTCGGTTCAGTTGCAAGATGAATTGGTCCAGAGATAGGTGTGTGTCTGCAGCTGGACAGGAACAAAGACCAAATGGTTCACTTCATCTGGTGACTCAGTGATGATGCTGGCTTCTCCCTCAGGGCCCCTTGCACCTGGGAATGCCTTAATGTGCAGGCCATTGTTCTGCAAGCTTAATGGACCATTATGCAGGCCTGTGGCCCAGGCAGAACAATTTGAAATACAGAAATCTCAAATCATAGAATCATAGGATGGGTCCTGAGGGCTCCTTCCTCTAAGGATGGAGATTCCACCACCTCCCTAGGTAACCCATTCCAGTTGCAAGCAACTGAATAGATCCAGAGGTAGGTGTGTGTCTGCAGCTGGACAGGAACAAAGACACTTCCCTCCATCTGCTGGCAAAATGGTTTCTCTCGGGCACACTTGATCTTATATCCACTGTTACCTCTTTTCTGCAGAGCTGCTTTTGGCCCCAGTCTGTAGCTGTCATGGGATTCTTCCTGTGAGGACTCTGCATTTAACCTCAGGATTTCTTTTGGCCCAATCCTCCAGTTTGTTTAGGTGTATCCTATCCCTACCCTCCAGAGTCCTTGCTGAGGGTGCAGTCAAAACCATGGGCCAAGACACAGAGCCATTGATCACTACTCGGTGAGCCAGTTCTCTGTCCATTTTATAGTCCATTCATCCAACCCATACTTCTTTAACTTGGTGTGAGAGACAGTATCAAAAGCTTTGCTAAAGTCAAGATATATCACATCCACCGGAGCCAGTCCATCATAGAAAGTCAGGTAATCAGGTGCTGGTGACTCAGTGGTGATGCTGGCTTCCCTTTTTTGAAGCTGGGCACTAGATTTGCTTTTTTCCAGTCCTCAGGGACCTCCCCCTGTTGCAGGGATAATAGCCCCTTGCACCTGGGAATGCCTCCTTCTAAATAGTCTTGGACCCGTTCCTTCAGGTGCCACCCAGTGCAGCAGTCTGAGAGCGAGTACCTGGCCACGTTGTTCTGCAGCGAGCAGTTTTATATACCCTATCTCTGACCAAGGGTGTTGCCCAGGCAGCACTTTCTGCACATCGGGAATTCTCTCGGAAACACAGATATCTCAAAAAGTACATCTGTAACTTCCATGTCACATATCACACATGAACACAAGTATTATTATCTTACTTAGCACATTATAACCTTCCAAACAGTACCTGACATGGCCTATCCCACACACATTATCATGATTCTGCCATGCTGATGTCACCCAATATACTAACTGCCCCCCCCCAAGCCAGCCCGCATGACATGAAGGCCATTATTTGCACAGGTGATCGCCTGCACAGGCTCTGAGATAGTCCTTGTGCTGGGGGGTCTTTTTAAAGCCCCAGTCTCCCTCAGCAGATCTCCTGCCTGTTTGATTTTTGGCACTAGTTCAGGCCAGGTGAGGTGCTCTAAATTCACTGCCCCCTTGGTCATTTTGGTCTGAGAATTTAATCCTGCATAGCTGTTCTGCACCAACTCAGGTCCCTGACAATGGAAAGAGAGAACCCCCCCTCTTCTGTCTGGGGTAAAGAATCAGAGAGAGAGGTGCCAGCATTTTTTCCAAATGAGGGAAGCTTCTGGGGCCTCTCCTAGTTTCTGCTCTTCCAGTATATACAGGTCCTTAAGGAAAGAAGCAGGCAGTAATATTCTCAGAGCACTTCTCATCCATTCCCGGGGTCCGGTGGCAGTCCGCTCCCAAGAACCTATGCCTGTGTCCAGAGCATCTGCATCACAAGGGGAGGCGCATCACGGAGCCAGTTGGGTTAAGTCCATGCCATCAGCAGTGGGGTACATTTACCACACATGAGCCAGCCACGCAACGGCAGTGTCACGGTTCAATGGTCCCATCTCTCAGCAATAGCCTGGGCTTGACTGGAGACCATCTCACCACGTCTGTGACCATCTCTGTGGTGGGGAGATCGGCTCCTGCCACCAGGTGTTTAACCTCCCTTGTGGACACAGGGCCACATTATGTACGTGGGGCCAATCGGGGTTAAATGGGCCTGTGGGGACAGCATCAGGGGGTATTTCTACTTTCCCAGGGTGCCCAAAGTCACAGTCCTCTCTTATCCTTACACAGCTACCACCCCCCGTGGGCGCTGAGCTGGGCACGCAGGTTACTGATCTCTGCCTCACACCCGGTGTCCTGCTGCTGCCTTGGCTGCCTGGTTCTCATCTGCCAAGAAGCGAGTTGCCGCTCTGGCTTCTTCTAACAACATTGTTGTGTGTGTTAACTCTTTCCTGCACTGCTCTGCATTCCTGTTTGCCTTGTCTCTCTCCTCTTGCAGATCTCTGAGCATAGTCCAGTTTACGCATTTCTGCTAGGAATTCACACCCATCTGCCTCACCTTTGTCCAGATGCTGTGGTAACTGCTTTGTCTCAGGCTCCAGTTCCTGCCTTCCCGTTACCGTTTCAACCAAGTCCAGACATGCATAAAATAATGCCCAGGCTGCAGCTGCACCCTTTGCACTACCACGTGGCTTAATGGCCGTGCAGAACTCTTCAGAGCATAGACCTGCCTCAATCAGGGGATTCTCACCCTGGAAGCACCCCCTTTCCCAGGGACATTTCCCCGTCACCATTACCCATCTCTCTAACCTGCTGGTTTTCTCCTGTCTCAAGCAAACAGTCACAGGAGTTTTTCCAGCCATCTCTACTTTCCTTCTCACACTAAGGATCACTGCCAAAACGTACCAAAAGCACCTTTCACGGCCACGTACATTGCTAACGGTATTGCTCTAAAATCTTACTTTTAATGCACAGTTCTTAAGGTAACAGTTACAGGAGGTTACCAAGTATGTTATGACAGCGAGACCTCGCTAAAGGAGCTTGGTCTGAGAGGAAAAAAAGGAAGAAAAAGCTTGCTTAGATCTGTGCCTCAGTTTCCCCACTCTGCAGCAACTACTCAACAATTACCACGGGATTAGGGTCACGTGCTGCCCGCGTTCTCCACCAGTTTGTTACCAGATTTGCCCGTCACCTTGGGGTGTGCTCATTTATTAGGGCTACCTTCCTGGAAGGGGGTGTGTGTGAGATTCTACTAATGCACTGCTTCTGTTACCTGTGTGTTCATAGGGGTACAAATCCCCTCCCAGTGGAGCTATCCTGCAGGAGCTAAGGTTGTCAGGGCTGGGGTCCTCCAGCCCCAGATTCAGATAAACCCCCCACAGATACACACACACATTCCAGGTTAACCGAGTGTGTCTGAGCGGAGCGGGCTATCAGCACTGTCAGCTGATCCCTTTATGTGTCCCTGAACTCAGCAGGCCGGTGACACAACATGTTCAGTGGCCAGCCTTATATGCCCCTTTGCCACGCACCAGAACAGAGCGCACTTCTGCGCAGGCTGGGTCCACACAGCACTTTGAGCCGCACCCTTACCTGCCCCTGGACCCCGCAGGCGAGGCAGAGCAGCACTTCTCAGCTGCCTCCCCCACTCTACAACTGTTCTAGCAGGAACCCCCGGACAAGCAAAGCCCACAGCATGGTTGGGCGCTCCAGGGATCTTGGGCTGAGGTAAAGAAGCGTGGCTGCAGCGCGAGACAGGGGCCAAGAACACAAAGGAGTAAATGGAGTCTGGAGAGAGAAAGTGGCACCAGCGTGATTAGAACCGTTAGTGTATTGCCGGGTGTATAAAACGTGTGATACCAACAGTGCTACCAGACAAGGAGAGACAACAGTCACACGCTCACAATGCTACACAGTGACGGGGGGATTGGAGACGCTAGCCCAGGTTTGATTACACAAGTAGGAAGTTATACCTGGACTGAGAGAGAGAGCTGGGGGAAGATGGGGGCGGGGGTGTCTCACCACTCCGCGCAGCTCAGAGGTTCCTAGCAGACAGGCTGGTCAGCTGAGGGGCTGGGGCGCTTTAGACAGGCAGAGCCCCCCGCACGGTCAGTCAGGGAGAGGGGACGTTCCCGTGGAGCTGATGCAGATTTTGGATCCAGGCATCAGACCAGGGGTTTGAACGTGGGTCGGGTTTTGTAGACCCCAGGGTTGTTTATGGGTAAAGAATGTCTCCAGGACGTGTCCCAGAGGGTTTTCTGTGTGCTGGACAATAGGCGCTGCTCACCCCCGGCTCTGGGCCGTGTTCCTGGGGGCGCTCACAGTGCAGCCCGGCAGAGTCAGTGTCTGGAGATCAGTGACTAGAACGGGCTGAGCTCTGCGGAGCTGGGTGTGCGCAGGCTGGGTTCATTTACATCAGAGCAGAGATGTCCCAACATGCCGTGCTCCCTGCTTTGCCGGTCCCAAAGTTCAGTGCGGTCCCTGCGTTGGAGGTTTGTTGGGAGGCTTTAGGCGTGTCTCCCGCTGCCTTTTCATATTGAGATGCCTTTGGTTTCTGGTTCCAGCAGGCTGGGGGTGGGGGGGGTTCAGGTGAGCCGGAGAGAGTCGGGGTTTGGCGCCCGGGTTCCCCAAGAACACAGAGCCGCCAGGTAACACCTGCACCCTCCAGCCGGCGCCAGCTGCCACTTCAGGCAGCCAGACCCTGCCTCTCTCCTGCCCCGGGGCCGGCCGGGGACACAGGATCTGTCATGTAGCTGGGCCAGCTGCGCAGCATGTGTCTGAGCCAGGGGCAAACCAGCTCCCGTGTGTCTAAGTCACGCTGCGCATGTGTTACCCAAATAACAAAGGTCACAGGGGCTTCGTCAGGGGACAAGGCGACAAGCCACGTGTATTGTGCAGGCAGAAACTTGGTCAATAGCCTCAGTAAAAGGAAAAGTATCGGCGTCAGTAGCCTGCTTTACCTGGTGAAAGAGTCTCAGGAATGTCACCACCAGGAACAGCATCAACATGTATCAAAGCTGCAGTTCCAGAGCTTCTCCTTCACGAGCTGTGCTTCCCTGGCGCCTTTCAACCGGCGCCGTCATTCACACTCACACTCACACACGCTGACAGGCGCACACAGGGTCTCAGATGTTATAGTCACCAGCCAGTGACTGCGCTGGCCAGTGGCCGCACCACGTACAGCCAGAGGTGGATTATCGTGCAGGAGCCGGGGATGTGAGAAAGGCGGAGGGAGCATTTCCCAGGGTAGAACACTAGGAGTCAGCTGCGGCTTTCGCTTGTGCTCACAGTTCCCACAGTTCCGGTGTGTCAGGCTGACGTGCCTCAGGGTAGGAAGGGGGGCGGGGGGCTTGTGGCTCTGTTCTTCCACGAAAACAGGATTGGGCCAGCACACGCTGAGCAAGTGGGTTCACAGCATTAAGCTCTGCCATGCGCTTAGCAATCTCAGCAGTGCGTGAGCCAGGCCTTGTCCACTGCGGGGGGCACGGGCTGTCCCCAGGGTAAATGAAGCCGTCCAGACCGATGCCTGTAAGGTGCCACATGCCCTGGCCAGGCAGGCGTTGCTGGTGTGAACCCCCACGCACTGGGGGGCCAGAGCAGGACAGAGCCCTGCACAGCCAGGACCTTGCCAAGAGATTCCACCAGGACTTGTACCTGCTCTGCCCCAGGCACGGGGGGCTCCGGCAGGGCCATGCCCCAGCCGTCCTGAGCTGGACGCCGGCTGCCGGGGGGTTGTGGGGGTGGTGACGACAGCACCCAGGGCACCCGGAGCATCCACAGCGACCCTGGCTGGGTCTGCCCGGAGACTGGGCGGGGGTCGTGCTGGGTGCCCCCCGGGGCCCCGCTCGTCCTGTGATGGCAGACACGCAGCACGGCTGGGGCGGGTTCTCCCAACAGGTCTATGGCTGGGGGTGCTGGGAGCCAGGACTCCTGGGTTCTCTCCTGGCTCTGGGGGGGCAGTGGGGCTAGTGGGTTCGAGTGGGAGTGGGGTGGCTCTGCTCACCCACTGCCGGGCATCGGAGGGTGCCCCACCGGCTCTGCCCCCTGCAATGGCCAACGGCGCCGCCCGGGGGCGTTGGAGCAAGACTGGCTAGTGGCTGGTTTCCGCGGTGGCATTTCCCAGCTCAGCAGCGTTGGGATCTGCCCTGCCTGCCCGGCCAGAGACCTGCGCAGCCCCCAAGCACGGCCCAGAGCAGCTTTCCGGAAACCAGCCAATCCTGCTGGAGCAAATCCCCCGCCCCCGGGTCAGTCACCCTCCGGTAAACATTTTACAGCTTCTTCCCAGGCTGCATTTGTCTCGCTGGACTTCCAGCCGCTGGCTCCTGTCCAACCTTCTCCGCCAGCGGCAGAGCCCGGCTGGCCCAGCTCTGCGCCTCCGCTGCCTGCGGTGGTGGGGACGGGCCTGGGAGGGCAGAGCCTGGCAGGCGCCGGGACGCTGGGCACAGGGCCGAGGGAGGATCCGGGGGCGAGGGGCCTTGGCTCGTGGCAGGAGCTGGGTGGCTGTGAGCAGGTCACCCCTGAACCATCCCCTTGGTCACTAGATCGCTGGGGCTCCGGGAGTCTCGCTGTGAGGCAGCTTTGCCAACCCTTTAATCATCCTCGCAGCCCTTCTCCGACCCCTGCCCAGTTTATCCACATCCAGCTGGGCCTGGACCTGGACCTGGACCTGGACCCGGAGGGCAGCCGCGGGCGCCCCGGCACCGGTCCTGAGGTAATGCCCATGTGTGCAGCCCAGGATTGCAGCTCACTCGGGAGCTCGTGACCCTCAGATCTCGTCCGAGTCCCTGCTGCCCAGACAGAGCCGCCGTCCCGGACGTGCAGCCGGCCCACGGGCTGTTGCTAGGTGCTGGCTGTATTAAACACAGGTGGTGCTGCCCTGATCCGGCAAGCGACCAGCCCGCTCTGTAGCAGCGACCTGGCCTCTTCATTATCACAGAACCGGGCCGGTGGGGGTCGGAAGGGACCTCGAGCCATCTAGCCCAGCCTCTGCCCATGATTTACCGCAGCCCGACGTCTGTGTGCTCTGCAGACTCCGGCAGGGATGATTTTCTGTTTTCTAATCAAGATGTTGAGCAGCGTCCGGCCAGGAACCAGCCCCGGCAGAGCCCCACACGCGCCCTGGGGATTATTGTGCGCCACCTTCCTTTGATATCTTCCTAGTTCTTCCATCCAACTGGCGGGCAGGGCCGAGCCCAGAGCCTGACCGAGCCTAAACCTCCTACGGCCGCTTAGCCACTAGGGATGTAAACATTCGTTTAATTTAAAACCCGTTTAAACGTCCTAAAAACCGAGCGTTTCCCGGTTAAACGCTGGGGGTGCCGGTGCCGGCAGCTGTCGCTCGTGGGGCGCTGAGCTGAGCTATGGCAACCCCCCCGCCCCGCGCGCTGGGCTCTGCACTTCCCCACCAGCGTCCGCTCCCCTCCCCCCAGTTTAAATGGTGACCAGCTGTGTAAAGAGCTGATTGTCATTTCAACCGTAGCCTTTTACGTCGCTGGCAGCTCGCACAGCTGTATGGACAAGCAGCGTCTAGGTCACTGTGGCAGGCTCGGTTCCATGCACGGCCCAGCTGTCATGCGGGGTCGATTCTCAGAGGCTGCCCTGGGCATGGGGCGGGTCACACCGGGCACTGAGTACTTCGCTCTCCGTTCATTCTTTTCTGGTTGGGCCCCGCAGCAGCTGCTCCGGTCTCTGCCCAGCATCGATGTCAGGCTGGCAGGCCTGGGTCGCGCCCTTTGCCCTTTTTAAATATTGGCACAACTTTAGCTTTCAGCCAGGCTGCGGGAACTCCCCCGCTCCCCCAAGCCTGACTGAAAATCAACATTCACCGTCCGGGCAGCGCTCTGAAAACTCCTGCAGGCAGCCTCTGGGCCTGCTGGTTTAAACCTCGCCAACTTTAGCGGCTTCCTCCCTAGACAGGAGGGGAACGGGACGGGACAGCGTCCTCTGCTTTCATCTGCAGACGCAGAGCCTGCTCCTGGGCATTGTCAGCAATGCTCCAGCCCTTCCAGCCAGCAACGACCAACCCCACCCGCAGGGCCTTTCCTTTCCAATGCACTTAGAAACTTCCTCTTCTTGTGCTCAGCCCTCCTGGCCTTACAGGCCTCCTCGTCCCCCTTTGCTTCCTCTTTCCGTGCGCTACAAGGCCTAGCTCCTGGTTTACATCTGTTACAAGCGTCCTGCCCTTTCTTCCAGACAGATGGGTCCAGGTCTGGGCTTCCAGGGCAGGATTCTTAAACCCTTCCCAGTCACCGCTCACGTTTTCTGGTTCAGCTCTGCCTCCCAGCTCACGTGGCTCATCGTTATTTTCCGCTTTGTGAAACTGGCCCCGTTCAAGCACTTTATTGATCTGGACTTTCCTGTGTTTGCTCATGACAAACGCGATCATGAGCACTTGGACGGGAGCGCCCATTAGCGCTGTGACCCGTTAAGAGGCGGTCTGATGCAGCGTTCTCCGGGGCTGGGCGCAGCACTCCTGGAGTTACTGTTCCAGGCTGTTTTCACGCTGGCAGCGCGTGTCTCCCTCAGTGAAGGCCCCTCATGATCACAGGCGGGCACGCACAGGAACACAAATCTGGCTGCTTTCCGGAGGAGCTGGCCCGCCACGGCCCCGGGGCCGGAGGAATTCTGTGCCCTCGCGGAGCGGGGTGGCCCCTGCCCCTGCATGCCCCCGTGCGCATGCCCGATCGCAGGGTTTCCTGCACGTTGCAGACAACGCGGAAGGGGCGGTTCCCCTGGTCCCTGGGGGGATTTGAAGGTCTGCGGCAGGGGCTGACGAAGCGGTGGCGCTGGTAGGATGTGTCGATGATCTGGTCTGACAACGGATGTATCTGGGCAATTCGCTGCAGCCGTGGGAAGCCAGGCAAGGCTTGCCCTGAGGACCTGGAGCCTGGACCCCAGTAGGTGACTCAGAGAGACCCTGGGCCTGGAAGAAAGGGCGCCTGTTCTCAGCCTGACCCACACCGAACCTCACCGAACAGCCCACGCCGGACGCTGAGGAAATCGAGGGCCAGTGGACAGCAGCTCACAGCCACCCGGGGACTCGGGATAAAAAGCACGGGAGAAGAGCGAGCGTCCGGGCCCCAACGCCCGGCGGTCGCTACCTTCGTGCAGACTTCAGGAACGTGACGGGGATTTCAAAAGCTGACGCCTGCCCTGTGTGGCAGGCAGATGCGCTCCAGCTGGGCCGGCGGGAGCAGGCACATCCCCGCCCAGCATTGGGAAGGGGTCCCGGCAGATCCCCTCGGCCCTGACTCTCACCCGGGCTGTTTCACGTTGGGGCGGCGCGGCTGGCCTGGCTGCTCCGAGCTGCGTATCGTGGCCGCGTAGCCATGGCTAGCACAACCGGGGCTCACCCCGGCACAGTGGCCACAGCCCCCTGGTCCCGGAGAGAGGCAGGGCTAACGGCCAAGCACGCCCGATGCGCCGGGGGCGTCAAGAGGCGAGCCGCGGGCCAAATCCAGAGCACCAGAGGCTTTGCAACAGACCCCGAAAGATCATCGAGATATTTACTGTCCTCCTCGCTGTGCTCCTTTCTTCAGGGACGGTCGCTGGACGCTGGCCCTCGGCAGGACTGTTACCTGGCAGCTCTGTGTCCGTGGGGAACCCGGGTGCAAATCCCCGACTCTCCTGAATCGCCCCCAGCCTCTGCTTGAACCAGAAACCAAAGCCACGAGACACACCTAAACCCTCCAACCAAGGGTGCTAGGGTGACGGCAACGCCCCCAGCCTCAGCTACGTGGCAGATGGTGTCGCGCTGGTTAGATGGGGGGCGGGGGGGGGGGGGGCGTTTAACATATGGGTTAACATCAGCGTGTCAAAATAATGTAACCCTTCTGCCAGACCGAGTCAGCAGCACAGGGCCGGGTTCTGTGTCTAGGGGTCCCTGTCAATGACACAACACCAAACCGGCTCCAGCCCCCACCCAGTCACCTGGAAATCACACCCTGTCCCCTGGGCGCCCCAAAGGGCAACACGTCCCCTGTCGCCAGCACAGAGTCTGAGTGTAGAAAGAAACCTTTGAATAGCACAAGAGAGGTAACACAGCACTGGTTTGGGAACAGTGCAAACAGCGTTCATGAACTCACTGAACTGAGCCAAACCCAGCCCAGAGCACGGGGCCTGTCCTTCGCCTCGCCCTTCCTTCTTCTCCTGCACTGACCGGCGTGGTTGCAATGTCCACCTCTCGGGTGTGGCTCCAGCCCCTATGCCGCGCCTGTCCGACACGGGCTTGACCAGGCCCCCTCTGCTGCTTCTCCTCCCGCCTTCGGGCCTCGCTGAGTCCCCGACCGCTGGTAGTGACCACGCCTGTTTCCCACCAACCGCTGGCACCGACCGCGCCTGGCTCCCGGCGACCAGGCTGGCACCGACTGTGCCAGCCCCTCTGCCAACCGCACCGGGCTGGCACCGACTGTGCCAGCCTCCCACCAGAGTAGCCTGGTGCTCACTCTGCTCTGTTAGTTGTCAGGCAAGGTTTCCCAGATCCTCTACTGGTTCAGCTCTTAGTGATTTCAGCTTACGGGTAAACCTTCTGCTGACACACAGACAATGTCCCTGCCTTCAGGAAACAAAAGACTCCCAGAGGAGTCATTAATTCTACCTTTTCACAATGGGAGGAGAGAGTCACTCCATGCCAGGGGAGGGCAGCCCTTCGCCAGGGCCACTGCAATCCCCAGAGAAGACTGCTCCGCCTTTTCCAGGCTGGAACATCTCTGCCACCCTTGTGCAGCTCTGTGTAGTTTAGGTGCCGATTTCATCCTAACAGCCTGAGCACAGTTCTGCTGCCATCTGGTCGTACAACTGAAGGAGACATTTCATTACCCCAGCAGTTAACACAGATGTGGTTCGTAGCCCACAGCCAGCCCTGCCACCCATTTCCCATTGTGCTCAGCACCTCGCTAAGTTGTGCTACATACGCACTTGTAGTCATGCAGATACAACGCCCATGCCAATAAAGTGCCCCCTTTCAGCTGCTGAGCAGGGAGAGCGCCACGCAGACACGCAGACCTGGCTTACACTCATACTAATCCATGTGGGACAGGCCATGTCAGGCACCGTTAGAGAGGCTGTACTGTGCTAAGTCAGATGTCGATGCTTATGTTCATGTGTGAGGTGTGACATGGAAGTTATAGATGTATTTGAGCTATCTGTGTTTCAAATTGTGCTGCCTGGGTAACGACTCAGACAGGATAGATGCAGGACAATAGCCTGCTTAATGGCCCATCGAAACCTTCACAGAGGCAAGGGGCCCAGCAAGAAGCTAAAGGCAGACCTGAGGCGTTCCCAGCATTGGCCCATGTGACTCTGGACTCCATCTTAGTTCCTGTAAGTTTCTGCAGGCTGCCTGGCCAGGGACAGAGGGTTTATAAGATCAAACCACAGCAACCATTTTGTCTCTGTTCATGGCCAGCTGCAGATACACACCTGCCTCCGACACAAACCTGGGGTCTACAAAAACCCCTACCCAAGTTCAAACCCCTGTTCTGATGCCAGGATCCAAATTTTGCATCAGCTCCACGGGAACTTCCCCTTTTCCTGACTGATCGTGCTGGGGGCTCTGCCTGTCTAAAGCGCCCCAGACCCTCAGCTGACCAGCCTGTCTGCTGGGAACCTCTGAGCTGCACGGCGTGGTGAGACCCCTGTGATACATCAGTGCCCAGGGCAGCCAACGGATAATGCCGAGGTCAGGGCAGGCTGCAAAAGGAGAGCAGATTCTCCCAGCACTGGTGGGTGACACTGAAGTCAGACTTCCCAACCAGCCACAAACTGCGCTTCTGAATCCCCACAGAAGCCAGTACACAAATGCACACAGCCCACCCATACTGCATTTCAGCTCCTGGCTCCCAAATCAGCACCAGGTCCAGCAAAGAGACCAGTTATTTAAACTCTCTGCTCTTTGCTAAAAAGGTTCCCTCTGACCCCAAGGGGTCAGCCACAGCACCAGTTCAGTATAAGTTTGGATCTTACTTAAAATACCACACTGCCAGCCAATCCTTTAGTATCTAAACTAAAGGTTTATTGTACAAAGAAAGAAATAAACCATCAGAGAAATGTTAAAGGGTCAAAGCAAATCAGATACATACAAATGATTGAAAGTCCATATACATCAGGTTTCTGGAAGAAATGTGGAGTTGCAGGCTTGTATAGTTCCCTCTTGTACACATCCAGTACCTGGATGGGTCTAAGTCCTTTGGTCAGTTGCACAATGAATTGATCCAGAGGTAGGTGTGTGTCTGCAGCTGGACAGGAACAAAGACAAAATGGATTCTGTGGTTTGTTCTTATAAACCCTCTGTCCTGGGCCATGCGGCCAGGGGAAAGTCACAAGAACTAAAATGAAGTCCAGAGTCACATGGGCCAATCCTGGTAACTCTTCATGTCTGCCTTTAGCTTCTTCCTCGGCCCCTTGCCTCTGTGAGTGTCTTAGTGGGCCATTAAGTGGGCTATTGTCCTGCCGCCTCTCTGTCTGGGGTGTGTCCCAGCCAGCGCAAACTGACATACAGAAACAGCAATATATCCATGACTTTCATTTCACATAGACTACATGAACACAAGTATTAGTATCTCATCAGCACGGTACATTCCTTCTAACGGTACCTGACATGATGTGCCTCAGACGCATGATCATGATTCTGCCATACTGATGTCACACAATTACCAAATGCCCCCCCCCAAGCCAGCCCGCGTGACACCCCCACAGATACACACGCACATTCCAGGTTAACCGAGTGTGTCTGAGCGGAGCGGGCTATCAGCACTGTCAGCTGATCCCTTTATGCGTCCCTGAACTCAGCAGGCCGGTGACACAGCACGTTCAGTGGCCAGCTTTATATGCCCCTTTGCCACGCACCAGAACAGAGCGCACTTCTGCGCAGGCTGGGTCCACACAGCACTTTGAGCCGCACCCTTACCTGCCCCTGGACCCCGCAGGCGAGGCAGAGCAGCACTTCTCAGCTGCCTCCCCCCACTCTACAACTGTTCTAGCAGGAACCCCCGGACGAGCAAAGCCCACAGCATGGTTGGGCGCTCCAGGGATCTTGGGCTGAGGTAAAGAAGCGTGGCTGCAGCGCGAGACAGGGGCCAAGAACACAATGGAGTAAATGGAGTCTGGAGAGAGAAAGTGGCACCAGCGTGATTAGAACCGTTAGTGTATTGCCGGGTGTACAAAACGTGTGATACCAACAGTGCTACCAGACAAAGAGAGACAACAATCACACGCTCACAATGCTACACAGTGACGGGGGGATTGGAGACGCTAGCCCAGGTCTGATTACACAAGTAGGAAGTTATACCTGGACTGAGAGAGAGAGAGAGAGAATTGGGGGAAGATGGGAGCGGGGGTTTGTCATGCGGGCTGGCTGGAGTGGGGGGGCAGTTAGTATATTGGGTGACATCAGCATGGCAGAATCATAATAATCCATGTGGGATATGCCATGTCAGGTACTGTTAGGAAGGTTGTAATGTGCTACGTAAGATAATAATACTTGTGTTCATGTGTAATATGTGAAATGGAAGTTATAGATGTATTTGAGATGTCTGTGTTTCAAATTGTTCTGCCTGGGCCACACCCCAGATAGGAAGGCTGCAGAACAATGGCCTGCATAATGGCCCATTAAGGCCTTCCCAGGTGCAAGGGGCCCTGAGGGAGAGGCCAGCATCACCACTGAGTCACCAGCACCTGCTGACCTGACTCTGGACTCCATTGCAGGCAGCCAACCTGATGAAGCATCAGGACTGTCCCATGTGACTCTGGACCCCAGGCGCACCGGAGGAGTCACCAGGATTGGCCCATGTGACTCTGGACTCCATTTTAGCTCCTGTAAGTTTCACGGGCCGCATGGCCAAAAAATAAGCTCAAGCCAGAGAAACCATTGGCCTTTGTTCCTGTTCAGCGGTGGACTCACACCTACCTCTGGGTCAATTCATCTTGCAACTGACCCGAACTAGTCCATGGGGCCGGTCGCTGCAAATACTGCCGGGGAAGAGGGGGGGGCAGTGCG
Organism: Emydura macquarii macquarii; assembly: GCF_026122565.2. Lineage (NCBI taxonomy): Eukaryota > Metazoa > Chordata > Testudines > Chelidae > Emydura > Emydura macquarii. The sequence goes on along the minus strand of NW_027132798.1, from coordinate 137,200 downwards.
CTGTGCAGGACAGACCCCCCCACCAGGCCTGGCTGGGCTGGATTCGTGGCAGGGAGCCCTGGGGAGAGATGGGTCGCTGGCCCGTGAGCTGTGGGGTCCTGGGGCCCGGCCACCAAAGGGGCCACCCCAAGGGCCTGGCCCAGGCTGGACACAGCCAGACTCGGGACCCTCCCCCCGGCTGCAGGGACCACCCTGTCACTGACCTGGCCGTTGCAGTACCGCCCGGCCCCAGCAGATGGCGCCCTGGTACCGGCCTTGTGGGGCACTGGGCCCCTGTCGGGCTGGACTGCCCGGGCCGGGGGGGGGAGAGGCTGCCAAAGCCAGGCTGGGGATGGCACAACCCCCCCAGTGACATCGCCTGGGTCTGCTGCTTCTGCCCCTCCCCAGTCACCCCCAGACCCAGCCTGTCCCCACCCGGCCTAGCCTGAGCCCACTCCCCTGCCCCTCCTGTGACCCACTGGGCCTAGCCTGCCCCCCATCTCCCCATCCCCTTCCAGTCCCACATACCTCCCTTCCCCCACCCCAGGCACCCCCTAGGCCCAGCCTGCCCCACCTCCAATAAAGGGCCCGTCGCCTTCTGTGTGTCTGTACAGCCCCTGGCGCCGCGGGGTCCCGGGCCGGCCCAGGGCAGGGCTGGACAGGTGCCCTGGGCACAGGGCAGGCGCGGCCACGGGCTGAGCCCTGGGGAGCGGGGTGGCATTGGCTGTGCCCCCCCCCCGAGCCGGCCCAGCTCAGCATAGGGCAGGGGCTGCTGGGGCAGGCCCTGCAGAGGGGCGCAGCACCGTTGCCCCACGGGGAGGCTGGCACCCCACAGCTCCCACTCAGCCCTTTGCCGTCACGCGGCTGCCCCAGAACGGGGCACTGGCTGGGGGCGGCCCGGGGTCCCCCCAGTGCAGGGAGGCAGGGGCTGGGCACAGCAAACACCCTGGGACTCCATGCCAAGGAGTAAGCGGGGGTCACGGGGCCACCCAGCCCCACCCAGCCCCACCCAGCCCCACGGCCCTGCCCTGCCCTGCAAGCGGTCACCAGCTGCGTCTGCGCTGCCCTGCACGTGGCTCCCCCACGTCCGCCTCTGGCTCCCCAAAGCCTGTCCCTGGCTCAGCCGTGAGAACGAGCCGGGCCAGGGGCTGCGCCGGCGCCTCTAGAAATAGACCCTAAAAGAATCTGCCCCCAGCCCCCCCGTTCTGCCCTGACCCCCAGCCCCACTGGTGCCCCCCCACGCCCGACCCACAGCCCCTGCGTGAGGGGCCTTGCATGCGCCCGGCAGGGAGAGCCGGGGGGGGGGGGGTCTCTCTGCCGCCAGGCTCTCGGCTGGGCCTGGGGGGGACGCTGAGCCCCCCACTGGGACAGAGCCGAGCCCAGGCCTCTGAGGGGCGGGTGATGTGGTGGGGGGGAATGGGGCAGCCACCCCTCAGGAGGGAAGCGGAGGCTCCTGGGGGGAGAACCCAGGCGTCCTGGCTCTCCCCGCCCCCGCTCCAGCCACCAGCCGCCCCTCCCGCCCCGGCGCCGTGCTGGCCCCCCCAGGGCCGGTGCTGAGCAGTGACAGGCGATGCCGGGGGGGGGGGGGGGGGGGGGTGCTGCCGGCGCAGCTCAGAGACACCAAGGTCAGTGCCTGATGCCATGGATACCGGCCCATCACCATGGCAACCAGGGCCACCCATGAGCATCTCACAAAGGGGGGGGGGCACATTGGTCCCCCCCCACATCAACCTGCGCACGACCCATCCCCCTGCCCCCCCCCCCCCCCATCCTGGGGCTCAGCCCCATTCCCAGCCCCCACCCGCTGGCCCCCAGCCGGAGCACAGCCGCCTGCCGGAGACCCCACAAGCGCAGCTGGTGGGGGGAGCAGGAGGGTTTGGGGGGGCTCAGGGGGGCAGTGCTGGAGGGAGCAGGTGGGGGGGCTCAGCTCCCTCCCTCTCCGCCCCCCCCCGGCTCCCTAGCGCTTGCTGGGCCCCCAGGTGCTGTGGGGCCCAGCCGTGGTGGGGGGGTGGGGGTTATGGGCGTGGCAGCTCCCCAGGGCCGTGGCGGCGTCTCTGGTGATGCCCCCCCCCACCGGGGCCATCCCGAGGGGCCGTTCTGGCCTTGGGGGCGCGGTGTGGGCTCAGCCCCCGGCTCTGGGGCATCGGGCCTGGCCAGCAGCCCCGGGGGCCGGCCAGAGCCATGGCACCCCCCCAAGGCCCAGCCTGGGGTCCCTGGGGGCGTGGCCCGCTGCCCCCCATGGCCTGCTGTGGGCCCCGGCCCCACGAATGGGCAGGAGCTGCTGAGGCCCGGGAGCGGGTGCCAGCCCCACGCCTGCCCCGCTGTGTGGCTGAGCTGTCCTGTCACACGCACTGGGGCACCCCCTTCCCAGGCCGTAGGGCTCAAGGCAGGACCCGCTTACGGCAGCCCCCCTTCCTTAGGCCATGGGGCGCCGGGCGGCTTTACCCGGAGCCGGAGCCTCACACAGGAACAGCCCCAGTCTCGGCTGGTCCCGATGCCCAGCCAGGACACGCTGCAGCCCGCTCGGCTCGGCTCAGCTCGGCTCGGCACGGCTCGGCTCGGCTCGGCTCGGAGGGAGGAGGACCCAGCTATACAGTGAAAATTTGGGTCCCACTTAGCTGTACCTCGACCCCACAATTTCCAACATATGCCCCCTCCCCCCCGGCCCAGCCCAGCATGAACCAGCTCCCGCCCCCTCCTCCCCCGGGTGCAGCGGCCTGGCGGCTGGACGTCATGCACCAGATGCGCCCGGCAGGCAGCGCCAGGCAGGCGCCAGCGGCTCAACGCACCGCGGAGCTGGTGCGGCCCCACGGCTGAGCTGCCTGGCTGCGTTTCCGCTGGACACTGCCGGGGGCGCCAGGCGCTGCAGGCCCCGGGCCAGCCCCACGTTCCAGTGGCCCAGCTCCTGCCTGCACCTGCCTGATACGGCCTCAGACCTCACAGCCCCCCTCTGCCCTGGGCACTGGGCCCCACGCCCCGGGCCATGCGTGTGCAGGGCCGTGTGTCTGCATGGCATGGGGGGCGTGGGTCTCCGCTCCCACTCGGGGATCCTGTCTCTGGGGTAGGGAGCCTGGGGCTCCAGGGGAGCCCCGTGTTTTCAGGGCTGAGCTGGGGGAGGGAGCGCAGGGTCTGAGCTGGAGCCACCCTCGCGGCCCCCCCAGAGCAGTGCCAGGTGAACACCAGAGGCCAACGCCCGTGGCAGGAGCCTGGCGCCCGGGGCCTGGGCTGAGGGCAGCAAGAGGCGGCCGCTGCTGAACCGCAGCTGTTCCGAGGCAGCGCCAGGCCCCGCGGCGTCGTGTACCCACGGCCCAGCAGCCATCACCGCACCCGCCCCACGGCCACACTGGGGCGACCCAACCAGCCCCGGCCAGCGGCCCGGCCTGCCGGACGCTGCCGGGCGGGTCGACGTGGCCCCAGACACAGCCGGGGCGGGGGGAGCCCGGGAAAAGGCCTGGCCAGGCCAATGCCGTCTCAGCAGTGGACAATCAGGAAGGTGCTGGCAAGGCCACGCAGCCGGCCACGGGCACCAGCAGGCGGAGGAGCCCCCGCCTCTCCTGGGGTCCCCCCCCCAGACCTGTTTAGAAGCTGAGGGTGGCACCGATCCTGTGGCTCCGTGACACACGGTGACCCGGGGTGCTGTGAGCGTCTGACAGCGCTGGGGACCCCCCCCCCACACCCAGCACTGGTCAGACAGGTTCCCTGGCAGCGGGGGACCCCCCAGACCCAGTAGCTGGTGCCGTGCAGTGGGGGGTCCCTGCGCCCAGGGGTGCAGGGCATGGGCATCACCCCACAGCAGCAGGGGGATGACGCAGGGGCTCAGTGTGGCCCTCTCCCAAATCCAGGCCCCCCAGGGTGGTGTGTCGAGACCCCCCAGCCCCTTTCACCAGGGCTGCCAGCTCTGGGAGGGCAGCGAGGGCCAGGGCCCAGAGCAGGGGGCTGGGACTCAGGACTCCTGGGTTCCAGCCCAGGGGCCCGTGGGGGGAGCACAACTAGCTCCCGGCTGGCTCCAGTCAGCCCCCCGCTCCCTGGCACGGACACCCCAGGGCCTGGGGCCGCCCTGCCTGGGGTCTCGTCTCAGGCTGGCTCCTCGGCCGGGTGGGAGCGGAGCAGCGGGGCCGTGGCCGGCCTGTGACCCGCAGCCTGCGTCAGAGCCGGACGTTTCCCGGCCAGCTGGGCCAGCTGGGCTAATTGGATCCGGCCCCCCCGGCTCATCTGCGGCGCGAGAGCCGAGCGGAGCCGGCCTGGCCTTTACAGCCCGGCTCTGTGCCCGGGGGGGGGCCTTCCTGCCCCATGGCTGGGGGGAGGGAACCCTGCGTGCCGGGCGCGTCTTGTGACGCCTTGTGTAAATCTGTTTGTGCACGAGAGCTTGTGCCGGGGGGTGTGTGTGTGTCAATGGGCTCACGGCTGGGCTGGGCGAGCAGGGGCTGCGGGTCGGGGGGGCACAGGCTGAACTCCCCCACTCCCCACCCAGTGCTGGGGAGGGTGGGGGCAGCGAGCCGGGGTGGGTGGGGGCTGGCTACACAGGGGCCCAGTGTGCCCGGGTCAGGGCAGCGCCCCACACAGGCCCCCCCCCACTCAGCAACTGGGGGGCCCAGACCAGCTTCACCCCGTGAGACAGGGACAGGCTGGGGCAGGGGAATGGGACACGGGGTCCCGTCTGTGGGGCACCAGTCCCCAACTGGCCCTGGGGGCCATGGGCTGGGGGGGATGGGCCACGGGGCCGGTCCCGTCTCCGGGGCACTGGCCCTGATCCGACCCCGGGCAGGACCCGTGGGCTCTGTGTACCCGTCACAGCCGGTGCCCAGCCCCCGCCCAGGCTGAGCAGAGGGGCTCAGCCCCAGGCTGGCCCATGGGGGGCCGGGCGCCTGGGTGCAGGGTCCCGCGGGCGGAAGCAGAGTCGGAGCCGGGCAGTTCCAAGGTGTTTATTGTCTGCAGGCCACGCACAGCACGGAAAGCAGCGGAGACGCCGGGCACAGGCTGGGCAGGGCTCTGCCAGCGCAGCGCAGCGCAGCGCAGCACCCAGATCCCCCGTGCCCACGGCTCGGGGCCAGCGCCCGGCTCGGGGGACAGGCCAGCGCGGGCCGGAACCGGCCTCTGGCCGAGTCAGAGGCAGCGCTGGGGGCCGGGCTGGGTGGGGGGGATGGGATGTGGGGGCGCCAGCTCTGAACCATCCCCCCCCGTCTGCTGCAGGAGGGGCTGGGTCCAGGCACCATGGGGGGCCCACACTCGGCTCCGCCAGCACACAGGGCTCCCCGCCGGCGCCGCAGTGAACCCTCCGGGAGCCAGGGCCCACGGCTTCCCGCGAGCCGGCCCAGTGCGGGTGACTCTTCCCCATGAGCTTGGCCCTGGGGGGGCCCAGGGTGCTGATGGAGGGTGGGAGGAGTCTGGGGGGGCAGGGTGCTGACGGAGGGCGGGGGCCCTAGGGGGGTTCAGCGTGCTGATGGCGGGGAGGTCCTAGGGGGGTTCAGCGTGCTGATGGCGGGGAGGTCCTAGGGGGGGTTCAGCGTGCTGACGGCGGGGAGGTCCTGGGGGGGTTCAGCGTGCTGATGGCGGGGAGGTCCTAGGGGGGACCAGCGTGCTGATGGCGGGGAGGTCCTGGGGGGGTTCAGCGTGCTGATGGCGGGGAGGTCCTAGGGGGGGTTCAGCGTGCTGACGGCGGGGAGGTCCTCGGGGGGACCAGCGTGCTGATGGCGGGGAGGTCCTAGGGGGGACCAGCGTGCTGATGGCGGGGAGGTCCTGGGGGGGTTTAGCGTGCTGACGGCAGGGCGCCCTAGGTGGGGGCCAGCGTGCTGACGGTGGTGTAGCTGAACTTGGAGAGGGAGGCGCCGGTGGCGGGCAGGTCGTCGTCGCGGGGCGGGCGGGGCGGGCGGCAGCGGGCGCAGGTGGCGGCCAGGGCCGTGCGGAAGCGGCGGTTCATGAAGCAGTAGATGAGGGGGTTGGCGCAGGCCGAGACGTAGGAGAGCAGGTGGATGAAGGAGATGGGGGTGCCCGAGAGCGCCCGGTGGGCCGCGTCCGGGTCGAAGGCGCGCCAGGTGTTGGCGGCGAAGATGGGCAGCCAGCAGAGGAAGAACATGGCCACGATGACGACCAGCATGCGGATCACCCGCCTCTTGGCCAGCAGCGTGGCCTCCGAGCTGTTGACGCGGGCGCGGTCCTGGGGCGCCCGGCCCAGCGTGCTCAGCTCCAGCGCCCCGCCCGGCTTCGCCAGCTGCACGTAGCAGCCGTCGCTCTCCTCGCACGGCGCCAGGGGCTCCGCGCCGCCGTTCTGCTGACCTGCGAGAGAGCAGAGCCGCGGGGCCGCCCGTGTCAGAGCCGCGGGAACTCCCCTGCCGGAGCCGCGGGAACTCCCCTGCCGGAGCTGCCGGCTGGGCCGGTACCGCTCGCGTCAGCCGTGCCCAGCCAGGTTTCCGGCCCCGCGCACCCTCTGGGCACCAAGCACCCAGGTGATCTTGTGGGAGGAAGAGAAGGGCCCCCAGGAGGGGCCGGGCGGGCGGGTCGCCCGGGTGGGGGGACAGACAGGGCCAAGAGGGGTCTGGGGGGGGCCGATGGGGGCCTGGGAGGTGGAGGCGGGGGGCCCGATGGGGGCCCGGGGACCCCTCGGCCTCGCACTCACCTGCGGCCTCGCTCTTCACGCGCAGGTCGAAGCGGCTGCTCCGGCAGAGCTCCCGGCTGATGAGCCCGTAGGCCACGCTCATCACCACGCCCGGGATGAAGAAGAGGATGAGCAGCAGCAGGATGTACCTGTGGGCAGGCGCAGCCCGTCACACCCCCTCTGCCCGGCCTGGCCCCTGGGCGTCACCGGCTGCCAGTGGGGCCCTGCCCTGTCTGGCCCCCCAGCCGTTCGCCCTGCCTGCTGCGCCTGGGGCTCCCCGTGGAGCCGGCGGAGCCCCCTTGGCCCGGAGCCGCCCCCGTCAGGCAGGCCATGGCCCATGCCACCCATTCCGGCTGCCCCGTCCTGACTGGGACCTGGCTCCCAGCACCCCCCCCCCCGGGGGGCGAGCGCAGCACCTGCTGCCTGCCTGGCTAGGAGCCGCTGCAGCCGAGGGGGAGGCAGGGGTATTGTGTCAAAGAGGGGATTTCCTGTGTGCCTCAGTTTCCCCTGGGTTTTCAAGGCTCCCCAGTGCGGGACAGGACGTCTGCTCTCAGGCAGACACACAAACGGCGCCGGGCTGGCAGAGCCGGGCCGGCTGGTCAGTGGGGCAGCAGACGGCGCCGGCACCCGGAGGGGGAACCCCTGCCTCGCCGCAGGCCGGCTCAGCTGACTGCCTGGCTGGGCAGCTCCGGTCTGCCGGGGGAGGAGCGGGACCCCTGGGGGGGCTGCCACGCTGAAGGGGCCCCCTAGGACCATGGGGATCTGTGGCAGGGCCTTGGGCGGGTTCCCCTGGGGCACCCCCAACCTGCTCCCCCCAGCACCCGGTTGGCCCAAGCGCTGCCCCACCCCCCAGCGCCACGCGGCTCCAGAGACCGGGCAGCCCTGCCCTTGGGCCGGGACCCACAGGGACAGGGGCCGGGGAGTGAGAAAGAAGGGGGCTGGGGGGTTCGTGGAAGGCCCTTAGTGGCTGGGTGAGGTGGGGCAGGACGGGGGGCAGGGTGGGGGCGTGGTGGGGATGGGGCCCCGGGGGGGGGCGCAAGCGGGGGGCACTGGGGAGGCACCGGGGGGCGCAGTGGGGCGGAGGGGCAGCGGAGGGCGCAGTGGGGGGCGCAGTGGGGGCAGAGGGGCAGCGGGGGTGCAGTGGGGGGGGCGGAGGGGCAGCGAGGGGTGCAGTGGGGGGGGCAGTGGGGGGCGCAGTGGGGGCGGAGGGGCAGCAGGGGGCGCAGTGGGGGGTGCAGTGGGGGCGGAGGGGCAGTGGGGGGCGCAGTGTGGGCGGAGGGGCAGTGGGGGGCGCAGTGGGGGGCGCAGCGGGCGCGGAGGGGCAGCGGGAGGGGGGCAGGGGGGGCGGAGGGGCAGCGGGGGGTGCAGGGGGGGTGGAGGGGCAGTGGGGGGGCGCACCGGGGGCGGAGGGGCAGCAGGGGGGTGCAGGGGGGGGCGCATCAGGGCAGAGGGGCAGCGGGGGGATGCAGGGGGGGGCAGAGGGGCAGCGGGGGGCGCAGTGGGGGGCGCAGCGGAGGCGGAGGGGCAGCGGGGGGTGCAGTGGGGGGCAGAGGGGGGCGCAGTGGGGGGCGCAGCGGAGGCGGAGGGGCAGCGGGGGGCCGGCGGCTCCGAGGGGGCGACTCACCAGGCCTGGCTGAAGGCGTGGCTGGGCCAGCGGTGCCGGCACTGGCAGAGGGGGCTGCAGGCGGGCGGGGGCCGGGGCAGGGGCACGGTGCTGCTGTAGACGGCGTAGGGCAGCATGAGCAGCAGGGCGAGCAGCCAGGTGCCGGCGATGACCCGGCAGGCGTGCGAGCGGGTCTGCCAGACGCGGGAGTGCAGCGGCTTGCAGATGGCGCTGTACCGCTCGATGGCGATGGCCACCAGGCTGGAGATGGAGACGCTGACGGACACACCTGGACGGGGCAGAGGCAGGCGCCCATGAGCCGCCCCCTCCCTCGCGCCCCCCGCGGCCCACACCCAGCACCGCCCTCCGCGGGCATCACCGGGCGCCCGGGCCTCGGGAGAACAGCCCGGCCCGGCCCTGATTGCCCCGTGTCTGCCCCCCTGCCCAGCGGCACCGGCGTCTCCGCGGGCACCCCCTTGCCATGGCTGGGCCGTGGGGCTCGGCCACGGGCTGCTGCGCCCTGGGAAACGGGGCCCCACACGCTCCCCGGCCCGGCCTGGCCCTGCCCTGCCAGCCCCCCACGGGCCCTGGTCCCGCCAGCCCCCCCAGCCCTGCCCTGCCAGCCCCCCAGCCTGGCCCTGCCCTGCCAGCCCCCCACGGGCCCTGGTCCCGCCACCCCCCCAGCCCAGCCCCTGGCCTGCCCTGCCAGCCCCCCGCAGCCCCCAGTTCCGCCAGCCCCCCATCCTGGACCCCGTCCCTGCCAGCCCCCCGCCTCCCATGGCCCTGCCAGCCCCCCACGGCCCCTGGTCCCGCCAGCCTCCCGCAGCCCTCAGTCCCGCCAGCCCCCCCGGGCCGGCCCCAGCCCCCCGCCGGCCGCACTCACCCATGAGGTAGGCCATGATCTTGCAGACGGCCTGGCCGAAGACGAAGGTGCCCATCAGGCTGGGCAGCAGGGTGAAGGGCATGCAGCACAGCGCCAGCATGAGGTCGCTGAGCGCCAGCGAGAGCAGGAAGGAGTTGGTGACCGTGCGGAGGCGCCGGTTCAGCGCCAGCACCAGCGCGACCAGCGAGTTCCCCACCACGCTGAGCAGGAAGATCAGCGAGTACAGCAGGATGCGCACCGTCAGGTCCAGCTCTGCGGAGACAGGGCAGCGCGGGGTCACCCCCGCCGGGCGGGCGGGCGAGCGAGCCGGGGGCCAGGACTCCTGGGTTCCAGCCGCTGGGGGGGGGCGGGGTTAGAGCGGGGGCTGGTGCCGGGAGATGGGGGTCCCCACCCGCGCTCTGTGCTGGCAGCGCTGGCCACTCGGCCCCCGGCACTCGCCCTTCCCTGCCGGGCGCGGCCTCCCCGGCGCGGGGCAGGAGCTGGGCTGACAGCCGGGCACGACACCCCGCGAGGACCAGCGCGGCACGACCCACAGCCCGGGCTCCGCCAGCCTGAGCACCGCGCTGCGCCTGCCCCCCCCCGCCGGGTCTGCCCCTGGGCTCTGCGCTGCGCCTGTCCCCCCGCCGGGTCTGCCCCTGGGCTCTGCGCTACGGCTGCCCCCCGCCGGGTCTGCCCCTGAGCACCGTGCTGCGCCTGTCCCCCCGCCGGGTCTGCCCCTGGGCTCTGCGCTACGTCTGCCCCCCGCCGGGTCTGCCCCTGAGCACCGTGCTGCGCCTGCCCCCCCGCCGGGTCTGCCCCTGGGCTCTGCGCTACGTCTGCCCCCTCTCTGCCCCCCCCCCCGGGTCTGCCCCTGGGCTCTGCGCTGCGTCGGCCCCCCGCCGGGTCTGCCCCTGGGCTCTGCGCTGCGTCTGCCCCCCGCCGGGTTTGCCCCTGGGCTCTGTGCTACGTCTGCCCCCTCTCTGCCCCCCCCGCCGGGTCTGCCCCTGGGCTGTGCGCTGCGTCTGCCCCCTCTGTGCCCCCGCCCCCCGCCGGGTCTGCCCCTGGGCTCTGTGCTACGTCTGCCCCCTCTCTGCCCCCCCCGCCGGGTCTGCCCCTGGGCTCTGCGCTGCGTCTGCCCCCCCAGCACGGCGCTGGGCAAGGGAAGCCCTGCATTGCTGGGCGCTGGGCGCGTGTGGTCTGTGTCTGGAACAGAAAATCCAATAAAAGATCATCCCCCCCCCCCTGTCTCTGTGACATCCTGGGACCGACAAACCCAGCTCCGCTCTGCGCAGCGCGCCAGGCGGGCAGCGTGGACGGGCTCTGACGCACCCAAGGCCTCCGCACAGCTCCCGGGGTCAGCCCAGGGCCCAGCCAGCCCAGCCTCTGGCCTGGCCTGCCGGCGGCTGGCGCCAGGGGCTGTGGCAGGAACGGCCAGGAGGTCTGGGGGCACCCGGGCCAGGGCAGCAGGAGGCGGTGGGGAGGGCGCGTGCCCTGCCCTGCCCTGCCCTGGCGGGTCTGCCCAGGGCCTGCTGTAAAGCGGGTGGTGCCGAGCCGGTGGCTCCGCGACGCTGGGTAGCCGCAGGCTGGAGCCCAGGCAGCACGAAGGGCTGAGGCAGGATTCGATTGCTAAGGGGCGAAAGGGGGGCCCAGGCCTGGCTTCCCTCTCCCAGGAGGAGATTTCCCACCGCACACGGCTCCAAGAACCAGCGGGACGCGGCGAAGGCTCCAGGGTGACCCCCAGGAGCTCCCGCGCCACGCGGGGGCAGACACAGCCCAGGCTGGAGGAAATGGCGCCCGGCGAGAGGGGCCGGGATCTCGGCGCGTCCGGCCCCGGGCGAGACGGCTGCGGGCCAGGCAGGACGAAGCCGGGCACATTCCAGGGGAACCAGGCGACAGACATTGCCACGGCCTGGGCGAGCGACTCCCGCCCTGGACAGGACAGGACGGGACGGGACGGGACGGGACGGGACGGGGCGCCTGGGCCAGCGCGGCGCCGGACAGGAGCTGGGAGCCTCTCCCTCCCTGCTGCGGACCCGTGCCCAGCGAGGCCGGGGCAGAACCCAGGCGTCCTGGGCCAGAGCAGCGAGCCGGGCTGTCTGCCGCTGTCGAGAGCCGGCGGCTGGATCGAGGGGTGGACAGACACTGCCCTGGACAGACACTGGGATGCCCAGCCCGCTCCCGGAATGAGGGGTTCCCAGCACCAGCTACGAGGGGGTTGCAGTTGGGGGGGGGGCTGCGGGGGGCTGCGGGTCGGGAGTGGGGGGCACCGGCACCGCTGGGGCAGGGCTGGGACAGTCTCTCACGTTCAAGCCCCGGGTATGATAAACGCCCGAGCCCTGGACACAGAGCCGGAGGGTCCCTGCCCCAGACCTAGGGGGTGCGGGCGGGAGCCGCGGTGCCAGGGCCCTTGGGATTCACCCTCTGCCCAGCCACCACCCTGCATGGAGTGAATGCAGAATCCCCCGGAGCTGGTGGCAGTACAGGGCGTATGACACATGGGGCAGCCAGGCACAGGACGGCGTGGCCCCGGGGGACAGGACCCAGGGTCTGGCCTGAACGCCAGCAGGGAGCATCGCGGGCGCCTCGTCCTTGGGGCTCAGCCTGGGGGGTCCCTGCCCCCCAAGCCTGGAACCCGCCCGCTGCACATGGGGCACATGGTGGCCTGTTTGCCCCGCTCCTGCCCATCCCCCCTCGCTGTGTGGGTCACAGTGGCCAGGGCAGGGTGGGGGTGGTGGTCAGGAGATCGGGCCAGGATCAGGGCCGGCCCCACAGGTCCAGGCGGGCTGGGGGGTGTGTGTGTGGATCTAGCGTTAACCCTTCCAGCGCTGGTCCCAATGGCGGAACCCAGGAGTCCGGCCCCGCCGCTCAGTGACAGGCAGCCGGACGGGGGGGGGGAGGTGCAGATACCCCCATAGGGGGCCCCGATCCCGAGTGGGCCCGTGTCCCACCGGGTCCTGGGGGTCTGCCGGGCGCGGGGGGGGGGGCCGGTCTCACCTGGGCGCGGGGGGGCCGGTCTCACCTGGGCGCGGGGGGGGTCGGTCTCCCCGGGGGCGGGGGCGCGGGGGGGCCGGTCTCACCTGAGGGGCCGGGGGGGCTCCGCAGCGGGTCGCCGAGGCTCCGGTTCCAGCCCGAGGCGTTGCCGGGGGCCCCGCCGCAGGGCAGCTCCCGCGGGCCGGGCAGCGACTCGTTCAGGCGCCGCGGCGGCGCCATGGCTCCGGCCGCGCCCATCCCCGGTCCCGGTCCCAGTCCCGGTCCGCCTCCCGCGCCCGCTCGGCTCCGGCGCCGGGAGCGACTGAGCCGGAGCCGGAGCCGGAGCCGCCGCCGCGATCCGCGAGCGACCAGCGCCCCCTGCCCGGCCCCGGGCGCACGGCGGGTCGGAGCGCGGCGCACCGGCGCGGGGCTGGGGGTGCGGGCCTGGGGGTCGGAGTGTGGGGCACCGGCAGGGCTGGGGGTGCGGGGCTGGGGGTCGGAGTGTGGGGCACCGGCGCGGGGCTGGGGGTGCGGGGCTGGGGGTCGGAGTGTGGGGCACCGGCAGGGCTGGGGGTGCGGGGGGGCTGAGGCTGGGGGTGCAGGCTGGCATTGGCGGAGCGGGGGAGGGTGCCATGGGGCAGTAACAGCGGGGGCCGGCCGGCCGGGGGTGGGGAACGGGGTCCCACCCAGCCCCATGTTTAGAGAATTTCGGTCCTGGGCCGTCCGGGGTCCCACACGGGGTCCGTGGGTCTCCCCCCGGCCCTAGAGCCCAGCTGCACCGCAGCCCCAGGGGGAAGGGGGGGTTCTGGGCAGCTCCCCCTGCCCTGGCACTGGCCGTTCGTGGGGAGTCCAGGTTGGGGGCCTGTAATCTCCTGGCCCGGGGGGGGGGGGGGGAAGCAGGGCCCAGGGGTGGGGTGGGAGAAGCAGGACATGGGAGGCTGGGCCCCGTGGGGGGGGAGCAGGGCCCCCCAGCGCCCTTACATGCCATCCGGCTTGCACCCAGCGCCAGCCTGTGGCAGAGCCGGGGCCCAGCCCTGCATGGTCACGCTGGGTTGTGTAGACGGGACCCCCTGCCCAGGGCTGGGCCAGGCACATCCCAGGCTGAACGGGGCATTAGCCCCCCACACCAGCCAGCCAGCCAGGGCCCGGAGCAGAACCCAGGAATCTGGGCCCCCCGCCCGTGCTGGCCGCGGGAGGGCGCTGGGGGCAGACGCAGTATCCCAGCAGCGCCTGGCCCTGCAGGCATCCCGTGTTTGCCCAGCGCCGCGTGGCGCCGCGGGCACCTTTGTGCGGCCGGCGGGCGGGGCCGTGTTGACTCGCGGCTCCGAGCTCTGCCCTGTTTACCCGGCGGGGGGGCCTCGGAAACAGCTGCAGCTTTTCACCCCAGCCGCTCGCCCGTTGTCTGGGCATCAGCCCACGTGGCCTGCGATGGGGACACGGACCCCCCAGACGCCCCACGGAATGCACAGCCCCCCCATTCCTCCCCCAGATCCTGCACGACATGGTACAGCTCCCCAGTGCCCCCCAGATCAGCACCCCCATGACACCAGCTGAGGGGGCCCATTCACCCCTCAGCACTAGAGCTCTGGGCTCTGCTCCCCACCTGCAGTGACCCCCCTGCAGGGGGCTGGGGGAGGTGGGGCAGCCCCAGCTCTGGGGGAGCTGCCAGTCTGGGGCCCCTCTGCAGGAGAGAGCATGGCAGAGGCAGAGGCAGGGCACCCCCCCCCCCAGCCCCGGTGGCTGCTCTGCGTGCGCTCCCAGGCCGGCAGGGGGGCAAGACTCTGGAGTGTCCAGCGTGCCCAGCACGGCCCTGGGGCCGCCCCCCAGACAGCGACCGACGTGCCAAGGGAGCCAGGGCGCTGGGGGGGCCTGGCACTGCCACATGGAGCTGCCGCCCTGGGGCTGGATGGAAGGGGGCCACGAGCCATGGGGGGAGGGGGAGCCGTAGAGGCCAAGGGCAGAAGGGGCGGGGGCGGGGTCATCCCACGGCCCCCCAGCACCGCCAGGGCAGCCCGTGCTCAGCCTGTTCCCCATGTCACCGGGGGCTGTGCCCAGACCAAGCGGGGTGAGGAGTCGGCCAGGAGCCGGGGGAGCCAGAGGTCCCGGGACCAGGGACGTTCGGTGCAGCTTCGGGGCGCGGATGACACCTTTGCTCTGCTTGATGGGACGAGCGAACCCTGCGTGGAGGGCTGGCCACGGCCCACGTGCTGGTCCCCATGGAGGCCTCCTGCCAGGCCTGGCCTTGGCCACTAAATCACCATTTCCTCACGTGGGCCTGACCCGGTCACACCGGCTGGGGCCTGACGCCTGCCTGCCCGCCCAGCGCAGCGGCAGCCCGGCTCCCTGCAGAGACGCTCCGGGGAAGGGGCCGTTGGGCCAGTCCCAGCCTGCCACACACCATCACGCAGGTGATTGCTCAGCGCAGGAATTCCCGTGCGCCCTGCACCTCGGCCCGGCAGAACCGCGGCGTTTCTGTCCCGATGGCTGCACATCTGGCCTTCGAAGCAGGAGCCGCATGTCACCGAAACTGGAGCAACAGCTGGGCCCGCCCCACCATGTCCCGCCTCCTGACTCTGCTCCGCAGGGTCCAGCCCCCCCACTCTGCCCAAACTCCCCCTGCGGGACCCCCATGGATGGGTCCCGGGCAGTCCCCCCAGAGCCGGGCACCCGCCTGCAGCCAGGCGCGATTCCCAGCGCGGAGCCGGGGTTATTAGCTCCCAGCTCACACGGGGCAGGACTTTGCCAGCAGCGTAACTAGGAGTTACAGCAGCGACCCCGCAGAGCCCCGTTCTCAGGGGAACTCCCGCCGGGCCCCACCGGGACTGGCCCCTTCCCCCAGCCACCCCCAGCCCCGTCCCCCAGCCCCTCCCCGTCCTTCCTCTCCTTCTGACGAAGTGGGTTGCAGCCCAGGGAAGCTTACGCCAGCAGAAATGTGTTCGTCTTTAAGGTGCTACAGGACTCGGTTTTTTCCCGGGCCAGGTGTCCTCTCCTCCTGGTCACAACTGGTCCTGGCCAGGTCTGCGGACGTGTGGCTGGGGGGGCCCGTCCGCCCTCCAGTGGCCACTGCGATGATCACACCCCCGGGTCCCATCGCCACCACATACGAGTAACATATGGGGAAACTGAGGCACACCCAGCACTCAGAGAAAAGCCCGAGAATCTCTCCACTTCCTCACAGCCCGTCTGGGCGGGAACATGCCCCGCGTCTCCTTCACCAGCCCCCGTCACCCCCAACGCGTCCCTGGTGCCCTCGGGCCTCAGCCTGTGGGACCGTTGCCGCGCCTTGGCCTGGCTGGGCCGGGGTGAGCTGAGCGGCTGGGGACAGGCCAGGCCAGCCACCTGCTCGCTCGCCGGGGCATTGCTGGGCGCGATCCCTGGGGCTCAGGGGCCCCGCAAACTGCTGCTGCAGGAAGCGCCTGTGACTTCTGGGGCCGTTCGTTCCATCCCCCCCGGGGAACCGGAGCCACCGGGACAGGTCACGCGACGGTACCTGCTCCGTTCACTCCCGTGGGAGCAGCCGGCCCTGGCCCCTGTCGGCAGAGAGGACACGGGGCTGGATGGAGCCTGGCTCTGGCCCAGTCCGGCCGTTCGTATGAGCCACAGGGCAACACCCACTTCGGGCTCCGGCCCCCCCCGCCTCTCTCCAGGAGCCCCCACAGCGCATCCGAGGGGGGCCGAGCCCTGCCGAGATCCCTGCCCCCAGGGGACACGCCGCAGCCGCGGGAATCCAGCCCAGTTGGTCGTAGGGCAGCCAGGCCCGGGCCAGGGGCACACCCGACTCGCCAGCGAGCTGGCATCACCCTGGCTCTGTCCCTCTGTCTCCGCCATGGTTCCTAAGCCCCAAATGTCTCCTGCAGGCAGCGCCCCTAGACCAGCCCGTCGCCTGCTGCCTGCGTCCCGCTGCGGCCGTGCTGGGCCGCCGGCCTCCAGCCCCGGCCTGGTCCTGACGTCTCTGCTGGTCTGTGCTGATGCCTCCCTCCTGTATTCACTGCAATGGCATGAATGGGCAAAGGGGCAGCGCGCCCGTCTCTGTGCAGCGCTGTCCAGTGTTAACCGCTGCCAGGGAGCCCAGCCGTCCCGTCCCGTCCCGTCCCGGGCGCAGGCGCCCCACGCCCAGCGGGAGCCTGGCAGTGAGACGGGACCAGCCGCCTGCCCGTGCGGAACGGGACGGCTTTGTGCGACCAGCCTCCCTCGGTCCCTGGCGCTGGGCGGCCGCGTCTCGGGAGGGAAAGCCCTGGTGCGGCGGGCGCCGTCCCGCTGGGCTGGGCGTCCCTCAGGGCTAGGGCAGCCGGGGTGAGGCTCCGAGGAATCAGTGGGTGAAGCTCGCTGCGGGCGATGATTTTCTCCCTGCAGGGCAGAGGTGGGCGGGCAGCCCAGCCCCGCGTTGCTTTGGCCACAGCTCAGGCCTAGTTGCCATCACACCAGTTCCGGCCCATTGAGTGCCAGTCCCGTGCGTCGCTCGGTCACCAGGCAGGATCTTCAGCCCTCCCCGCCCTGGAGTGCCACGGCGGCCTTCTATGGGCTGGCCGAGGCTGCCTGCCTGTTTCACGTGTGCGCGTCTCAGGGCACCGTGAGCCGCTATCGCTCCACGGGACGCTTTTCCCAGCGGGGCGCCCGGCTCTCACAACAAACCCGCCTTTTCTGACCCGATTCCGCCGCCGTGCGGCCCTGATTGGTCACATCTCCGTGACAAAGCCCCAGACCACATCGCATGTGAAGCCTGCAGAAGGCAGGGAAAGAAAAAGGTGCTGGGTTATACTGGGGAGCTCACAAATCCCCTTGGGTCCAACACTGCACCAGCTCAAGGGAAACCGTCCAAGGTTAACGAAGGCTCAGGGCTGAAGGTGGCGTCGCCTGCCGTGACAAGAACGCGTCGGGCTGGGCCGTTCTGCGCGTGGATGTTTAAGAACAAAGCAGCTCTTATCACTTCTTTGGCTGCATGCCCAGGATGGGTAAAGATGGAAAAACTCCCTCCTGCGTTTTGCCGTGTACACAGGTAAAGCTGGGCGTTCACACAAGCCAGGCGCGTTGGCACAGCCCTGGCGGGGGTGCGGGGCGGGTCCTGCTGTGAGCAGGGGCTGGGCTAGACGCTGCCGGTCCCTCCAGCCCTTGTGCTCCACTTCGCTGAGATCAGGCAGCCGTGCTCACGCCACGTGCTTGGCGAAGAATCAGCAGCGCCGCTGGCAGGCTGGCCGGGGGCTCCCGCTCTGGGAACCGCGCTTGTGTCAGGTGCCAGGGGCGACAGCCAAGCGCAGGTCGAATGCTCTGCAGCCCCGGCCCACCTGTTTTACCACCAGCAGTGGGAGCACGGCACGGCACGGCCGGCCGGGCACCTTGGCTGTCCCGGGGATTGAACCTGCCAGGCTAGCTCTGTGCTGTCTGACATGCCCATGTCCGGAGCCACAGGCCCGGCTCTGGAACAGCTTCTGGGAGGCCCCCTCAGCGTGCCAGCCCCCCCGGGGTCCCGCTCGCTCCCTGGTGATCGGCCCTGTCCGGCAACGGCCGTGATTTCTTCCACTTGGACCAAAGTGCTCCCCGGTGCTCGGGCCAGTCCTGCATGCCTGTCTCTGCGGGGCGCGGAAACACAGCCTTGTGTTCGGCTGCACCTGTTCAAACCACCCTTTGGGGTATGACACAGCAGAGTTTTGTATCTGTACATACGTGTGACATTGCAGGAAACATGCTGTGACCCGTCCGTGCCCAGGGCAGCCACCTGAGAATGCCGAGGTCAGGGCAGGCTGTAAAAGGGGAGCAGATTCTCCCAGCACTGGTGGGTGGCACTGAAGTCAGACTTCCCAACCAGCCACAAACTGCACTTCTGAATCCCCACAGAAGCCAGTCCACAAATGCACACAGCCCCTTTACTGCATCTCAGCTCCTGTCTCCCAAATCAGCACCAGGTCCAGCAAAGAGACCAGTTATTTTAACTCTCTGCTCTTTGCTAAAAAGGTTCCCTCTGACCCCAAGGGGTCAGCCACAGCACCAGACCAATGTAAGTTTGGATCTTACCTAAAATACCACACTGCCAGCCAATCCTTTAGTAACTAAAACTAAAGGTTTATTATAAAAGGAAAGAAATAAACCATCAGAGAAATGTTAAAGGGTCAAAGCAAATCAGATACATGCAAATGACTGAAAGTCCATACACATCAGGTTTCTGGAAGAAATGTGGAGTTGCAGCTTGTACAGTTCCTCTGGTTCACAGTGAATAGATCCAGAGGCAGGTGTGTGTCAGTAACTGGACAGGAACAAAGACAAAATGGTTCCCCAGGTCTCTGCCCTACATACCCCTTGGCCCTGGCCATGCTGTTTGTGGAGTTTTACAGGAACAAAATGGAGTCCAGAGTCACAAGGGCGAGTTTTGGTGACTCATCAGGTGATGCTGGCTTCTTCCCTTGGGCCCTCTTGCATCCCTGAGCGTCTCAATGGGCCATCAAGCAGGCTGTTCTGCCGCCCTCTGTCTGGGGTGTGTCCCAGCCAGCACAATCTGACACACAGCTATCTCAGATACATCCATCACGTCCATTACACCCATCACACATGGACATAAACCTCATCGTCTGACTCAGCACGTTACACCTTTCTAACAGTACCTGACATGGCCTATCCCACATGGGTTGTTAGGGTTCGGACACGCTGACGTCACACAATATAACAAATGTGCCCCCCCCGCCCCAGTCCAGCCAGCGGGACCCATGCTACCACAACAGGAATGTTCAGGATGTCGTGAGCACTCCACAAACACCTGCCATGGCGACTTTGCACCCGACAACACACAGCTACACTGTCAGGGGATCACGAATGCTGCACAAATCACACGGTGCATGTGGGGTGCAGCGTGTCACACAGCAGCCCCCACGCAGCAGCCACCAGCCCCTCCTCAGCCCTTTGGTCTCCAGCTGCTCACAGCTGGCTGGCTCCCTGCCCAGGCGGGCCACGGTCGTTAGTTGCCAGGCGCCAAATGCCAAGGTAATTAGTGTGGCCCTTGTCTTCAGGACTCTCCATGGCAGGGGGGGCCCAGGCCCCAGATAACCGGGTGCCAGTCAAAGCCGTACCTCTGAGTCTCTGCACAGCGTGAACAACCCTTTCCCTCCACCAGAGCCAGTGCGGGTCACATCTCCTGCCTGGGGCTGGGCGGGGACCATCCCTCGGCCCCACTCACACCCTGGGCTCCGGTTACAGCCGGGCAGCCCACCTGAGAGTGCCCAGGGCAGGCCAGGCCGATTCTCCCAGCACCGGTGCATAACACGACAGTTCGATCCCCGCCCCGCCCTGCCCTGGCACAACTTGCTTCTGATTCCCCCGCCGGTTATCAAGAAGCTCAGAAAAGGAAATACACAGCCCCCGTTATCGCATTTCCGTCCCTGGCTCCCAGTCCAGCTGTTCTCCTGATCCCCCAAGCACCAGCCACGGTGCCAGACCAAGACTGGGTTGGATCCGACCCCAAATCCAGGCTGCCAGCCAACCCTTCCATATCGGAAGCTGACGGTTTGTCGTGAAAGGAAGGAGACGGCCAAGAAGCGAGACGTGGAATGATCAAAGCAGCAGAGACGTGCCAAGGCCTGTGAAGTGCACAGCTCGGGTTCCTGGCAGCACCGGTGAGTTTGCTGGCTGGCGACGTCCCTCGGGAGCACCTGAGGGGCTGCCACCGCTTTGTTCACAGCCTCGGGCTGAGCCGCTGAGCCGGGCTGGGAACCAGGACTGGAGACACACGCAGCTGCCTTTTATAGCCTTTGCCATGTGGCCTGTGCAGCCTTTGTCTCAAACACGCGCCCACAGCACATGGGCATGGAGCACATGGAGTCCCCTGGCCACAGCCCTCGGTGCAGCCCTGGCAGCTCTCCCCGGGCACTGTACAGCTGATTGCCTGTGACGGGCCCCAGGCGGGCTGGGCAGTGCAGTGTGGTGCGGTGCCAACCTGTCTGCGGGGCACCCAGAAACAGCTCTAGTCTGAGATACAGACCTACCACACACACTCACCTACCACACACACTCACCTATCACGAGTAGTGATCAATGGCTCCATGTCTAGCTGGCAGCCGGTCACAAGTGGAGTGCCCCAGGGGTCGGTCCTGGGGACGGTTTTGTTCAACATCTTCATCAATGATCTGGAGGATGGGGTAGATTGCACCCTCAGCAAGTTTGCGGATGACACTAAGCTGGGGGAGTGGTAGATACCCTGGAAGGTAGGGACAGGATACACAGTGACCTAAACAAACTGGAGAATTGGGCCAAAAGAAATCTGATGAGGTTCAACAAGGACAAGTGCAGAGTCCTGCACTTAGGAAGAAAGAATCCCATGCACAGCTATAGACTGGGGACCGACGAGCTGGGCAGCAGCTCTGCAGAAAAGGACCTGGGGGTAACAGTGGATAAAAAGCTGGATATGAGTCAGCAGTGTGCCCTGGTTGTCAAGAAGGCTAATGGCATATTGGGCTGCATTAGTAGGAGCATTGCCAGCAGGTCACGGGAAGTGATTATTCCCCTCTATTCGGCATTGGTGAGGCCGCATTTAGAATATTGTGTCCAGTTTTGGGCCCCCCACTACAAAAAGGATGTGGACAAGTTGGAGAGAGTCCAGCGGAGGGCAACCAAAATGATGAGGGGGCTGGAGCACAGGACTTATGAGGAGAGGCTGAGTGAACTGGGCTTGTTTAGTCTGCAAAAGAGAAGAGTGAGGGGGGATTTGATAGCGGCCTTTAACTACCTGAAAGGGGGTTCCAGGGAGGATGGGGCTAGGCTGTTCTCAGTGGTGGCAGATGACAGAACATGGAGCAACGGTCTCAAGTTGCAGGGCGGGAGGTCTAGGTTGGACATTAGGAAAAACTTGTTCACTAGGAGGGCGGTGAAGCACTGGAATGGGTTACCTAGGGAGGTGGGGGAATCTCCATCCTTAGAGGTTTTTAAGCTGAGGCTTGACAAAGCCCTGGCTGGGATGATATAGCTGAGGTTAGTCCTGCTCTGAGCAGGGTGTTGGGCTAGATACCTCCTGAGGTCCCTTTCAACTCTATGATTCTATGATCACACACACACACTCACCTATCACACTCACTCACACACACTTACCTATCACACACACACACACACACACTCACCTATCACACACACACATCACACACACACACTCACCTATCACAGACACATCACACACACTCACCTGTCAGACACACACTTATCACATTCACCTGTCACACTCACACACTCACCTATCACACACACTCACCTATCACACACATATATCACACTCCCATATCACCCACACACTCACCTATCACACGCACACACTCACATATCACACTCACCTATCACACACACACTCACCTATCACACTCACTACTTACAGTACAACGATGACACGTACCTAGAAAGAAGCGTATCATATTTGGCACATTATAACTTTCCCCCTGACACCGGCATGGCAGAGCTTCTAAGTGTAACCCTTCAGCCAGGCAGAGCCGGCAGCAGCCAGGGCCGGTGCTATATCGAGGGGTCCCTGTCAATGACACAACACCAAAGCGGCTCCAGCCCCCAGCCAGTCACTCGGAAATCACACACCATCCCCTGGGCGCCCCAAAGACAACACTTCCCCTCTCGCCAGCACAGAGTCTGAGTGCAGAAAGTAACCCTTTAATAACAGGAGGGCAGTAACACAGCCTGGCTTGGAACCCGGGCAAACAGAATTCATGACCTTGGTGAGCCAAGCCCACCCCAGAGCACAGGGCGTGTCCTGCGCCTGGCCCGCCTGGCTGCCCCTGCCCTGACCGGCGCAGCTGCAGTGTCCACCGCTCGGTCGGGCTCAGCCAGTCCCGCGCTGCAGGCTCCTGCCACGTCTGGGCCTTGCCCAGTCCCCACTCCCAGCGTCTCTCAGCACCACCCGCACCCGGCTCCCGCCGCTGGTCGTCAGTGGAGGTTTGTCAGTCCCTCTAGTGACGGGAAACCTGCTGACAGAGGCGCAGGGTCCCTGCTCACTGCGAGAGGAGCCGTTAACGCTGTGTGAGCAGCGGGAGGAGGCAGTCCCTGCATGTCTAGGGCAGTGCACGCTCAACACATCTCAGCCTCCCTGCTGCCCGTGCAGTGCCAGAACATCCGTCCGTCCGTCCGTCCGTCCGCCCGCCCGCCCGCCCCCTTGCTGGCTCTGTTTGGGTGCGAGTGAATTTTTCATGAGAACAGGCTGAGCCCAGACCTGCGGCCATCTGTTCCCACCGCCGAAGGGCACATTTCATTCCCTGCCGCTAACGCCGGCGGGACTTGTAACACAATCCCAGACACACTGACCACCTGGCGTGCTTCTGCACCATGCCGAGCCCTTACTTGTCCTCATGCAGACACGAAGCCGGTGCCACCCCCGACCGTGCTCACACACACCCATCGCCGGGTTGGCATGTTGGCATTCATAATACACTCACTCCTGTTTCATACCACGTCACACAGGTGTCTCCAGCTCAGCTCTTCCGCTGTGTTACCAGCCGGGGGAGGGGTGGGGGGGCCCACCTCGCTGCCAGCCCCCCCGGCACCTGCATTCTCAGCTCCCTCCCCGACCCCGCCCATCGGCCCCGCAGTCTCGGGCCGGAGCCGTGGGGGCACTCCAGCTAGTTACCGCGGCACCACAGAGGGGGAAACTGAGGCACACACAACATTCACCCAGAATGCTCCATCACACACAGAACGGACGACACTAAGCTGGGGGGAGTGGTAGATACCCTGCAAGGTAGGGATAGGATACAGAGTGACCTAAACAAACTGGAGGATTGGGCCAAAAGAAATCTAATGAGGTTCAACAAGGACAAGTGCAGAGTCCTCCACTTAGGAAGGAAGAATCCCATGCACAGCTATAGACTGGGGACCGACGAGCTGGGCAGCAGCTCTGCAGAAAAGGACCTGGGGGTAACGGTGGATAAAAAGCTGGATATGAGTCAGCAGTGTGCCCTGGTTGTCAAGAAGGCTAATGGAATATTGGGCTGCATTAGGAGGGGCATTGCCAGCAGGTCACGGGAAGTGATTATTCCCCTCTATTCGGCATTGGTGAGGCCGCATTTAGAATACTGTGTCCAGTTTTGGGCCCCCCACTACAAAAAAGATGTGGACAATTTGGAGAGAGTGCAGCGGAGGGCAACCAAAATGTAGGGGGCTGGAGCACAGGACTTATGAGGAGAGGCTGAGGGAACTGGGCTTGTTTAGTCTGCAAAAGAGAAGAGTGAGGGGGGATTTGATAGCGGCTTTTAACTACCTGAAAGGGGGTTCTAGGGAGGATGGGGCTAGGCTGTTCTCGGTGGTGGCAGATGACAGAACAAGGAGCAACGGTCTCAAGTTGCAGGGGGAGGTCTAGGTTGGACATTAGGAAAAAGTTTTTTACTAGGAGGGTGGTGAAGCACTGGAATGGGTTACCTAGGGAGGTGGTGGAATCTCCATCCTTACAGGTTTTTAAGCTGAGGCTTGACAAAGCCCTGGTTGGGATGATATAGCTGAGGTTAGTCCTGCTTTGAGCAGGGGGTTGGACTAGATGACCTCCTGAGGTCCCTTCCAACTCTAATATTCTATGATTCTATGATTCTATGAAAACGACAAGCACCGGCACCAAAACCAAACAGCAAAACACGGCAGCAGCACCCCGGAAAGAGGCATTTCCAGCCGCCGAGCGCGTGCGGCTGGCCCGGCCGGGGCCGGGCGTTAGTTCTCGGTTAGGGGCTGGCAGCCCTGAACTCACGCGCTGTGTGAACAGGAGGCTCCTCGGGACGTAGTTTCAGTGAGGGGGCAGGCCTGTGGGGAGGGCACCGGGCCGGCCCTTCACAACCGGCGGGGGGTGCAGGAGGCTGAGGGGCAGTTCCCCCGCGCCTCACGCTCCCCCACTGCAGGTACAGACTCCCCTCCCCAGGGCAGCTGGGGGGCAGCACCGGGACGTGGGGGGCGTGAGGCCTGGTGGAGGGGCGTAAATATAGGCTTGGTCCCCCGGGCGCCGCAGACCCTCCGTACGCCACTGGCGTCGCCACCGGCCCCGACGACCCGCGTGGGCCTGGCTGGCCGCGGTCTAGGGGGCTCGAGGAAAACGCCGTTCTCAGAAAGTCCGGACGTGCCGCGGAGGTCTGCGAAGGGCCAGGCCGGTCCATCGGGCTGGCAACAAATCAACATTGTACTTCACATCTTCTAGTTTCCCGTGTCGCTAACAACAAAAACAGCCCCCAGCCCGGCCTCCCGGACCCGGCGCCCCAGCGGCTGCCCGGCTCACCTGCCCCGAACTCCGACCCACGTCCGTTTACCGCTTTGGGTTGGCCTAGGAATAGCTTCTCCTGAAACCTATGGCCGTACCAGCAACGTGTAAGCGGGGGAATGGGCCCGCTATTGTGGGGAGCGTTCCTGGTTCACACACGGCCCCGGGGGAGTTGGCTGGCAACAGGATCTGAGTCCTCGCCCCCACACCCTTTACCCACAGGCTGGCCTGACCTCGAGGGCTCCCCACCCACTCTCCTGTGTGGTGGGGTCCCCGTAACCCCGACAAGGCTGGGCCAGGATCCCTGGGGCCGTACCCCCAATCTTGCCGTGGTCCCGTAGGGCAGGGGCGAGGGTGCCCCACGGCGGGCACTAACCCTGCACCGGGCGCGTCCCTGCCCCACTGATCAGTGCATGCAGTGCACAGCCACACAGCGTGTGACACACACACCAACCGCACAGCAGATACACACACACCAACCGCCCCTGGCCCTGCTCGGCCCCACACACGGCGCTGTGGGGTGTGAGATACACACACAGGGACGCCACGACACGGGGTGGGGCAAGCAGGGAGAGCCCCGCCAGCAGCCGCACACCCCCAGAGTCCCCTTCGCTCTGCCCCGCTGCTCACCGCGCCCGGCTCCAGACCAGCTCGCTCTGCTCCGGGCAGCTGTGCTTTGCTTTGCTCTCGGGGGTGCCCCTCTGCTCTGCTGCCGTGGGTCGGGTCGGGTCAGCTCGGCTCTGTCCAGTTTTTCTGTGCTGCTCTTCCAGCTGCTGGCTGCTTTGTCCTTAGCTCGGGTCAGTTCTGCCCCAGCCAGGCAGCTCCAGCTCACAGGGGGGCTGGGCTCCCCGCGGCTCCCTCGATGGCCTGTCGGCCCCGTCAGTCAGGCTGACCTGAGCTGGCCTCTCTCCACCGGCCCTGGGACTGTGTCTGCTCCGGAGATGGCCAGTCAAAAAGCCCCACTCAGTTTCAGTGAGGGGCTCACGGACCCTTACAAAGGCAAGCCCAGCGCTTAGACACGCACCAGAGCCGCGGGCAGACGACGGCTTTGTGACAGCTAAGCCCTGTCAAGCAGTGCATCCCTCTGCCTTTAAAAAGAAAGCCAGCAGCCGGCTGCTTTGCCGCGTAGCTCCAACACGTCCACACGTTTAACACGCGTGGAACTAACGTGTGTTTAAAAACCAACTGGGAAGCGACTGCGTGTTGGCCAAGGGGACTCTGCGCACGTGTGATCCCTTCGGGCCCCTTGTGAGGTGCCAGAAATCTGCTGTTCATTTCGGTGGGATAAAGGAGGAAGTGGTGAGGAAGTGGAGATGTTCTTGGGCTTTTCTCTGAGTGCTGGGTGTGTGCCTCAGTTTCCCCATATATTACTTGTGTGTGTCACTGATGGGACCCGGGGGTGTGGTCATTGCAGAGGCCACTAGATGGTGGATGGGCCCCCCCCAGCCACGTGTCTGCAGACCTGGCCAGGACCCCCTGCCCTGGGTCAGTGGCTGGGACAGGGGGTGGCCAAGAGGAGTGGCCACCTGGCCCAGGAAGGAGAGGAAGGACTGGCAGGGGCTGGGGGACGGGGCTGGGGGTGGCTGGGGGAAGGGGCCAGTCCCGGTGGGGCCCGGCGGGAGTTCCCCCGAGAACGGGGCTCTGCGGGGTCGCTGCTGTAACTCCTAGTTACGCTGCTGGCGAAGTCCTGCCGCGCTGTGAGCTGGGAGCTAATAACCCCGGCTCCGCGGGCTGGGAATCGCGCCTGGCTGCAGGTGCCGGCTCCAGGGGGACTGCCCGGGACCCATCCATGGGGGTCCCACAGGGGGAGCTCGGGCAGAGCGGGGGGCTGGACCCTGCGGGGCAGAGTCAGGAGGTGGCGGCACGGGTGTGGGGAGACCCGGGGGGGCAGACGCCGAGCGCTAGATCCTGCCTGGCTGCGCCCCGAGGGGTTCAAGGGCCCGGTCCTGGGGGACACGGTCACATGAGCCAAAGGTGCTAACCTGACCCAGTCAGTGCCCGCCATTAATCAGCGTCAAACAAGGGTCCGGATTTGGCGTAACGCTGAGCAAACAGACCTGTACAAACCCTTTTAACATAACAGCATAGGACCAGCCAGAGCGGGTCAGATCAAGGGTCCGTCTAGCCCAGTGTCCTGTCTGCCGATGGTGGCCAGTGCCGGGCCCTTCAGAGGGAACAAACAGAACAGGTAATCATCACGTGACCCATCCTGTCAGCCGCTCCCAGCCGCTGGCAAACAGCAATCCCTGCCTATCCTGGCTAATAGTCATTGATGGACCTGTCCTGCTGAACTGATCTGGTTCTGTTTTGAACCCCCTTATTGTCTTGGCCGTTACAACATCCTCTGGCAAGGAGTTCCTCAGGTTGACTGTGTGAAGAAATACTGTACTTCCTTTTGTTCCTTTTAAACCTGCTGCCTATTCATTTCATTGGGTGACCCCTAGTTCTTGTGTTATGAGAAGGAGTAAATAACACTGTCTTATTTACTTTCTCTACACCAGTCATGGTTTTATAGATCTCTGTCATATCCCCCTTAGTCGTCTCTTTTCCAAGCTGAAATGTCCCAGTGTTATTAATCTCTCCTCATAGGGAAGCTTTTCCAGACCCCTGATCATTTTTGTTACCCTTTTCTGTACCTTTTCCAATTCCAATATATCTTTTTTGAGATGGGGCGACCAGATCTGCATGCAGTATTCAAGTGGGCGTGCCATGGATTTATAAAGCTGCATTACGATATTTTCTGTCTTATGATGTATCCCTTTCCTAATGATTCCCAACAGTCTGTGAGCTTTTTTGACTGTCGCTGCACCTTGAGTGGATGTTTTCAGAGAACTATCCACACTGACTCCAAGATCTTTCTTGAGTGGTAACAGCTAACTCAGACCCCATCAGTTTATACGTGTAGCTGGGATTCTGTTTTCCAATGTGCATTACTTTGCATTTAGCAACATTGAAATGCATCTGCCATTTTGTTACCCAGTCACCCAGTTTTGTGAGATTCCCCCCAGTACATCTTCGCAGTCTGCTTTGGCCTTAACTATCTGGAGTAGTTTTGTATCATCTGCAAACATACCCCCCTTCCCCAGATCACTGATGAATTTATGAACCTCTGGTGAAAGGCGCCGCAAAGAAAGAAAACCACGGACAGCGTCTGAACTGCAAACGCTACCAAAGCTTTTATTGAACACAGCTCCTGCCCCTTCCCCGCTAGCTGGCGGTTTGGGAGGGACCCGCTGGGCGCGTCTGGTCGGTGGGGCACAGAGGCCAGCGCGGCCCTGAGAGAAACGCAGCGTCTGGCTCGGGGCCGAGTCTCCCTTGCTGCCTCCCTGCTGGGGGCACGGCCCAGCCCTGAGGTGCCCAGCCCCGCTGAGACCTGGCGAACTCGGCCCAGCCCCACTGAGACCTGGCGAACTCGGCACAGCCCCGCTGAGACCTGGCGAACTCGGCCCAGCCCGGGGCTGCTCAGGGCGTTGCTGTCAGCTGCCTCCTGTCCCCGGCTCCCAGCAGCACAGCAGGGTTGCCAGGTGTGGCTGGCTCAGCCTGGCTCCTGTTAGCAGGAGAGAGAAGGGGAAGGGAGGTGGGGGGCAGGGAAGCAATGCCTGACGTCTCCAGCCGGCCGGGGGGGGGGGGACGATGTCACATGGCTCCCCCCGGCCCAGGACGTCTTGGACCAGGGTGGGGACGGCCGGGGCCCCAGGGGACACGGCGGCGGGAGCCAGGGGGTGCAGCCCGTTGTTCTCCCCATGGCTCCTGACGGGCCCCAATGGCTGGCAGGCGGAGCCGCCCAGCCCCCGTCGGCTGGTCACCGGCTCGGCCGAGCTCCAGCGCCCCACGCCTGCCCCATCAGCTCTGGTCTCGGGCAGGGTCTTCCCGGCCCCGCAGAGCCAACCGCCCGGCTTCCCAGCCTCAGCCAGGCTGGCGGGGGCCAGCTGTCCATCCGTCTGTCCCGCTGCCTGTGTCTGTCCATCCGTCCGTTCACCGGCTCCCGGCTGCAGTTCTCCCCAGGACATTTGTTGTTCTCGGCGGTTGGGATGCTCACGGGCTCCCCTCACCGACCCAGCTGGGGTACGTCAGCATGTCTGGCTCTCATGACGGGCCTCTGGCCCCCCCGCCAGCCCGCCTCTGGCCCCCCAGCCAGCCCCCAGCCCTCCTCTGGCCCCCCAGTCACCCACTGTCCCTCCTCCGGTCCCCCAGCCAGCCCCCCGAACCCTCTGGCCAGCCTGTGACCCTGCCCCCCACCCCCGCCCCGGTCAGCCATGAACCCCTTAGCCCCCAGAACTGGCAGTACGAAGTCCGTGGGAGCCGGAGTCCTGCAGATGGGTCAGAACCGGATCCCCGAACCGGCCTCTTTCCCTGGGGTGGGGAGGCGTGGGAGGGAGCTGTGGGGCTGGGCTCAGCCCTAGGGGCGGGTGTCCCGGGGGGTCTGGTCCAGCTGGTGGGGGTGATCCCCGGCGGCTGCTGACTGCGACCCATTAGCCCTTCGCTGGCTCTCCGCCCCCCCAGGCCTGTTCTGCTCTGGGAGCTGCTCTGCTGGGCTGGGGGGCCAGGGCCAGGGGTCGGCAGGGGCAGCCCCGGCCCCACCCTGGCCCTCGTTGCTCAGGGGCCGGCCCAGCCCCGCGTCTGCCACTCCAGCCGCTCGATGCGCAGCGCCAGCTTGAAGGCGCTGGACTCCAGCTCGGCCAGCAGGCGGGCGACCTGGGTCTGCAGAGCGTCCAGGGCGTCCGCCGCGGCCCCCACGCGCCGCGCCAGCTCCTGCTGCTGCACCGCCTCTGCCGCCTCGGCGCTCTCGTCCAGCTTGTTCATCCGCAGCAGGATCTCGCGGCCCTTGGCCTCCAGCATGGCCTGGGCGCTGGGGAACTCGGCCAGCACCTGCTGCAGGTCCTCCTTGGACAGGCAGAACAGGTCCGAGTAGCCGATGCTTTTGATGTTGGCCGTGCGCCGGTTCCCGGACTTGTTACCTGGGGAGACGGGACGTGCTGGGACCGTGGGAGGGGGGCAGCCCGGCGAGACCCCGACACCCCACCTCGGTCTGGCCTGGTCAGCCCAGGGAGCCCCCATCAACCTGCCCGGCCCGGCCCGGCCCGGCCCGGAGAGCTGTGACCGGGGGGACTTGTCAGTAATATTTGTATGAACCCTGGGTGTGCCTCAGTTTCCCTCTCTGCTTTGCATGGCGACCCAGCGAGGGGGGGTAGGTCTGTTTGCGGGGCAGGGGGCAGCGCAGGATGGGGCGTGGGGTCCCCTCGCTGTTGGGCGCAGGGGCCGTGGCTGGATCCCGCTGAGACCCCCCCCATGTCACGGGGAGCCAGCTCTGCACGGGGGGTTGTGTCTGTGTCCCTGGCGCTGGGCAGACGCACGCCCCCGACGGTCCTGGCGCCGGCGTGGCAGGTTTGGGCCGGCTCCGCGGGCTCCCTGGCGCTGGGCTCGGACTCCAGGCGGGCCCGGAGCCCTTGGCAGGCGGTCGGTGCGATGGCAGCCCGGGCGTGCGGGAAGGGGGGGCTGCGGGAAGCAGCCCCTGTGACCGGGCCTCGTGTGATGCTAGCGACAGTGGGTGTGAAGTGGGGCTGGGGAAGAGGCGTTTACACGGTGCCGGTCTCTGTTCGGCGCGTCTCGGCCAAGGTTTGATTTCCAGCCCTAGGCTGAGCGCTGGCCAAACACTGAGCTGCGAGGCTGCCCCGGTGCCAGCGGGAGGCTGGCGAGCGAGAGGGGGCAGATGTCGCCGCGGGCTGGACTCGGCCGACTTAGATCCGGGCAGCGAAAACGCCGGCTGAGTCGAGAAACACCCTGAGCTTCGGGACCCGGGAGCGTCTGTGGGGACTGGTCCCCTGTGCCCATGCTGGGGAGTCAGTGCGAGGTCAGGCGGGGCAGAGCCGGGGCAGTGGGGCTGGGCCAATGGGGGCCGCGGGTCAGAGGCAGAGCCGGGGAGCGCAGAGCTGGGATAACAGGGGCCGTGGGTCAGTTCGGGGCAGCGGGGCTGGGCCGGTGGGGCCCGCGGGTGGGAGGTAGACCCAGGGAAATGGGGCTGAGCACCGGGGGGCCGCGGGCGGGGCGGGGCAGGGCAGGGCCGTTACCCCTGATGTTGATGATGCTGATCTCCCCGAAGTAGAGCCCCTCGCCCAGCACGGCGTACTGGGTCCGGCCGTCGTCGCCCACCACGGCCAGCTGGCCCTCGCGGATGAAGTACATCTCGCGCCCCACGTCGCCCTTCCGGCAGACGTACTCGCCCGGGCTGTAGACCTGGGGCCGCAGCTTGAGCACCAGCTCCTCCAGCAGGCTCTGCTCGCAGCTCTGGAAGAGCTGCACCTTGCGCAGGGTGGGTAGGTGCACGCTGACGGCCACCTCGGCCCGCAGCCGCTCGGGCAGGTGCTGCAGGATCTGCAGCTCGTTGGTCATCTTGCGGTTCATGCGCAGGTGCTGGTGCCAGCGGGTCACCTGGCGCTCCAGCCGCCGGCCCGCCCGCTGCAGCCGCAGGTAGGCCTTGACCCGGTCGCCGTCGGGGTAGAAGGCGGCCTCGGCCGTGCTGAGGGTGCGGATGACGGAGCTCATGCCGCCCATGATGGTGGCGAAGCCCATGACGGCCAGCAGCAGGCCGGCGGCCATGAAGAGGAACTCCTCCTGCCGCCGCGGGGCCGGCGTGTCGCCCACGGTGGTGAGGATGAGGGTGGAGAAGTAGAAGCTGTAGAGGTACTGGCGGCGCGGGTGGGCGAAGCCGGGCTGGCTGTGGTTGGGGTACACCCAGTCGTCGGCCCCGTAGCCGATGGCCCCCGAGAGCGCGAAGTAGCCGCAGCTGCTCCAGTGGATGGTGACGAAGACGTAGAGCATCAGCTTGGCGATGCGGAAGGCGTGGGGGTAGCTGGTGCGCGTCTCCCGCCGGTCGAAGGCCTCCAGCAGGCGCGGCGTGCGCAGCAGGCGGTTGGCCCGCACGGCCGGCACGTGGGGGCCCAGCCGCAGGTACAGCAGGTCGGTGGGCAGCACCGAGGCCAGGTCCCAGAGCAGGCGCGCCGAGCGCCGGCAGCACCGCGAGATGCGGGCCCGGTCCCGGATCAGGATGCCCTGCTCCAGGAACCCTGCCGGCGGGGAGGCAAGCGGGCGGGGCTGAGCAGCGGGGCCAGCGCTGGCTGGGGCCCCCCTGAGGCCAGAACTCCTGAGGGAGGAAAGGGGGCGCCCTGGGGCTGGGGCTCCTGGGGTCAGTATTCACCACTGGGGCCCCCCCACCGCTGGGCTGCACGCTGGGGAGCTGCTCCTGGGACACCCCAGCCCCCAGGAGCTGCCAGCCCCACCCAGCAGCAGGATGGGGGGAGGGGGGTGTCCTGTCTCTGCTGGGGCTGCCTGCCGTGGGACGTGATCCATACACCGGGCGCTGCCCGCGGGGCGCTGGGAGCTGGGCCGTGGTGCCCAGGAGAGCGGCCTGCCCTGGGGCCGAGCTGTGTGGGGGGAGCTGCTGGGCTGCCAGCCCCCGGCTGCCCCAACTGCCCCGCCGGTGGAGCTGGGTCGCCCCAGAGCCTGGCTCCTCTCTGCAGACTGGTCTCTGCCCCGACACTTCCCTTGCTGGTGGGGCCAGGGGGAGGGGGAAGCAGGGGATGGTTGGGGGGCCGGTCGGCGGGCGGGAAGCAGGAGCTGGCGGGGGGCCTGGCGGTGAGCAGGTCAGCGGGCAGGGGGTGCCGGGGGCGTGGTGGGGGGCGGCCCGGGGCGGCGGGGGGCGGTTTGGTGGGGGGGGGTGGTGGGGGGCCCCGGGGCGGGTCGGCGGGCGGGGGGCCGGCGGGGGGCGTGCTGGGGGGCAGGGGTGCCCGGGGGGGTCGGCGGGCAGGGGTGCCGGGGCCGGCACTCACCGGTGTGGAAGCGCACCACGATGTCCAGGAGGTAGAGCAGGTCACTCAGGTAATCCAGGGCCAGCCAGACGGGCAGGTTCTGCTGCTGCACGTCGGGGAAGCAGGACCTGAGGGGGCCGGGCCCAGCGCGTCACCTGCTGCCCGGGCTGCCCCGCACGGTTCCCCCCTCCAGGCCGCGGCCCCCAGCCGGGCCGGTCCCCGCCAGAGCCGGTTCCAGGGACGTCCTGCGACCGCGCTGGGCACAGGTGTCTCCTTCGCTTCCTGGCCTGCCCGGCCCCGCCCTGCCCGGGGGGCTGCATCCGGGGCAGGCCCCAGAGAGGATGGCCGGCCGGGGACTAGGGCTCAGCAGAGCGGGCGTCGGCGCCCACTGGATCCCCGATGCCTTGAGCCCGGGGGCCTGGCCCGTCCCACCAGCCCACCGCAGCCCTGCCCTGCTCTAGGGGTCAAAGGGGGGGAGGCTCAGACCCACGGTGCCGGGGCCAGAGACGGATAAAGGCCCCTGACCCGGGAGTGGCAGGGAACTGGCCCCCCCAAGCTGCTCGTGCACCCCTTAGTCAGCCAAACCCCTGAACTCAGCCGAGCCGGTGCCGCTCACCCCGCGTTTCCCAGCCACGGCTGCGGACAGGCCTTGGCGCCCGGCCTGGAGATGCAGCCACCTCTGGGCTGGAGCGCAGCAGCGGTTAGCTGTGCACGGCGGCTTGGGCCAGGCTGGGAAGCAGAGCCAGGACTCCTGGGTCCAGCCGCATCCCTCTGGGCGGGTCCTTGTCTGCCTCGTCCACAGCGGGTGACGCTGAGCCCCCTCCCCGGGGCACCCGGGGCTGGAGAGGGACAGCGGGGCTGGGGGGCCCGTCAGAGCCTGATCCCCTGGGTCCCAGGGCTGCCCCCCTGGCCCGTCCCCCCCGTCTCCCCCGCCACACCCACCTGAGGATGAGGATGATCCAGTTGTACATGATGGGAACCACCATGACGTTGAGCCAGTAGTAGAACTGATCCCCCGCGGGGTCCAGGACCCAGGTCCTTGGGGTGCTGCCGGGGGGAGGGCAGTGAGCGCGCGGGCGTTAGCTGGGGGGTGACCCACAGAGAGGGGCTGGGGGGCAGGGCAGCTGAGTCTGGGGCTGGGCTCCGTACCGTGCCCGGTGGGTCCACCTGCCTGCAGGCAGGCGGTCAATGCAGAGGCGGAGGCAGGGATGGCTCTCTGTGGACATGCCCTCCCAGCCCCGGGCACGGACCCCCCCTGGCCTGCCCCCCGGCGCTGCCCCGGCTCCGATCCAGGCCTGGCTGCCTCGGTCTCCCGTGCCCGCCCCACCCCGCCCCCCGCGATGCAGGGCCGGCAGCCAGGCGCCCATAAACAGGCCGGCAAAGGCCCCGGCCCCACGCACGGCCATGGGGCTGGGTTCCCGCTGCCCCGAGGGCCAATTCCCTGCGACTCGGCCTGACTCCCCGGCCCTGCACCCTTCGGCATCACCCCCCAGGACCAGCCCCGGGGCCCGCTGAGGCCTGGGACGCCAGGGAGCCCTGCCCCCACTCACCCCTCCGTGGGCCCGGTGCCTGTGCTGGGCTGCCCGGTGCTGATGAGCCCCTGCTTGCCCTCCTGGGGCCGGGCTCGGGGCTGGATCAGGCGCCTCATCCTGGCTGCCCCCGGGCACGGGGCTGGGCCGGCCTGTCCCTGCGCTGGGCCCGTCCAAGCAGCGGCTCCTCCGGCTTCGGGAGCTCGGGATGGATCTTAGCAACCGCGCGGGGTCCCGCGGGGCAGCCGCACACCTGAGCCCGGAGCCTGTGAAACTAAAGGCTGCAATGAGCGCTGGTGCCAGCTGTAATGGCTGCCCGGGGGAGGGCACGCTCCGGGAAGCGGCTGGCAGGGGCGGGCCGCTCTAGGAGCCACGCCAGGGCCCCCAGCGAGGGGAGAGTGCCAGGCTGGCGGGGTTACCTCCCCCCGGCCCTGCTGCCGGCTGGATCCCCCAGGCAGGGGCTCACTGGGACCACGCGGGCATTTGCTGCCAGGCTTTGATGGTGCTGATGCGTGCCTCAGTTTCCCCACTGTACTTTGCTGCCCGGTGGGTGCGAAGGGGTTAAACAGCTGCTTGTGGGGCAGGGCTGTCACCTGACTGCCTGGGGAGCCGGGCCTGTCTGAGACCCGCGCAGAGCAGATCGCATCGGGAGGATCTCTGCCACTGCCGCGTGTCCCCAGGAATCTCCGCAAAGGGGCCGTGACTGTGGTGGGGGGCTCAGAGCTTGTGGGAGACACATGGCGCAGCCGCTCTCCCGTGGGACTGACGGAGCGAGGAGGGGAGCCCGGCCTAGGAAAGCTTCCAGGGCCCATGGCTGGGGGGCGCTGGCTGGCCCAGGGGATGATGCTTTAACCGAAGCGCTGCTTTGCAGAAGCTGCAGCCAGCACGGCAGAGCCCGGCTGGGCGGGTGGGTCCCCGCAGAGGGGGCCTGTCTCAGCTGGATGCGCTGGGCAGAGCTCAGGGTGTGACCAGGAGGGCTGGGGCCCAGAGGCTCCATCTCACAGGCAGTGAGGCTGTGAGGGCTGCCCCGGAGGGAGAATGGGACCTCTGGGGGTCTGGTGCATTGAAAAGTTCCTCCCATAAACTGTTTAAAAGCTGGGGTGTAGCACAGATCCTGCAGATCCAAGACTATCCCTAACCCCACCCAGATAGAAAGGAGGTAGGAGAGGCCCGGTGGGAAAAGAGGATCCAAGGTGTGGGCTGAGCAGGCTGGGGGAGGAGCCCTGGAAGGAGGTTTGTGAGTGCCTTGGGCCGGCATATCCCTCACCACGCTACCAGCGCCAGCTGGGGGCCTCGGGCCCTGGGCAGGGGAGCTGGCCCCGAGGAGCTGGGGGAACGGCTGAAGCCAGGCAGGGGAACTGGGCCGGTAGTGATAACTGGGCCTACAAACATACCCGAGTTGTGAGCTCAGCTGTGAGACTGGAGGGAAGGTTCAGAGAGCGTCACAACAAACAATAACAAGAAACAATGCTGGGCAACGGTCCAACAGCCAGCCGGACGGAGAGAGAGCCAGACTGACAGCCAGCCGGACGGAGAGACAGCCGGACGGAGAGACAGTCAGACTGACAGCCAGCCGGACGGAGAGACAGCCAGCCAGCCAGATGGAGAGACAGCTGGACAGATAGCTGGGTGGAGAAACAGGCAGACTGACAACCAGCCAGATGGCGAGACAGACAGCCAGACAGCCGGATGGCGAGACAGCCGGACAGAGAGACAGCTGGATGGCAAGACAGACAGCCATATGGAGAGACAGCCAGCCAGCCAGCCAGATGGGGACAGCTGGCTGACGAGACAGCCAGCCTGGCGAGGCCCGGGGCAAGGCTCGGGTGCGGGTGGCGCTGCGGGGCTGGGTGAAGACCCTGCCGGGTGATCAGAATTGGGGCGCTGGAACTTGGCCGCGCTGGTGCCCAGCCAATGCGGGGCCGGGTGGCTCTGCTGCTGCGGCCCTCGAAGAAGACTGGAGCGAGCTGCCCCACCGGGGCTCTGCTCTGCCCCGTGTCTCCTGGCTCCCCAGGCTGCCTGTGGACGGCCTGGCCGGGCGGGGCCAGGGAGACAGACCCAGCTGCCATCGCCACCTCCACCAGCTGCTGCGGGATCCAACCACCACCTGGGATGGGAGCCTGTGTCCTCCCCCCGGCCCCCATGTGTCCATTTCCTCCCTCTCTGCCCCCCCTTTTCCCTCCTGGCTAACAGGATCCTGGCTGAACCGGCCACACCTGGCTACCCTGCCGCGCTGCTGGGAGCCGGGGACAGGAGGCAGCTGACAGCAACGCTCTAAGCATCCCCGGGCTGGGCCGAGTTCGCCAGGTCTCAGCGGGGCTAGGCCGAGTTCTCCAGGTCTCAGCGGGGCTGGGCCGAGTTCGCCAGGTCTCAGCGGGGCTGGGCTGAGTTCGCCAGGTCTCAGCACGGAGGAGCAGGGCGACGGCCCCAGCTTCGCAACAATCTCGGTGTGAGCCACCCCCAAGCTGGGCAAACAGATCCGATGCAGACGCCTGGTTCGGTTGTGTCAGTGAGAGAGAGGCAGAGACTTTCCCTTTGCTGTTACGATAATGGCGCTGTGCTGTTTAGTGGGGCGTAGGTGGAGTCCACCTCGAAGTGAGCTCGTTCCTGAAACTTGCACTATTGAACCTGAAATATCTTGGTGAATTCTGTGTGTGTGTGTGTGTGTGTGTGTGTGTGTGTGTGTGTGTGTGTGTGTGTGTGTGTGTGTGTGTGTGTGTGTGTGTGTGTGTGTGTGTGTGTGTGTGTGTGTGTGTGTGTGTGTGTGTGTGTGTGTGTGTGTGTGTGTGCGCGCGCGCGCGCAGGGCGTAGAAAGACACCAACTTAAACTGCTCTGACAACAGACAGGGGAGTGAAGACACCGACTGCCCCATCCTGAGACTAGTCCTGCCTGCACTTAGCTGGTGATCAACAGCTGTCCTGACCCTGGGGGCAGCCTGACACAGCCCGCCAGAGCCTGACAGGACAGCAGCGAGTGTAACAGGTGGGTAAAAACCTGGAAACTTTGGGTCTCATTCTGCAATTGTCATCTGGAGCATCGGATTCACGACTGACAGAGGCCCGGCTCCCTCCTCGTGCCCAGCCCCGTTGGCCACTAGGCTGGATCGAGCAACACACAAAGGGCTGGTCATTACATCACAGCAGCTGGCAGAACTTCCTGGGTGTGGCTGTGTGTGGCTGTGACGGCTTTGACGTGTGCAATAAACGCGGTGTGTAGCCTGGTCCCCCTGGCTAAGATCCTGCAAGTCTTTGCTTTTGCAGGTATCACATCTGGGAGACCCCCTCAGTGCGCCAGCCCCCCGAGGGGCCCCGGGTGAGCCATATGGCTTCCCTGCCCCCTCAGACCGGAGCTCGGGGCCTGCACCCCCCGCAACCCGGCCAGCGAAGCCTACAGCGACAGAGCACGTCGGCAGGAATCCCAGCCAGCGCAGGCACCGCTGGTTTATCTGTCAGCGGGCATGCGGCAGGCAGCCTGTGGCTGGCCAAGCCAGGGTCCATCCTGGTCCGCACAGAGCCCCAAGCCCCATCCCTTCACCCCTGTCCACACTCAACCCCCGCACGAGGGCTTTCCCTCCAGGGATGTGGCCGCAGGCTGGGTGGGGGGAGGGGTGGGGAACGTGTGGGGGATGTCTGAGCCCTGGGCAAGGGGAGACAGGGTGTCTGGTCCTGAGGTGGGGGGTGACTTCAGATCCTGCAAGAGGAAGGCTGGGCTGTAGGGTCCCGGGGGCGGGGGGCTGGGCTGCGGGGTCCTGGCAGATGTGGGGCTGGGCTGTGGGGGAGTCTGGAAGCAGGGCCTGCCGTGGAGCTGGTTTGCAGACAAGCGAGGGAGCAGGTGGGAGCAGCCGGCCAGGCCCAGCAAGGGGCGGCAGGTCAGTGGTCGCTCCTGTTTGAAGCACCTGGGCTAGACCCTGCTCCTGCCTCCCCCTATTCCCAGCCCAGCTCCTGCCCCTCGCTCTGCCCCCCTTCCAACCCTGCTCCCCCTCCTTCCTTCCCAGCCCTGCTCCAGGTTACCTGGCTCCCATCCTGGACTCTGATTCCTGGCTACCTGGCTGAGTCAGCAGTGTGCCCTGGTTGCCAAGAAGGCTAACGGCATATTGGGCTGCATTAGTAGGAGCATTGCCAGCAGATCACGGGAAGTGATTATTCCCATCTATTCGGCATTGGTGAGGCTGCATTTAGAATATTGTGTCCAGTTTTGGGCCCCCCACTACAAAAAGGAGGGCAACAAAAATGATGAGGGGGCTGGAGCACAAGACTTATGAGGAGAGGCTGAGGGAACTGGGCTTGTTTAGTCTGCAAAAGAGAAGAGTGAGGGGGGATTTGATAGCAGCCTTTAACTACCTGAAAGGGGGTTCCAGGGAGGATGGGGCTAGGCTGTTCTCGGTGGTGGCAGATGACAGAACAAGGAGCAATGGTCTCAAGTTGCAGTGGGGGAGGTCTAGGTTGGACATTAGGAAAAAGTTTGTCCCTAGGAGGGTGGTGAAGCACTGGAATGGGTTACCTAGGGAGGTGGGGGAATCGCCATCCTTAGAGGTGTTTAAGGTCCGGCTTGACCAAGCCCTGGCTGGGATGATTTAGTTGGGGCTGGTCCTGCTCTGAGCAGGGGTTGGACTAGATACCTCCTGGGTCCCTTCCAACCCTCGTCTTCTCAGATTGTATCAACTCCTGCTATAACCACTAGGCCTGACCACCCTGCCCTGGCCATGGGAGCTGGCACCTGTGCTTCGTGGGGAGGGGGCTGTCACGTAGCCACAGGCCCTGCCGCCCCCCAGCTCTTACATGGGCCCCTCACTCAGCGGGCCAGACCCCCCAGGTCCCGCTCTCCCTCCGGGGCAGACACGCGGCCTCCCCGACGGAGCCTCTGGGCTCCAGCCTCCCGGCCTGTGCTGTGCCCGGTGCTGCAGCCAGGCCGGGCCGGGGGAGACCCACGCACCCAGCCGCCGGGCCGGCCCCCGCAGGTTTGTCAGTCGCCTGCAGCCAGCAGAGCAGCAAGGAGCACCCAGCACCCCCGTGGGCCACGCTGCCCTGCCCGGCTCGCCGGGCCCTGTGCCCCTCGTGCGGCTGGGACACGGGGGTGCGGTGGGGACAGCGGGGGATGGGGGGCAGGCTGGGGGGGATGAGGGCAGGCTGGGGGATACGGGGGGCTGGGGGATGCATGGGGCTGGGGCTGGGGGGCGCCGGGGGGCAGGATGCAGACATGGGGGGCTGGGGTGCAGTGGGGGTCATGGGGGGCTGGGGGATGCATGGGGGGCGGGGGGGGCTGCGGCTGGCAGACAGGGCAGGGGGCAGGCTGGGGGGCAGGGGGGGCTGTGGCGGGGGGACAGGGGGAGGCACGGGGGGGGGGGACGCGAGGACGGGCGGGGCGGGGTGGGATCAGGCCGCCCCCACGTGGAGAGAAGTGCTGCCCCGCCCTGGCCAATGGGAGCGGAGGGGGGCGTGGCCCGGTGCTCGCCGCGGCCAATGAGCGGCTGCCTCCAGGTGACTGCGGCAGGCGGGCCCCGCCCCGCGGCGGGGAGTGGGCGGGGCCCGGCCGGGCGGGGCCCCCGCAGGCGGCGGCGGCAAGATGGCGGCGGCTGGAGCGGGGGATGGGCCGGGCCGGGCCGGTGAGCGCGGGCGGGCGGGGCGCGTCCCCGGGGGGCACGGGAGGGGGAGGGGCGCTGCCGGAGCCGCCCCCGGTACCGGCCCGGTTCGGTACCGCCGGGCACGGGGCTAGCGCGGCGCGGCGCGGGCGGGGCCGCGAGGGGGCGGGCGGGGCCCGGTTCGGTCCGGTCCGGTCCGGTCCGGCCCGGTTCGGGGCGGTCCGTGGGTCCGTGCAGCCCTGTCCCCGCCGCGGCGCCCGGCCACGATCCCGGGTGTCCCGCCCGGCCCGGAGGTGCCCGGTGCCCAGGCCGGGCGGGGTGTCCCGGGTCCGGTCCGGTCCGTCCCGGCCCGTCCCGGCGGTGCCTGTGCTCGGGGCTCGCCTCTGCCCGCGGCCGTGGGGCGCCTGCCCCGGCTCGGGCCTCCCCGCGCGGGGCCGAGGGGCTGCGCTGCTGGCAGGACAGCGCCGAGCACCGCGCGCCGGCCGGCCGGCCCGGCGCTGACCCCGAGCGGGGCGGGGCGGGGGGTCCCGTCTCTCTGCGGGGCGGCGATGGCTGGGCCCTGCGGGGTCACTCTCCTTCCCACAGCGAGGGGCCAGGCCGGGAGGCGGATTGGCAGCCCCGGGCACACGCCAGCCTGGCCCGGCCCCGCCACCCGCCCGCGGGGCTCGGCCGCTCTCCGGGGCAGGGGGCCGTGGCTGGGCCCCGGGAGCTGCGGCCTGTTCGGTCCTAGTGGCCAGGGTCCGGCCGGCCCACGGAGCGTTGTGCGGGTCCAGCCCGCGGGCCGCGCTGGTACCGGTCAGCCGCTGTCTGCTGTGGGGCTGACCCCTGGCCTGGCCGTGCTGGAGCCCCACACGGTCTCACTGCCCTGCAGCTGCGCGACCTTGGGGTCCGGGTCCGGAGGTTGGCTCCCGGAGTTGGGGGTGACCCGCTGTGCTGGGCGGTTGGACCTCGGGCAGTCTGCTCTGCCCGCCGTGGGCCTGGCGCCACATTCGCTCGGCCCCGAGGGCTGCCCCCGGTTCTGCCAGGGCCCAGTGGATCTGGGAGTCACCCCGTGTTTGCGGGAACGGCTGGGCTTCCCGGCACGGCCCCCGGCGCCCCCCGCCTCTCTCCTCTGCCCGGGTTGAAGGTTTGCCAGAGGTCAGCTCTGCCGGAGGTCAGCTCTGCCGGCCGGGGCGCTGGCGCTGGGAGCCCCGGTGCCC
Organism: Emydura macquarii macquarii; assembly: GCF_026122565.2. NCBI lineage: Eukaryota > Metazoa > Chordata > Testudines > Chelidae > Emydura > Emydura macquarii. The sequence continues at coordinate 96,877 of NW_027132798.1, read as the reverse complement.
TGCGGTTCCTGCTGCATTCAGCGGCTGAGCCGTTCCGGGCAGGCTGGCGTCAAACCTCCCAGGCCGTCTCCGCGCCCCGGCCCTGCAGCGCTGGGAATGGGTCAGAGTCGCCCGGCGTGAGGCCAAGGCTGCGCTCGCCCTGCTCTGGGAGCGCTCTGCGCTCCTTCCCCCCACTGAAGAGCTGAGCGCCCCAGCCCCCTTGGCTGGAGGTCCTGGCCTCTCCCCGGCGCTGGACTCGCTCGGGGCGGGGGCGCTAAGCAGTGCCGTCGGGGTGCTCGCCAAGAGGCGGCGGGAGCGCTTCCGAACCCCTCTGTCTCTCGGGTGCTGCGGGCCGGGCGTGGCCGGAAGGGCTTTGGCTGTGCGTGGCGGGCGGGCGCGGCCGGTGGCCGAGAGCAGCCTGGTCCGGGACAGCCCCGCGGGGCGGTTCTGTGCGCTGGGCGCTCGCAGGGGGGCCGTGGCTGTGGGGAGTCAAACCTGCCGGCGGAGTGGGCAGTGCTGGGGGGCTGGGGGCATTGCCTGGCAGCGGGAGAGGGCGTGCTGGCCGCAGGCTGGGTGCTCGGCTCGGATCGGTGGGTTGCCGTGACAAACCTTCCGGCAGCTGGGGCGGCAGGTGGGGCTTGCCCCCATTTTACAAGCTGTTCTCTTAGGGGGGGCGCTGCACTCGGAACCAAGGAGCCAACCCGTGCCTCAGTTTCCCTGCCGGTGTTGTGCCCAGGCCTGCAGCGCGGTTCAGGGGCAGAGCCGGAACGGGAGGCCGGCACTTCCCGGGAGCTGTGCCTGCTCTGTGCGGGCGCGCTGGGGTCGCTCTAGCTTGCTAGTGCGACGGCAGCGGCGGGGGAGCGGGGGGCTCGTGGGCTGGGGCTGTGCCGCGCGCTCCATCCCGTCACTTGCTCCCGCGTTCCTGGCAGGGCCAGTCGCCGGCCGGGACCGAGGTGGCTTCACTTGGGGGGGGAAGGTACATTTACTGGGGCCCGGAGGCTGCGACCCCCATTGCCATGAGAGAGAATGTTTTCCTGGCCGTGAGGCTGTGTCTGGGAAGGGGGGCCGGGGGTGTGGGAGGGCCCTGCCGTGGGGCCCAGTCTGGGGTGAGCGGCGTGAGCAGAGGCTGGGTGTCGCTGGGCTGTGCGGGTGGGCGTGTGCCCGGCGGCTGGGCTCTGCGGCGTCTCTGCCAGGCCTCGCTCGGGGTGTGAGCAGCGTGCGTCCCTGCCCTGGCTGGTGCTCGGAGCTGGGCAGCAGCGGGATCCCGGCTGGGGCTGGGGAAGCGGCAAGATGGGGGCGTGTGGGGCAGCCCCTGGCAGCGGGGCGGCGGTGGTGCTGAACCCTGCCCCACCCCTCCCTCCCCTGGAGGAGGAAGTGGATCGCTGCGCGCTGCCTCAGTTTCTCCATCTGCCGTGGGGGATCCCCCCCGTCGAGCTGGCAGGCGCTGTGGGCGTGCGAAGCGTCGCTCTCCGGGCTGGGCACGCTGCGTTGCCATAGCTCCCTGCCCGCGCGCCGCGCTTGCTGCTGCCTGCTCCCTGCCCGCGCGCTGTCAGCCTGCTCTGCCGGGGGAACTGGCGCGCTGGCATCTGCCCACTGCTGACTGGGCGCCGGGAGGGGCTCTGCCGCTTGCAGGGGGTGGGTGCCCCCGCCCAGCCTGCTCTGAGGAAGGGGCGCTGGGTGGTAGCTGCGTCCGGGCCGGGACGCCAGGTGCGGGCGGTGCCAGCGGGCCGGCCCTGGGGACTGTCGCTGGTGGCGGAGAGGCACAAACCGGTGTCTAGCTCCTGGGGACGCATTCTGTGGGGACGCTGCCTGGGGCTGCAGCTGCCAGGAACTGGGGCAGTGACACGCCAGCGCCTGCCCGGGCTCCCCAACGGCCTCTGCGGGTAGCCCAGCACGTGGGGCCAGCTGTGCCCGGCGGGCTCGTCCAGCGCTGTCTGCATGGCCCTGTCTCGCGCGCCCGCCCTGCCGTGGCTGCCCCGAGGAGCCCGGTGTGTGTTGCAGCTGGCTCTGGGGCGTCTCCTGGATTTCAGCCCAGTCCCACTGGGGTCAGGTGCCTGCCTTGGCTCTGCTCTGCCCTGCCGAGGAGAGCGTCTGGGTGGGGCTGGCTGGCCCAGAGGTGTGGGGCACTGGCCCTGCCTGGCTCTGGGACGATGGCATGTTCAGCCGTGCCCGCTCTGGGGCAGTGGGCGAGGGCCTGCACTCCCCGGGCGGGGTGGGCCGGGCGTACCCACTGCAGGGGGCGGGAGGCCCTGCCTGGCCCAGCCCAGGGCTGGCTCGGCGCCGAGCTGGAGGCGGGGCGGCCTGGGGCAGCTTGTGGCGGGCCTGGCTGGGGATGCGGGTGTGCGTGTCGGGTCCTGCCCCGGGATCCCAGCGTCAGAGCTGCATGGCGAGCTGGGCCTGGCCCCCCGGCCCTCTCCGCGCCTCCGTGGGGGAGACAGGCAGGCAGCCTGGGGCCCCCTGCAGAGCTGGCACACGGGTCCCTCCAGCCTGGCGGGCGCTGCTTTAACCGCCCTCAGGGCCGCCTGCGCCGCTGACGCCTGAACCCGCCGGGCGCCCGGGCCTGCTCCCCGCCGCGGGACGCGTCTCCCCAGGGCCTGGCTGAGCGGGGCTGACTGGGACGCGGGAGGGTGCAGGCGAAGAGGTGAGGTGAGGGCGCGTGGCCTGCCCTGGAGGAAGAGTGGGACCCCTGGGGGGCTGGCGCACGGCGGGGTCCCCTCAGACCGTTCCCAAGCTGGGGTGTAGCCCGGCCCTGCGGAGCCTGCTGCTGTCCCTGGCCGAGGGGGCATAACCGGCCATTGCACGGCGCTGGGGGCAGCGGGAGGGGCGCTCGTGTCTGGCGGCTGTTGGCGGGCTGGCCGTGGGTCTGAGCCGCCCCGGCCCGCACGGGGCACCCGGCCGGAGGAGGCAGTGCACTGCGCTGCTGTGCTGGGGCGGGCAGGGAATGGAGCCGGAGCCCGGGCCCCGCAGCCAGGACAGGTGCGAGCTGGGCTCACGGGGCCTGCGCCCGTCACGCGCACCAGCCGGCCCCCACGGTGCCAGCGCCGGAGCGACAGCAGCAGGTGGGGGGAGGGGCCTTTATAAATATCCTGCTGGCTCCCCCCTCGCTGCCCCGCTGATGGCACGGCTCCCCCCGCCCCGCCCCGCCAGCTCTGCTCCAGCTCTGCTCCCTTCGGCCCCACCTCGCTCCTGGCAGCGGCTGGGGTGAGCGGGTGGGGGCCCAGCCCAGCATGGCCGTGTCCTCGTTGTGCGGGAGCAGGGCTGCGCCCCGGCTTTGGATCATTCTCTAGGGGACCCGTCAGTGGGCCAGACCCCCCCCCGGCTCCCGCTCGCCCTCCAGGGCCGGCCATGGGGCCTCCACACCTCCTGGGCTGAGCCTCTGGGCTCCCGCTTTCCCTCCCCCTCACGTCCAGCAGAGACGGGTCCCCTCTGCAGGGACCCACCTGCCCAGCCAGCGCCGGCAATGCAGCCCAGACCCGACACTGGCAGCCTTAGGGGAGCCCAGGGAAGTCACGGCCCCGTGGAGCGCAGGCCGGGCAGCCCAGAGCAATTCCCCAGCGGGGTGGCCGTGCCCCGTGACAGGCTCTGCCGCGCTGCCTTCCTCCACTGTTCCCCACAGCTGGCCCCGGCTCGCGGCCCCCAGGCCCGGCGGGATTCTCCCGGCACAGCTGCTGCTGGCTGTGCGGTCCGTGTCCTGCCTTCCCTGGGTGCTGTGCCCAGCCCGGCGCTCGGGGGGAGTTTTCATGGGCCCATGGACACCCGGCAGCCCCCGTTGCACCATGGGGCAGCCCTCGGGGCTGTGGCGGGAGGTCCCTGGTCTCCAGGTAGTGCCTGGCTCCCGGGGCAGGGGCGTGCAATGAGCTGCCCCCCTGCCGGCCGCTGCCCCTCATTCCCCTTCCGCAGCGGCCTCACCTTGGGGCGACCCTGCCCTGGAGAGCCTGCTCCTGCGTCCCGGCCCCTCCCTGCCTGGGGACACGGCAGCTGGCGGTGCACGCGGGGTGGTGTGTGCCAGCCGCAGCCTGCCCGCAGGGGACCGCCAAGGGCAAAGGGGCCAACGCTGCCCGGGGCAGCCTGCAGCGAGAGGAGCCGGGAGCCCTGCCTGGGTTCGTGCCAGCCAGCGCCAGGGACAGCTGGTCTCGGTCAGCGGCTCCAGGGCCAGAGAGCCCCCGGACCTAGGTGCGGAGTCCCACTGGTTAGCGTCTCTCCAGCGCCTCCGTCCCTCTGTCCGTCAGTGCCAGAGCCGCTGCTCTCGGGGCTTGGAGCGGGAGGCTCTGCTGGTGGCTCAGAGCAGGGCCCTCCCGGGTGCCGTGGAAAGGGAGAGGCTGCGCCGGGGCCGGAGGAGGGCGGCAGGGCAGCCGGGGCTGTTGCCAGGGGCAGCCTGGAGAAGGCCCCGAGGGGCAGGCTGGGGCGATGGAGGCTCCCTGCCACGCTGACCAGCACGTCCCTCGTGCTGCCGTCTGGGCCCGTGACGGGTCTCTCGGCCTGGACCTAGAGCGGAAGTGCCGTGTGGCTTGGTCCTGTTTGTACAGCACCGAGCGCGGGGGCCTGGCCCGGGAGTGGGGCACGTAATGAGCAGTGACACAGCTTCCCCCAGCCCCCCCCCGACCTTTCCAGAGTCACTGCTCCCCAGGGGCCGGGCCCGGGCTTCCCAGCTGGGTCTGGCTGGACTGAGCCCCCCGGTGCTGAGGGGTGCCCGCCTTCCCCAGCGCCCAGCTCACCTGGGGACCCCTCCCCCTGCTGAGTTCCCAGCCCATGGCCGGCGCTGCGGCTAGCTCTGGGCTGGGACCTGCCCTGCGGGGCCCGCAGAGAACAGCCATCAGCCAGCGCTCGGCCCGGGGTGGGAACGCTCCTGGCCAGCACAGCCAAAGCCCCTTGGAGACGTGCTGCAGTCCCGGTGGGTGCCGTTAAGGCTCGCTAACGCACCCCAACCTGGCCCAGGGGTCGGGCGTCTTTCCCGAGGGTGCCTGGCCGCCTGCCGCGGCAGTGGGTTCTGCAGGGCTGCGCCGGTCGTGGCTATCAGCACTGCTGGGTTCCACCCCAGAGGCAGCCGCATTGCAGCGGGGGCGCTGGCTGTGATTCCCCCATTCTGGCGGGGCAGAGAGGGCCCAGCTCTACGGGTTGCCTCCCAGCTCTGCTCCCCCGGCTCTGCCGCCCGGGCCGGCAGCTTGTCCCGACTCCGCTGGGCCCCAGCATCTTGCTCTTCCTGGGGCCGCGGGCTGTGAATGCGGCTGGGCTGGGCTCGGGGGACAGCGGGGCGCTGGTGCGGCTCCGGGCCCTGCCTCTCTTCCCGTCTGTGCTGTGCAGGGCTGGCAGGAGGGGCCAGTGGCGTGTGGGTGCGGCCGCCTCGCTGTGTCAGGAGCAGAGTCCGGGCCGGCGCCTCCGAGGAGAGGTGGGGCCTGGCTCCAGGGCGCCTCCGCCCTGGGCCCTTCCTCGCCGTGCTGCGGCCGGGGCCGCCTTTTCCTGCTTGTGGCCGGCCCAGCCGCCGGTTCCTGGTTCTGCGGCGGCCAGGGCAGCGTGAGATCCTGGCCCCAGCCTGCCGGGGCAGCAGAGGTGCTGCAGGGACGCGGGGCCAGAGCAGGCCCCTCTGGGCTCCATTCCCCACTCGTCTGGGGCGGGCGGGTGGGCTGACTAGCTGCTGGAGGCCCAGAGCTCAGCACTGCTGGTGGCCGGGGGCGTCCCCCTCGGGCTCTGGGCACCTTCAGTGGGGGCGGGCAGGCTGCCTCCCCCCATGCACCCGTCGGTCCCTCGCGCGTGTCCTGTCCCCATGCAGGGGGCTGCGCCGTGGGGGGTTCGAAATGGGGGCTGGAGAGTGCAGCAGCCGAGGTGCTGGGCCTGGCCCCGCCGACCCCCGTCCCCAGGTGGGCCCCCTGCACACAGGCTCTGCCCTCCCTGAGCCGCTCCTGCCTGGCCCAGGCCGTGCCCGCCCTTCCCGGCGCTCCTGGCGCTGTGGCCCTGCGGGGGGATCTGCCCGTCTCCCTCCCAGCCAGGGCGGGTGAAGGCACTGCCCCCCGGCGACTGGCCCCTGCTCCCCGCCCGTCTGGTGGGGCCGGCCGCCGGGAACCCATCGCGGTATCTCATGGCCTCGTCTCTCCGCAGTGTGGTGCCGCCCGGGACGCAGCATGGAGTGTCGGGCCTGCGGCCTGGCCGCCCGTCCTCGCCCGTCCAAGCAGCAGTGGGCTCCGCGCCAAGGGGCTGCCCGGGACCTGTAGCCCCCCCCGGCCTTCCGGGACCCGGGCCCTTCCGGATGGAGAGGATGAGCTGGTTCAGCAAGCTGCACCCCCGGGCGGCGGGGCAGCGGGCCAGCCGCAGCGCCAGCTTGCAGAGCCCGGTGACGGCCGACCCCGAGACCTGCCTCATGGTCTTCAAGAACCACTGGTGTCAGGTGAAGCCCTGCCAGGGGCTCTGGTCCGCCCAGGCCCCTCTTCGAGCCGTGGGGCAGAGGGGGCTGGGCGCGGCCATGGGCAGACCAGCCTGGGGCTGGGGGGGCGGGCGGAGAACCTCGGGGTGTCGTGGGGGGCAGGACGAGCGAGTCTCGCTGGCGTGGGCAAGGTGTGGGCAGACGGGCTGTGTCAAGTCCTGCCTCGGTTTCCCTCTGGGGGTCGCTGTGAATGGAGCCGCGCGGGGGTAGCTACGCCCCCCGTGGGACATGGCAGAGCAGCCAGGGAATCGGGGCCTTCGGAGAACTGGGCTCTCGCCCGGGATGGTGCCAGCGGCCCTGCCACAGCGAGGGGAGGGGGGTTCCCGGAGCACCGGGCACCGCCTGGCCTCTCGGGGCTAGTCCGGGCTGGGGCAGGGGCGAGCCCCGACTGCTTCCAGCCCCCATCTCCTGGCCCCGCCTCCGGCCCTCTGCTCTCGAGCTGGGGAAGCGCTGCTCTGCCTCCCTACGGGGGACGGCCCTGTCCCTGTCCCTGTGGGATGCTGCCAGCTGTGTTTGCTGTTGTCTCCGGATCTCCGTGGCGGTGCGCCCGAGGCCAGGCAGGCCCGCTCAGCCTGCTCTTCGCCAGCCCGCAGAGCAGACAGGCCTGGGCAGCTGCAGCACTCGCCGGCCTCGTGAAAAGATCCCCGTGTAGGCGGAGGCGGCCCGGCTGTCTCTGCCCTCGCTCAGCGTCGCCCCTGTCCCCAGGTGCTGAGGATCCTGGAGAAAAGAGGCTCCAAGGCGGCCCAGGGCAGCGCGGACGACCTCAGCGCCGTGCGCAACAACACCTACCAGATGCTGACGCTGCTGGCGGAGGAGCGGCCCCGCGCCGAGGCGGCCATGGGGCCCATCCTGGAGTTCGTGCTGGCGGAGAACCTGCTGGAGCGGCTCCTGCGCTGGCACCTGCAGGGGGACTTCGGGGAGGAGCGGCGGGGGGAGCAGCTGAAGCTGTATGAGATGCTGATCAGCCAGGGCCGCCAGCCGCTGCTGCGGCACCGGCCCGTGCGGGACCCGCTGGTGCGCCTGCTGAGCCTGTGCGCCGAGCCGGCCTCGCCCGCGCTGGAGAGCAGCCTGGTGCTGCTGCTCAACCAGCTCTGCGTCTCCGTGGCCAAGGAGCCGGCCCTGCTGGAGCTCTTCTTCCACAGCCCCACGGCCCAGGGGCCCGCCAGCCTGCTCGTCTTCTCCCTCCTCGTCCCCTTCATCCACCACGAGGGGCTGACGGGCCAGCAGGCCCGCGACGCGCTGCTGCTGCTCATGGCCGTCTCGGCCAGCAACCGCACCGTGGCGGAGTACATCGCCGACAGCTCCTACTTCTGCCCGGTGAGGGGAGCCCCGCCGCCCGGCCTGGGGGTGACCCGCCGGCGCTTGGAGCAGGGCCCGGGGCCCGGCTGGGTGCGGGAGGGACAGAGCAGCCTGCTGCCCGGCTCCCTGGCTGGGCGCAGGCTGGCAGCGGGCGCCGCAGGGCGGGGGAACGTGCCCCCGCCGCAGCCCTGGCCAACCCTCGTCTGCCGCCCCACCTCCAGGGGCTTCCTGCCGTAGCTACGGGGCACAGCGCGCCTCGCCCCAGAGGTGGCTGCAGCGCCGTGGCGTGGCTGGCTGGCTGGCGCTGCGGCTCCTGGGCGCTCTGGCGATGAGAGGCTGGGACGGCGCTGGCCCGGCCCCCCCCTGCATCCCGGGGGTCAGCGCCAGCCCGGCTGGGCAGCCCTTGGGCGGCAGGGAGAGAGGCTGCCCGGAGCGTTCAGTGGCCCTGCATGGCGCCGGCTGTCCTGGGCCTGGGGCCGTGTTGGGCCGGCCCTGCCCTGCCCTGCCCTGGTGCGGGTGTGGGCCCCACTGGCCACCCCGGGGCGGGGCAGCGCTGTGCCGTGCCGTGCCATGGCCGCCAGGCCCCACGGCTGTGCGGGCAGCCACTGACGTCCGAGCCCCGGGCGGCCAGGAGAGGGGCCGAGCTGCCCCCCGGGTCCTGGCACGTGGGAGCCGGGCTGGAGCTGCCTGCCTGGAAGGGGGGAGGCGGATGGGCAGCCTCTGAGCAGAGCTGTGCCCTCGGCCCTGCCTGGAGCCCGGCCCGTCCGACTACTCAGCCCCGCGGCTCCGGAGGAGGAGGGGCAGCGTGGGAGCCCGGAGGCAGAGCTGGAGGCTGGGTTTGTGTGGGGGGAGAAGCTGGCCCGTCCTGTGGGGAGGGATGGTGCCTGGCTGGCCCTGCCCCTGCCCCAGGGGGAGCACGGGGAGGAGGTGTCTCAGGGTCACATTGCCGGAGCACAAGAGCCAGGACGCCTGGGCTGACGCAGCACCTCGGGCAAGCCCTGCCCCTCTGCGGAGCCTGCCCCCCCCGTGACTCAGTTTCCCCACCACAGGGGCTGTGGCAGTGAGGCCTTGTCTGCATGGGGCGCGTGGGCTCGCAGGCCCCTGGCTGGGGCCATGGGGAGCTGGCATGGAGCAGGGCCGGGCGCCCCGTGCTGCCCTGGGCTCTGTGTCCTGAGCCTTCCCCGCCCCCGGTGCCCAGGACCGGCAGTGACCGCACGGAGCAGGTGTTGCCCCTGCCCGGGGTGTCTGCGTCTCCACCCCCCGCTTCCTCCTGCCCCCCCAGCTCTGCCCCGAGCTGCCTCCTAGCGCCAGCCCCAGCGGTCAGCAGAGGTTGGTGCCCGCCCGGTGCCAGACCCTGCTCTGCCCATCCCGGGGCTCTGTGGGGCAGGCGGTGTACGTGCGAACGTCCAGCACCTGGCACCGGCCCCCGCCTGCTGCTGGGCTGTCCCTAACCACCGGCCTTTCGCCCGCAGGTCCTGGCCACGGGCCTCAGCGCCCTGTACTCCTCGCTGCCCCGCAAGATCGAGGTGCACGGGGACGACTGGCACTGCCTGCGGCGCGAGGACTGGATCGGCGTGGCCCCGCTCGTCCTCTTCATGAACTCGCTGGAGTTCTGCAACGCCGTCATCCAGGTGGGCAGCCCCGCGCAGCCCCTCCGGCCCGCCCGGGGCTAGCCGGCACCGTGCCCCCGAGTGGGGGCGTTCAGCACCTCAGCCCCAAGCGCCCGGGCCCCCCTGGTCCTGCCCGCTGCTCCGAGATCCCCCTGGCCTGCCCCGGGCGTTGGGGCAGCTGAAGGCAGAGGTGGGGGTGGAGCAGGGGGCTGGAGCAGGGCTGTATCCCCAGCTCCAGGAGGGGTGGGGTGGGGCTGGGAGCCGGGACTCCAGGGTTCGCCCGGCGCGGGGGGAAGCTGGGCCCAGACCCCCCAGTGGCTCTGGCTGTCCCGGGGAGGGGCCCCGCTCTGATGGGCTCTGTGCCCCGCAGGTTGCCCACCCGCTGGTGCAGAAGCAGCTGGTGGATTACATCCACAACGGCTTCCTGGTGCCCGTCATGGGCCCCGCCCTGCACAAGGTAGGCCTGGGGGGCGGGGGCTGCTGGCACATGGGGTGCCCCCCGTTCTCGGCTGAGCCACGGGGGCTTCAGGCAAGAGGAAGGGCAGCGTGGGCCTGTGCCCACCACCCCCCCGGACAGTTGGGGGGTCCCGAGCTCAGGGGGGAGGAGCCTGCCAGGACCACGACCCCAGCTGGGGCTCCCGTGTGCGGCTGGGTGTGTCTGGGTGGGCCCCTGGCTGGCTGGGGTGGGGTGTAGGGGTGTCTTGGCCCGGCCAAGCCCTGCGGCGTGGGGTGTCCTGGCGGTGGGCTGGGCCGAGGGCGGGCTGCGGCGGGGGGTGTCCCAGGGTGGGGGGTGTTCCGGGGCGGGGGGTGTCCCGACAGCATGGCTGAGCGCCCGTCCCGTCCCGCCCGCAGACGGCGGTGGAGGAGCTGATCGCCAGCACGGCGTACCTGGAGCTGTTCCTGCGCAGCGTCAGCGAGCCGGCCCTGCTCCGCACCTTCCTGCGCTTTGTCCTGCTGCACCGGCACGACCACGGCGCCCTGCTCGACACGCTGGTCGCCCGCGTCGCCAGCAGCTCCCGGGTACGGCCCCGGCCCCCCAGCCCCCGACCCCTGGGGATGGAGCCATGCCTGCCGGCTCCACGCGCCTGGCCCCCAGCACACGCGGCTCCCACGGGCTGTGCTGAGGGGGGGCTGGCCATGGTGCTGCCCTTCCCTAGTGCTGCTGAATGCCGCCCCCCGTGGGGCCCGGTCACCCCAGCCAGCCCCCTGCCGCCCCAGCCCCCACAGGCCCACTGTGCCGGAGCCCCCCGGGCCGGGCTCTGGAACCCCTCGGGTGCAGCCAGGCAGGATCTAGCGCACGGAGTCTGCCCCACCCGGGTCTCCACCACCTCCTGACTCTGGCCCCGCAGGGTCCAGCCCCCCGGCTCCGCCCGAACTCCCCCTGGCCAGGATCCTGGGGAGCCCTACACGCCCCCAAAGGGGCCGGGCACCCGCCTGGCGCCAGGAGCGGTTCCCGGCCAGCGCAGGAGCCGGGGGTTCATTAGCTCTCGGGGTCACGCGCAGACAGACGCTGGCAGCGGATGAAGCGAAGGTTGCAGCAGCGACACCCGGGGAGCCCCGAGCCCCCTTCTCAGGCCCTGCTCGCATGTGAGCCCCACTGGGGACTGGCCCCAGCCACCCCCAATGCCCCCCGCCCCTCCCCCATCCTTTGTCTCCTTCCCGGGCAAGGGGGCCACCCCCCCACGCAGCCTATCACATCCTGTCCCAGCCGCTCACCCAGGGCAGGGGTCCTGGCCAGGTCTGTGGACGCCTGGCTGTGGGGGGCCCATCCGCCCTCCAGTGGCCTCTGCAATGATCACACCCCCAGGTCCCATCACCGACACACACGAGTAACATGTGGGGAAACTGAGGCGCACACCCAGCACTCAGAGAAAAGCCCAAGAATGTCCCCACTTCGTTACACCCACTCACCCCGGCCAGCACCGTGCGGGACCCGGTCACCCCGGCCAGCCCCCTTCCTCCTCCCCCCCCCAGGGCCCAGTCACCCCTAGCCTAGCCCGACTGACCCCCCCCCTCCCTCCCCAGCTCTGCATGGTGTCTCTGAGCCTCTTCCGCACGCTGCTGGGCCTGCACTGCGAAGACGTCCTGCTGCAGCTGGTGCTCAGGTGAGCGGGCCTGGGAACCGGGCGCCTGGCGCTGCCCCAGAGCAGGTCTTGGCCCAGCCTCATCCCAGCCAGGCCTAGCCCCACGTGGGCAGGCCGCTTCCTCCCAAAGCGCACGGGGTCCCGGGACCCGTCTCCCTCGCTAGCCGGCCTGGCTCTCAGCCCCGGCAGCCTGGCCCCAGGGCGGGTTTCCGCGGCCTTCCCGAGTGGCCGGTGCCGCCCCCAGCCGGGGCCCATAGGGGTCACGTCGGGCTGCGCAGGCGACTGCAGCTGGGCCGTGGCAGCGCCCAGGGGCCGGCGCGTGGTTGGGTCTTTTGTGGGAGCGCTGCCCACCGGCCTGGCTGCCACGTCCCGGGCAGCTGGGCCTGGCGCTGGGGGCCAGCGGGCGGCATGTGCTAGAGACGTGCTGCTGGTGGGGCGTGTCTGCACCGCAGCCCTGCTGTGGGGCAGCCCCCAGGTCCCTCTGCCTGCCCCGTGGCAGAGTGCGGGAGTGCGAGTCTGCACGTGGGGCTGGTCCCCCCAGCTCCTGCAGGCGCCCCGAGCCCTTCCACCCCTCGGCTGGGCTCTGCTCTGGCCGCCCACGCAGCAGGACCGGTCACTGCTCGCCGGCGGGGCCTGGCCAGGGACGGCCCGGGGAAGGCCCCTGCGCGAGCTGCCCGCGGCTCACCAGGCTGCCCCGTGGCCCAGGTACCTGATCCCCTGCAGCCACGTCATGCTGAGCCAGAAGCGGGCGGTGAAGGACCTGGACATCTACGGCAAGACGGCCGACAAGTTCCTGTCGCTGATCCCGCGCTGCTGCCGCGCCGAGAGCCTGCCCTCGCCCGGCCGGGAGGAGGAGCACGCCGCCTGGTCCAAAGGTGGGGCCCGCCCGCGCCCAGCCCCGCTCCCCGGCCTGGCCCCGTCTGCCCGGCGGGGCGCCAGCACCCTGGGTGCCCCGTACACGGAGCCGGCCCTGCAGCTGGTGCCCAGCCTGCCCCTCCCTGAGACATTGGGGTCCCACTGCCACCCGTGGGACGGGCGGGCTGCTCCAGGTGCTGCGGCTCCGGCCGCTCTCCGCTGCCCCCGGGGGTGGCTCGCTCCGGGCTGGCCCTGGGCCGGGAAGACTCTCCTGGGAGCAGGGTGCGCTGGGCCGGGCGGAGCCCCATGTTAATGCAGCGCCTCGGCTCTCCCCCCGCAGGCCACGGGAGCCCCACCGTGGACACCTCCTCCGTGGTCACCGTCCCCAGGCCCTCCACGCCCTCCCGCCTCGCCTTCTTCATGCGCCAGCCGAGCGGCAGCTCGGAGGCGCCGAGCCCTGCGCCCCGCTCGCCCGGCCTGGCCTCCCTGGGGACGCCCGTGGGGAGCCCGTGCCACCGCCCGGCCCGCTGGGAGGAGGTGGCGGAGCTGGACGGGAACTACCTGGAGTACCTGCGGGACGCCCAGCTCAGCGTGGAGCAGTGCGTGTGGGCCTGCCGCGTCTGGTCGGCCCCCTACGACGGGGAGCAGCCCAGTGCCGGCAGCCTGGCACCGCCGCCGGAGGCCGTCCTGCCCCCCGGCGCGGAGCCGCGCCAGCCCGGCCCCCCCGCCTCCCCGCGGACTAAAAAGAGGGGCCTGCCGGAGGAGGGCGGGGGGCCGGCTGGGGCCCCCCGCAGCAGCGAGCTCAGCGCTGGCCCCGCCACCCCCCACGCCAAGGACTCGGCCACCCTGCTCAACGGGGCGGAGCCCGGCCAGCCGGACGGGCCGGAGGGGGACGTGGCTGTCAAGAAGGTGCGCCGGTGCCCCCAGGGCGAGCGGGGGCCCCCCCCTGCCAGCAAGGAGCGCCGGGGGCCCCCGGCCCCGGCCGAGAACGGCTCCTCCAGCCTCCCGGAGGCGGCCCCGGCCTGGGAGCAGCCGCCGTCTGTGGACTCCCTGATCGACGAGCTGCTGGCCCGGGCCCCCGGCGAAGCCAACGGCGCCAGCGTGAGCATCGAAGCCTTCTCGCGGGAGCTGCGGGCGCTGGAGGCCGAGATGGAGACAGCCGGGGGGGAGCCGCCCCCCAGCTCGCCCGACGGGCCCCTCTCCCGGGAGGAGGAGGAGGCCTACCAGAGGTTTGCCTCGCACCCCGAGCGCCAGGCTCCGGCCGGCTCCGGGGCAGCCTCGGGCCGAGCGCAGCCCCGACCGCCGGACCCCCTGTGTCAGCTCGTGGCCAGCCCCCTGCGCGCCCCAGGGCAGCCGCTCAGCCAGCCCTTCACAGGTGAGCCCGGGCGGGGGGGGGGCAGCTCCCGGGCCCAGCCAGCCAGAGCCCGTCTCCCGAGCGCGGCCGGGCCGGGCGCTGCCGAGGGGGTGACCAGGGCAGGGCAGGAGCCAGCTGGCGCCGGCCGTCAAGTCCGGGACACCCAGAGCGGGGGGCCATGTCCCTGCCCGCCTCGGCAGACAGAGGTCTGGGGCCTGGCCCCTCCAGGGGCTGGCCCGGGTCAGGGAATGGGGCACAGGGCCTTTCTCCTCTGGGCGCTGGCTCTGAGCGGGGACTGGCGGGGCACTGGGTCCACCCTGCCCCCTCCTCCCTTCTGAGAGAAGAGGGTGGGGTGACGGGCGCTGGGGGCTGAGGGGGTGCGGTGATGGGGCTGGCGGGACGAGGGGGCGGGGGATGGGGACGCCAGGGGGCCGAGGGGGCAGGGGATGGGGCTGGCGGGGGTGCCGGGGGGCAGCGGAGGGTGACGGCAGGGGGTGCTGAGGAGGTGGGTGAGGGGGTACCGGGGGGGGGGCAGCGGAGGTGCCGGGGGGCTGAGGGGGTGGGTGAAGGGTGCCGGGGGGCAGCGGAGGGTGATGGCGGAGCTGCCGGGTGGGTGAGGGGCGCCGGGCGGGCGAGGGGCGCCGGGCGGGCGAGGGGCGCCGGGGGGCGCCGGAGGTGACGGGCTGCTCCCGCAGGTCCCTTCGTGGCCGTGCTGTTCGGGAAGCTGGAGCACATGCTGCACAACTCGCTCTACACCAACTGCCTGCTGACGGGGCTGCTGGCCCAGCTGGCCTGCCACCCACAGCCGCTGCTGCGCTCCTTCCTGCTCAACACCAACATGGTCTTCCAGCCCAGCGTCAAGTCCCTGCTGCAGGTAGGGCCGGGCGCGCGCCCCCTGCCCTGCCCTGCCCTGCCCTGCCCTGCCCTGCCCTGCTCGCCCCACGGCCCGGCCCGGCCCGCGTCCCCGGCGCGCAGACACAGCAACCCAGGCGGTCTGTGGGCGCGGCCCGGCTGCAGGCTGGGGGTCCGGCGCCGTGGTTCCGGGGCGGGCACTGAGCTGCGCGCTCTTGCAGGTGCTGGGCTCGGTGAAGAACAAGATCGAGAGCTTCGCGGCCACGCAGGACGACTTCCCCGCCCTGCTCTTCAAAGCCCGCAAGTACCTGCTGGCGCGCAGCAAGCTGGACTGGGCGGACGCGCCCGGCGCCACGCCGGCCCTGCGCCGCGCCGAGACGCTTGGTAGGGCCCGGCTCGCTGCCCATGGGCACGGAGTGTGTGTGTGTGTGTGTGTGTGTGTGTGTGTGTGCGCGGGGGGGGGCGTCAGCCACTCCTGGCCTGCCACCGCCACGCCTGGGCAGCCCACCTCATCCCGGGGACACCCCGCAGACAGGCCCAGGGTGCCAGGGACCCACAGGCCCGGTGCCCTCGCCCGGCTCCGGACCAGCCCCGGGAAGCCCCCCCAGTGCGCCAGCCCCCTGGGGTCACTCTCTCGCTGGGGGCAGCCCCTCAGCTCCACCCTGCCCAGGACCGACCCCCAGAGCCCCCCCGTCGCGCTGGGCGCTCCCGGCAGTGAGTGCGCCTGGGGAGACCCCCGAGGGAGCCGCGCCCCCCCTGGACTGGCGCCGCCAGCGGGATTATCGCTGCCCCCGCAGCGGGGAAAGGCCAGGCTAGCGCCGGGGCCGGGACGTCATAGCAAAGCCCAGCTGGGTCGGTCCCGAGCCCAGAGCCCCCGACCCCCTGCAGCGCCTGGCCCGAAGCGCGTAACTGCCCCCGGCCACCCTCCGGCCTTGGGTCTCCTGTCCCAGCGAGCCTGGCCTGGCCTCCTCCTCAGCTCCTTTTTCTCCTGCTGGCCAAATGGGCTGGCATCCGGGGGGCGGAGGGGCGGTGGGGGGGTGCGACTCTGACTGCCCGGCCTCTTGTCTCTGGGTCCCACGGGCCTGGGCCCCTGTCACAGAGCGTGACCCCCCCCATCCCCACCGCCTCGTCCCCATGCAGCACAGGGGAGCGTGGCGCACATCCCGGCTTCACCCCCTGTCCAGAAACATGCCCGCCGGCGTAGCTCCCGTACCCGGCTCACCCTGCGCTCTCTGCCCCCCAGTGAAGAGCCGCAAGCCGTCCATCGGGGAGCTGATCCTGCGTCACACCCACAGCCCCACGCGGGCGCGCCAGGCGGCCCAGCTGGCTTTCCAGCACATGCGGGAAGGGCAGGTGCTGCAGGCGCTGGCGGGCGCGGCCCTGGCCCGCGGCTCGGCCGAGAAGCAGAGCGAGGCGCTGCGGGTGAAGAACGCCGTCTACTGCGCCGTCATCTTCAGCGAGTTCCTCAAGGAGCTGGCGGCCATCGCCCAGGCCCACGCCGTCACCTCGCCCTTCCTGCTGGAGCCCGCCGAGGAGTGAGGGGCCCGGCCGGCCCTGCTGCCAGCCACGTGCCGCCCTGGGCCCGGTGGGACCCAGCCCCTCTTCCCGCGGCCCTGCCCGGCGCGGCCGGCCCTGGGCCCGGAGCGCGACGGAGGCCAGGCCCCGCTGGCCGGGCGCGCGGGGTGCCCGGCTCCTCCTGGCCGCGCCTTTTTAAGCTGCCCGCCGGACACGGACCATTTATTTATTGGGACTGCGGGGTCCGGCTGTGCATAAAGGAGTGTGTCCCTCTGGCTTGGTGTGTGTGTGCGGGGCCTGCCCCACGCTGCCCCCCGCCCTGCTCCTGGGGCTGTCCCCCCACAACCCTCTGCAGCGCCGGCTACCCCCTGCTCTGACTGCCAGGGACCCGGCTCTGGACCCGTCCCTGGGAGCCCCCCCAGTGCGCCAGCCCCCTGGGGGTCCCACTCTCGCTGGGGGCAGCCTCTTGGCTCCCTCCTCCTGTGCCAGCCCCCATGGGGGTCCCACTCTTCCTGCAGGGCTGGCCCCACGGCTTCCCCACCCCCTCAGAGCGATGCTTGGGCTGTGAGTGCCGGCGAGCGGGACCCGTGGAGCCAGGCCCTGCCCATGTCTGCACTGGGGGCACATGGCACAGGCCTCGTCCTGTTCCGTCTGGGCAGCCCGAGCCCCCGGCTCGGCCCCATTGCTCGGGCTGCCCTGCTCCAGCAGAATCTCTGGGGAACGGCCCCCACTCCTCCAGCAGCCAGGCGTGGCTCCCCCTCACCCCAGGCCCTGGTTCCTGAGCGGGGGCGAGGGGCAGGAAGTCCTGATGGCGCTGGGGGGCCGTGGCTGGGCAGTTGGCTCTGCCATTGTCTTGAGCGCCCCTAATGTAGGACCCATGGGCTGGGCAGCTGGGGGCTGTCCCCCCCCATGTCTGGCCCTGCCCCCTCCCGCTAGGTCCCCGTGTGGCAAAGGGGGAAACTGAGGCACACACCAGCTTCCTCAGAATATGACGGACAGGTCCCCTCAGTCAGGCATGGGGCAGGGGTTCCCGGGGCTGGGCAGTGCCCCGCAGGGCGGGTGGTGCTGGGCTGGCTGAGCAGGAGCTGTGACCTCTGCAGGGCGCCAGCGAGCCCAGTGCAGGGAGCGGCCCTGTCCAGTGGCCCCCGGGCTGGAGGGGTGGAAAGGGGCAGAGCTGCGTGACAGGAGCGTGGGAGGCTGGAGCCTGTGGGGCAGCGAGGGGCTCCTGGCGCCCAGGTCTGGTCACCCAGCGCCGGTTACGGGGCGACGGGTCACGGGTGGATGGGGGGCACGCAGTGAGCCCCAGAACGAGGGGGGGACGAGCCGCAGAGGGGCTGGCAGCTCAGCCCACAGGTCGGTGCCGTTCTGGCTGGGGTCAGGCACCCCCTTCATCTCGCCACCCCGGGACGCCTGGCTGGGCCGGGGCATTGCTCTGTCTGCCCCGTGTCCTCTGCCTCAGGCCTTCACCCCAGAGCCCAGCCCCCAGCTACTGGGGGACGACAGAATCCAAGAAGATGCAGCTTGGAAGGGACCCGGCAGGCGTCTAGTCCAACCCCTGCTCAGAGCAGGACCAGCCCCAACTAACCCATCCCAGCCAGGGCTTGGTCAAACCGGGCCTTAAACACCTCTGAGGATGGAGATTCCCCCACCTTCCTAGTAACCCATTCCAGTGCTTCACCACCCTCCTAGGGAAAACTTTTCCTAATGTCCAACCTAGACCTCCCGCCCTGCAACGTGAGACCGTTGCTCCTTGTTCTGTCATCTGCCACCACTGAGAACAGCCTAGCTCCATCCTCCCTGGAACCCCCTTTCAGGTAGTTAAAGGCTGCTGTCAAATCCCCCCTCATTCTTCTCTTCTGCAGACTAAACAAGCCTAGTTCCCTCAGCCTCTCCTCATAAGTCTTGTGCTCCAGCCCCCTCATCATTTTGGTTGCCCACCACTGGACTCTCTCCAACTTCTCCACATCCTTTTTGTAGTGGGGGGCCCAAAACTGGCCATAATACTCTAAATGTGGCCTCAGCAATGCCGAATAGAGGGGAATGATCACTTCCTGTGCTCTGCTGAGCAGCAGGAGGCTGTGTCCTGCAGGGCCCCACCACGCTCTGCTTGGGCAAGGCACGTCCCCTGCAGAGCCCTGGGGCGCCCTCCTCCCCCCACCAGTGGGACCCACTGGGCTCCCCCTGTGCCAAGGGCAGGGGGTACAGCTGGTGTCTCCCTGGGGCAGCAGGCAGAGGCCCTGGGCAGGGCTGCGATGCCCAGAGCACCGGGTGCCTGCTGCTCCCAGCCCGGGCGCGGGGCCGGCGGGGGTTTGACTGGCGCGCGGCTGGGCCGGGCTGTCGGCGCAGGGGGATGAAGGGCCAGGCCCGAGGGAGCAGCCGTCAGCAGCTCCTCGCGGGGTGAAGGTGGTCTGGGGTCCCCCCCCCCAGGACACAGAGGCCCCAGCCGGGCTGAGTGCTGACGCCGTGTTGCAGGGAGGGTTCGGTGCCCGCGGCCCGGCTCAGCCATCGCTGTCCGACTCAGCGCTGAGGCTCTGCAGCAGCGGCAGCGACATGGAGTGCCGGTCGGGGTCCCCGCGGCTCGGGGTGCTCGGCTGCGCCCGGCGCCTGGCGAACGGCCACTTCCCTGGGGGCAGAGAGGGGCTGGCGTTGCAGGGCCCAGGGTGCCACGCTGGGCCCCAGGGGCACTGCACCCCGGCACGGAGCTCCCCCCGATGCACCCTGGATGCCCCCCTCCCCTGGCGCTTCCCCTACACCCCCCCACATTGGCAGATGCCCCCTTAGCCGACAGGATGGGTCAGTGTTTCGGGCCCCCCTGGGGCTCAAGCTGCATCCGGGGGTCCTGCCATCAGGCAGAGACAGGAGGGGGGCTCTGGCTGTGCTGGGGGTGATGCTATGGGGCAGGGCCCACGGTGCCAGGGATGTGGTGGGCACCAGCTGGCTGGGGGAGCAGGCGTGTCCTGCCTTGAACCCAGGGCAGAGTCTGGCCCTGCCCCACGCCGAGCCGGCCGGGAGGGATGGCCCCGGCCGGGGGTGGCCCCGCGCACCCCATGGCTCCCCACCCGACCTGGCCGTTACCTGTCCTGGCGGCCCTGCGGAAGGGGCTCCGGCCCAGGGGCCCACTCTGGCTCTTGGCGGGAGGCGCTGGGGCCGGGGGCTCCCGCGACGCCATCTTGACCCAGACCACCCTGGCGGGCAGCGCGTGGCCCACAGGTTTCTGGGGGCCAAGGAGGCCCCGGGGGCCGAGGGCGAACTTGAGGCAGCAGAAGGCGACGGGGCAGGGCCCCGGCAAGCGCAGGGTGCGGGTGGCCTGCGCCCGGGTGACGGCCAGGGCCAGGCCGGAGCAGTAGAAGACCTCGTGGATGAGGTAGAGGCTGCGCTGGGCGCGGAGCCAGGGCAGGTCGGGCCGCAGGGCCACCTGGCCGGGCCGCAGGGCCAGGAAGGCCACCTTCTTGTGCACGCCGGCCAGCTGCAGGCGGATGTGGCAGGGGGCGCCCGCCACCAGCCGCGTCTCCTCGTAGCGGGAGGCGCCCCGGGCCTTGGCGCTGTACTCCCGCGTGCAGCCCGCCAGCTCGCCCGCCTCCGCCCCGCGCTGCGCCAGCTGCTCCAGCGCGCCCACCGGCACCAGGGGCCGGGCCCGGCCCAGCAGGCTCCGCGCCCGGCCCGGCTTCCTCAGCAGCACGCACAGCAGGTCGTAGGAGGCGGCATCTTCCAGGAAAGGCACGGGCACCACGGAGGGGCCGAAGCGCTCCTCGATGACCTGCCGGGATGGAGCCGGTCGGATGGGCTGGGGCTGGGGCCCACCCTGCCGGACCCCCCCTGCCGGACCCCCCCGCATCTGTCCCCGGGCACTGCAGGCAACCCAGCCCTTCGCAGGCTGGTACACGAACGGCAGCACCCCTTGCCCGGACTGAGACGGGTCTTGAGGGGTGGGGGATGGTTTTCTGGGGTCCCCTCCCCCAGTGTGGTGACATGGCTCCTCTGGGGTGGGGCACGGGGGGCTGGTCATCGAGGGACCTTTTGCCCATGGGTTGGGGTGGGGTGGCTAGTTTTCCGGGACCCCTCGCCTGGGCTGAGATGCAGCCACCTCTGGGGTGGGGCGGCTGGCGATCGGGGGACCCCTCGCCCGCTGTGGAGACACGGCTCCTGTGGGGCGTGCCCCTCTCACTGCAGGGTGCCCTTCCCAGCACCGAGCCGCCCGAGCTGGGGCGCCAGCGAGGCTGGGTGTGGGGCAGGGCAGGTGCCGACCCCCCACCCCAGGCCGTGGCCCATGCACCATCCTGCCCCTGCCCCACCTTGTCTCTGATCAGTGCCCAGTTGGCGTCGGCCTCCCCGATCTCCAGCGCCGGGGGCCCGCTGTCCGCCATGGCCGGGGGCTGGGCTGGCACTGGCCCTGCCGGGAGAGCCCAGCTCTGGGCCCAGCTGGACGCGGGTCATGCCGTGAGGTCACAAAGCCCTGCCGGGTCCATCAGCCCCTGCCCCACCCGGCGCGGCCTGGCTGGGAGCTGGGCCCTGGCCGACCACCCCCACAGGGGACAGACCGAGGAGCTGCCAGCCGGCCACTGCCCAGGACAGCCAGGCTCCCGGCGGGCAGCCGTAGGTGCAGCTGTCTCTGGGGTGTCCCTGCCCCTGGCGGGAGAGGTGGCTGGAGCCCGGGGTGTGTGTGTGTGTGTGGGAGGGGGGAGGGGGGGGTCACACCCAGCTACTCGCCTGGCACTGGTGTTGCTCTGTGGGCTTGTTGTGGGGCCAGCCTGGAGCGTGCCCTGATCCTGGGCGGCGACCTGGTGGCCGTGAGTTCCCCAGGCCAGCTGGGGCAGGAGTGTGGGGGGGGGGCCGCTGCAGGGCAGGCCTGAGCATTGGGCACCCCCCCGCCCCACGGCTCGGCTTCCTGCCCACCCCATTGCTGCCAGCAGGCCAGGCCTCGCGTCCCGGGGGGGTGGGGGTGGGGCTGCTACAAAGTGGGAGCGGGGCAGTCCCTGCCCCACATGGGGGGGCGACAGCAGGTTGTGGGCATGGGGGGAGGTTCGGGGGGCAGGTCACGGGGTGTGGGGTCCAGGGGGGAGATGGGGGCACAGCAGGGGGGTGTCAGCAGCTCATTTAAAATTGCTGGGTTGGGGTTTGGGAGGGGGTGTCCTGCACCTTGCACGTGACGCTGGGCCAGGGCCCCTCAGCCCCTCACCGGCCCCCCCCGGCTAGGCCCCCCCAGAGCGGCCCCATGCAGGGAGGGCAGCGGATAACCAGCCCCCCGCCCCGCCCGGGTTAAGGCACCTGCGCGGGCACTGGGCACCCCCCGGCCGGCCGCACGGGCGGCACTGGGGCGCGGGCGGCACTGGGGGCAGGGGCAGGGCTGCAGCCCGGGCCCGGCCAGCTCCGCCCGCAGCCCAGTCCCCATGCCAGCCCTGGCAGAGGGGCTGGGGCTGCTCAGGGGCTGCCAGGGGGTGGTGGAGGGCCTGGCTGTGCCCCTCAGCGCTGCCCCCCTGCCTGGTCCCCCCCCCCACGGCAAAGGGGGCTGAGGGTGGGGGGAGGGAGCCGCAGCACCCTGGGGTCTGGTAATGGGGTGAGCTGTTCCCCCAGTTACTGTCCCTGACTTGCCCCCCCTCCCGTGAAGGTGCCCCCCATGTCTGGCAGCAAACCGGGAACGTCCGGTCCCAGCCGGGAGCCAGGAGCCAGAGTCTGTCCCCATGGGCTCGCTCTGGCTGTGACGGCACCGGGGGTGTGCGGGGGTGAGGGACAGGCTGGTGCCAGGCAGCCCCCCAGGCCTGGCTCAGGTCCCACCTCCCACAGTGGGGGCACTGCTGTTCCCTGGAATACCCCCCCCCCAAAGCTATGAAACACCCCATCCAGGCAACAGGACCCCTGGGTCCACTCCCCACAGGGGCAGGGGGGTGCCCTGCCCCACAGCCAGGCAGGAAGCCCATGGGGAAGGGCCAGCCCCAGCCCCACCCCGTAGCCATCCCACTCCTGGCCGTGGGGACAATGTCTGTAATATTTGTCCGATGCCTACATGTGCCTCAGTTTCCCTCCGCCCAGGGAGTGTAACCAGCTGGGCACAGCCCCCATACGGCACCAGGGCAGGAGCGGGTGTTGGGGCGTCACAGAGCTGGGTGGAACCGACCCATTACCACAGGACCCAAAAAGACAGGGACCCAGGGACAAAGCGATGGGCCTGGTGGGACGTGGGGCTGGGGTGCGAGGGGCAGGTGGCTGCCATGGGGGCTGGCCATGGCCGCTCTCCCCTGGGGCTGAGGAAAGAGGCAGAGTGGCTGGCTCATGGCACTGGCTGGGCCTGGTGGGCCAGGGCTGACCCCCACCCAGGCTAGCCACTAGCCCGGTGACTAGTCCATGGGGCCCTGTCTGCACAGGAGCCGGTCGCTGCAAATACTGCCGGGTGGTGGTGGTGGGGGGGTGATACGACTGTGCCCAGGGTAGTCAACTGACAATGCCAAGGTCAGGGCAGGCTGCAAAAGGAGAGCAGATTCTCCCCACGCTGGTGGGTGACACTGAAGCCCAGCTTCCCAACCAGCCACGAACTGCCTCTGATTACCCCTCACTGGATATCACGAAGCCAGTCCACAAATGCCCACAGCCCCCCTTCACTGCATTTCAGCTCCAGGCTCCCAAATCAGCACCAGGTCCAGTAAAGAGACCAGTTATTTAAACTCTCTGCTCTTTGCTAAAAGGTTCCCTCTGACCCCAAGGGGTCAGCCACAGCACCAGAGCAATATAAGTTTGGATCTTACCTAGAATACCACGCTGGCAGCCAATCCTTTAGTGTCTAAACTAAAGGTTTATTGTAAAAAGAAAGAAATAAACCATGACAGAAATGTTAAAGGGTTAAAGTAAATCACAGATATACAAATGATTGAAAGTCCATTTACATCAGGTTTCTGGAAGAGATGTGGAGTTGCAGGCTTGTGTAGTTCCCTCTGGTTCACATCCAGTACCTGGATGGGTCTGAGTCCTTTGGTTCAGTTGCAAGATGAATTGGTCCAGAGGCAGGTGTGTGTCTGCAGACTGGACAGGATCATAGACCAAGATGGATCCTATGGTTTGATCTTATAAACCCCCTCCTCTGGCCGTGTGGCCTGCGGACAGTCACAAGACCCAAAATGGAGTCCAGAGTCACATGGGCCAATCCTGGTGACTCTGCAGGTCTGCCTGGGGTCCATAGTCACGTAAGCAGGTTCTGGTGACTCATTAGTGATGCCCCCTCTCAAGCCAGCCCGCATGACACCCCCAACGTGAGACTGGTGTAGAAGGGAGTACTTGGAGCTCCTGGATACACCTCAAGGGCCCCCCAGTCTTGACAGGGCATCAGCCACCAGATTCTCTTTACCCCTGATGTGCACTATGTTCATATTGCACTCTTGTGAGGCCAGGCTCCAGCGGAGCAGCCTGGAGTTGGTCCCTTTGGCTTTGTGTAGCCATACCAATGGAGCGTGGTCACTGAGCACCGTAAACCTCCTATTATACAGATAGGGTTGAAGTTGTTTTATGGCCCAGACAATTGCATAGCATTCCTTTTCTATAGTAGCGTAATGCTGTTCAGCAGGGGTCAGTTTTTTGCTCAGGTATGCGATGGGGTGCCTCTTACCCCCCTCCCCGTCCTGCATGAGCACAGCTCCCAACCCAACGTTAGAAGCATCAGCGCATAGGAAGAACGTTTTCTCAAAGTCAGGGCTGGCTAATACAGGCTCTCTAGACAAGGCTTCTTTTATCCTTTGGAAGCCCTGCTCACAGGCCTCAGTCCACTTTACCGGGTCCGGATTTCCCTTTTTGGTAAGGTCAGTTATGGGAGCCACGATGTCACTGAACCCCTTTATAAACCTGCGATAGTAGTTGGCCAGCCCAATGAAGGATTGGACCTGCTTCTTTGTCTTAGGCTCAGGCCAGCCCTTTATGGCTTCCACCTTCAAAGGGTCAGGGCGTATCATCCCATTGCCCACCCTGTGTCCCAGGTATGACACCTCTGCAGCCCCTAACATGCATTTAGAGACTTTAACTGAACTTGGAACCCCCCAACTGGTCCGATAAATCCTCTATGCGGGGCGTGGGGTATGGATCAGGCTGTGTGATTGCATTCAGCTTTCTATAATCTACTCAGAACCTCACCGTTTTATCCTTCTTGGGCACCATCATGATGGGAGATGCCCAGGGACTGCTTGACTTGGCAATTATCCCCATTTCCAACATGCTTTCTACCTCCTCCTGGATCTGTTTCTGCATCTCCCCTTTGGCCCGATATGCTCTGCTGGGCATTGGGCGTGGCCCTGTGGTTAGAATGGAATGCGCAATCCTGTCAGTTAAACCTGGCCGGTTGGAGAACGCTCGCCTGTGATGCTTTAATAGGGCTAACATTTCCTGCTGCTGTGCAGAACCCAACCCCCCCCCAAACTCAATGCTCTCCAGTGGAGTTTCTCCTTTGCTCTCTGCAACTAGATCGACCAAAGGGACAGATAACGTTCCCTCATCAGCACAACAAATCATATTGACGGCTGCCTCCCTCTCACAATAAGCTTTCAGTCTGTTAGCATGCACCAGCTGCTCGGCCCCTTTCCTGTGAGGCTTCCCAACTCTGTAACCCTCTTTACCACCTCATACGGTCCGTCCCAGATGTCCTGCAAACGCTCTCTAAATTGGGACACATACTCCCCCACTGGTTGCCCTGGCATCTCTATGTTACCTTCCCAGGAATCCCGAATCAGATCCAGGGGTCCCCTGACCTGCCTCCCATAAAGCAGCTCAAAAGGAGCAAACCCTGTAGACTCTTGGGGTACACTTCTGTACGCATACAGCAGGTAAGGTAACAGTACATCCCAGTCGTTCTGGCGTCTGTCCACATACATCTTTAACATAGCCTTCAATGTCCCATTAAACCTTTCTACTAAGCCATTGGTTTCCAGATGGTAGGGGGCTGCTTTTAGAGACCCACTCCACACATCTCCCACAGCTGCTTAAATACAACTGACATGAAAGTGGCTCCACGGTCTGACAAGATTTCCTTGGGAAAACCCACTCTGCTAAAAATAGAAAACAGGGCCGTGGCCACTGTTTCGGCCTCCACATTGGATAAAGCTACAGCCTCAGGATACCTGGTGGCAAAATCCACCAACACCAGAATATATTTCTTCCCATTTCTGGAGGGTTTGGGGAGCGGTCCCACAATATCCACAGACACCCTGGCAAACGCCTCCCCAATAATGGGCAAAGGTTGTAGGGGCACCTTCCTAGGACCCGTCAAACTCTTGCGCCTCTGACACAAATCACAGCTCCTGCAGTAATCTCTCACCGTATCAGACATGCAAGGCCAGTAAAAGTTTTGCTTCAGTCTGTCATAAGTCTTATCTGTACCCAGATGCCCGCAAAGGGACCATCATGAGCCAGCTTTAATAATTCCCTTCTATATTCCTCAGGTACTACAAGCCGCTTGCAGTTCCCATCATGAGGCTGCTTCTTCCCTGCAGGGGGATTCCTATACAGCGAGCCTTCGTGCATGAAAAACCTGCCTGCTCCCTCTTCTGCGGGAGCTAGATTCTGGGCCTCCCTCCTGGCCCCCTCTAAAGAAACATCTTCTTGCTGCGCCCTAACAAACTCCTTCCGAATCTCACTCAAGTTCAGAGCCGTCTCAGGCACATCTGACTCCCTCCCCGCTGGTAGCGCTGGAGAAGACCCCCCCTCTTGGCTATCAGGTGGGGCATCTACATCCAAGTCATATTTTCTCTGTGATCTAGTGACGACATTGACCTTGCGCCTCAGAACTACCATGTCATTTCCTATTAAAACATCTGTCGGGAGCGGATCCCGAACCCCCACCACCATTTCACCCTTAAAATCTTCCCATTCCAGGTGGACCTTCGCCAAAGGCACCTTCGACTTGTACTGAGAAAGAGCCACCAAATTCACACTCCTACCCGGTAAATAATCCTCCTCCTGGATCAATTCCTTTTTAACCAAGGTGATTTCTGAGCCGGAGTCCCTCCATGCAGTGCACTCGATTCCATTGACCCTGGTGCCCTTCACGAATTCATCATTGTCCCTTTCCACCTCTGCCCTCACATAGTTAGTGAGGCAATCCTCACCCCCCCCCCCATTGGGGATTCCAACAGAGGTAGCATTAACCCTTGCAGTGCCCGTCTCCCAGCACAAGGCGGCAGGATCCTCCTGCACCTGGCCAGTCTCTGTACTTAAAGCGACAGCGTTGGAATTAATTGCAGGCGGGGGGTTGCTGGCCTTGGATTATTTCTGCCCCCATAGTTTGGACAATTTGGCCTTATATGGCCTGTCTGTCCACACTGGAAGCATGCGGCAGGTTTTCCCCCAGGGTGGGCGCTTTTGATCTCTGGGTTGGTATAAGATTTCCTGGCCAAGTTGGGGCTAGTCTTATTTCTGGGCCCATCCTCCCTTCTAACCTGCGATGAATAGGGGTTGTTTTTCCCTTGAGGCTTATGCTCCTCCTGGCTCCTGTTTTCCATGAAATCCGCAATCCGGGCAGCCTCCAAAGCGGTATCGGGTGTGATACGACCCGTGCCCAGGGTAGCCAACTGATAATGCCAAGGTCAGGGCAGGCTGCAGTGCAGCTCCAGGCTCCCAAATCAGCACTAGATCCAGCAAAGTGAACAGTTATTAGAACTCTCTGCTCTTTGCTAAACCCCCTCCCCCGGCCATGCAGCCTGTGGACAGTCCCAAGACCCAAAATGGAGTCCAGAGTCACATGGGCCAATCCTGGTGACTCCTCCGGTGTGCCTGGGGTCCATAGTCACATGGGACAGTCCTGATGCTTCATCAGGTAGGCTGCCTGCAATGGAGTCCAGAGTCATGTAAGCAGGTGCTGGTGACTCAGTGGTGATGCTGGCTTCTCCCTCTGGGCCCCTTGCACCTGGGAATGCCTTAATGGACCATTATGCAGGCCATTGTTCTGCAGCCTTCCTATCTGGGGTGTTGCCCAGGCAGAAGAATTTGAAACACAGATATCTCCAATACATCTATAACTTCCATTTCACATATCACACATGAACACAAGTATTATCTTACTTAGCACATTATAACCTTCCTAACAGCACCTGACATGGCATATCCCACATGGATTATTATGATTCTGCCATGCTGATATCACAAACTGCCCCCCCTCTCAAGCCAGCCC
This sequence comes from Emydura macquarii macquarii, assembly GCF_026122565.2. Classification (NCBI taxonomy): domain Eukaryota; kingdom Metazoa; phylum Chordata; order Testudines; family Chelidae; genus Emydura; species Emydura macquarii. The sequence goes on along the minus strand of NW_027132798.1, from coordinate 69,777 downwards.
GCATGACAGGGGGGCAGAAGGTGCAGCGCGCCATGCAGGACAGGCCCCCCCGCCGGGCCTGGCTGGGCTGGACTCGCGGCAGGGAGCCCTGGGGAGAGACGGGTCGCTGGCCCCTGTGAGCTGTGGGGACACAGCCAGACCCTGTGGATCCCAGACACCAGGCAACCCCTCCCCCCTGTGCCCCAACTGGGGGAGCCCAGGAACCCCCCATGGGGGGGGTCCTACTGCCCAGGCAGCATCAGGCAGCGGGGGAGCTCTGCTCCCTGAGCACTAACTGCTCCCCCACTCATGGCTGGGCAGCCCCTCCTAACTCCCCCTTGTAGCAGGGGTGGGGGTCCAGCCCCCCAGGGGGAATTTTCTGTTCCAGGCCCCCTCTTTCCCCCCAGCCCCCACTGGCCATTCCAGGCACTGCAGGGGGACGTGGGGGCTCCCCCCAAACTGGCCGGGAGCTGGGATCAGCGGGGGCAGTAACAGGATGTCGGGGGGTCCTGGGGGAAGTGACCCGAGGGAGGCGGGGTGGGGGGCAGGTCTGCCAGATCAGGCCCGGGGCAGCAGATCCAGCCCGCGGCAGCAGCCCGACGTCTGATGGAGGACGTGACTGGTCCCCTCTCATCGGCACCATCGAGGCCACGTCTGAGCATCGGGTCCAGCTCCGGGCCCCCACCACAGGGAGGCTGCGGACAGGCTGGGGCGAGTCCAGCGGAGGCTGGAGCACAAGAGGTACTGAGGCGAGGCGGGGGGAACGGGGCTGGGGCAGCCGGCGGAGGAGACACGGGAGGGGTGGGATAGCGGCCGGCAGGGGGTCCCCGCAGGATGAGGCTGGGCTGTTCCGGGTTTTCCCTTAGCTCAGCCCTGCCCTGCCCCTGCACAGGCAGCCCCAGCTCACACAGGGGACGGGACCCTCCCAGCTCCCCCATTGGGCCTGCCTGCCCTGTCAATCAGGTGACTTGGCACATTGGCCTCTCCCCATTGGCCCTCGGGTCTGTCTGTCTCAGGGTCCTGCTCCCTCATCGACCTGCCCCTGGCCTTTGGTGTGGGGAGGTTCCACCTAAGAAGCCCCCCGTCACCAAGGGGTGAACAGTCCCACTACATGTAGGCGGGGTGGGTCCTCCGTGAACAGGGGGCTGGACTAGACACCACCAGGGGGCCCAGGAGCCCCAGTGCCAAGCTCCGCCAGGGGCCACATGCTCCCCACACAGGGCCTGGAACATGGTGCGACTCCTGCCTTGGCGCCTGCTACTGGTTATCTGAGGAAGCAGCCCTCAGCCGGGCAGACGCCCCCTCTCTGCCGTGTCTTGCACTCAGTCCCATCGCCCCTCGACCCACCTTCTCGGGACTCGCCCCCTGTTCCAGTCCCAGTCCAGGCTCAGATGCTGCTGTCCTACCACCAGTCCTATGGCAATCGGGGGTGGGGGAGGAACCCGGGCTAGGGACCCCATGTGGGGCAGCCCTTCCCTGCATCTCCCCCCACTCTTCTGTCAATTTCCCTGCAGCGCCCCCCCCCCGACCTGCTCTGTCCAAGTGACTGAGAGTCCTTCCTCCTGACACTCCTGGGAGACACTGACCGTCCTCACCCTGCACTGTGGCTCCTTATATACTGGCCTCCTGGGCCCCGATTGGCTGCCACGCAGATCCCTCCTATTGGCTGCCTTCCCAAGGGCTCTCTTAACCCTTTCATGGCCAGTGAGGGTCCCTAATGTAGAGCTGTGATAGGGACTCCTCCCACAGTGCTGTCTTTCCCTGGACAGCATGCTCCCCTCCCCCCCAGGCCTCAGAGCAGAGAGGGGGGGTCCCTGCCCCACCCCAGGCTCCCCATGACGCTCCGTCAGAGAGACCGTTCCTCCCAGCTGGCGCACTCACAGGAACCTGGGGTGCTGGAGTCCAGCGGGGCCTGGGAGCAGGAGGGGCCCTGCACTTGCAGGCTTGGGGAGAGCGGGTTGGCTTGGGGGATACCAGGGGTCCGATGGGGGGGGCGAGTCCCACAGGGGCGGGGCTGTGGAACTACTTGGGGGGAAGCCAGGCAGGGCCCTGGGGGGCGGGTGGATCCCCCAGGGCCCCTCACTCTAGGGCAGCCGCCTGAATCTGACCTTGGAGCATTCAGCCCCCGGCTCCACCTGCGCTCCTGTCGGGAGGTTTTATCCGTTTCCCCGCCAGCCGTTGAATAACGGTGGCTGAGATTCAGTTATGTTAATTGTTGTGACCAGTCGCCATTTTGTAAGTGCAGAACAACAACTGGGGCCCCATAGCTGGGTGCCTGTGTTTATTGTCAATGTAAGAATATTACAAAGCAGTCACATACACACCCAAGAAGTTCTGTGAGCTGCTGTGATATAATCCTGACCAACCTGATTGCTTTCTATGAAGAGGTGACTGGCTCTGTGGATGTAGGGAAGGCGGTGGATGTGATATACCTTGACTTTAGCAAAGCCTTTGATACGGTCTCTCACAGTATTTTTATCAGCAAGTTAAAGAAGTATGGGTTGGATGAATGGACTATAAAATGGATAGAGAACTGGCTAGAGCATAGGGCTCAACGAGTAGTGATCAATGGCTCCATGTCTAGCTGGCAGCCGGTCACAAGCCAAGTGCCCCAGGGGTCGGTGCTGGGGCCGGTTTTGTTCAACATCTTCATCAATGATCTGGAGGATGGGGTAGATTGCACCCTCAGCAACTTTGCGGACGACACTAAGCTGGGGGGAGTGGTAGATACCTTGGAAGGTAGGGATAGCATACAGAAGGACCTAAAAAAACTGGAGGATTGGGCCAAAAGAAATCTGAGGAGGTTCAACAAGGACAAGTGCAGAGTCCTCCACTTAGGAAGGAAGAATCCCATGCACAGCTATAGACTGGGGACCAACGAGCTAGGCAGCAGCTCTGCAGAAAAGGACCTCGGGGTTACAGTGGATAAAAAGCTGGATATGAGTCAGCAGTGTGCCCTGGTTGCCAAGAAGGCTAATAGCATATTGGGCTGCATTAGTAGCAGCATTGCCAGCACGACGCGGGAAGTGATTATTCCCCTCTATCCGGCATTGGTGAGGCCGCATTTGGAGTATTGTGTCCAGTTTTGGGCCCCCCACTACAAAAAGGATGTGGAGAAGTTGAAGAGAGTCCAGCGGAGGGCAACAAAAATGATGAGGGGGCTGGAGCACAGGACTTACGAGGAGAGGCTAAGGAAACTGTGCTTGTTTAGTCTGCAGAAGAGAAGAATGGGTGGGGATTTGATAGCAGCCTTTAACTACCTGAAAGGGGGTTCCAGGGAGGATGGGGCTAGGCTGTTCTCAGTGGTGGCAGATGACAGAACAAGGAGCAATGGTCTCAAGTTGCAGGGCGGGAGGTCTAGGTTGGATATTAGGAAAAACGTTTTCATTAGGAGGGTGGTGAAGCACTGGAATGGGTTACCAAGGGAGGTGGTGGAATCTCCATCCTTAGAGATTTTTCTGGCCTGACTTGACAAAGCCCTGGCTGGGATGATTTAGTTGGGGTTGGTCCTGCTTTGAGCAGGGGGTTGGACTAGATGACCTGTTGAGGTCTCTTTCAACCCTCATCTTCTATGATTCTATGAGTTAGGCAAAAAAAGCATTGAGGACTTCACCTTTTCCACATCATCTGTCACTAGGTTGTCTCCCCCATTCAGTAAAGGGCCCACACTTTCCCTGACCTTCTTCTTGTTACTAGAAACCCTTCTTGTTAATGTTCACGTGCCTTGAGCCAGGAACACAGTCCACGAGTCCCTAGCTGCCAGTCCCTTGCTTAGCCTCTCAGACCTGGCTAGTACGCTCCACACAGCAGCACAGAGGCCTGCAGCTCTCTCTCCATTGGATTTCCCCTGATTTCGATGGAGCTGCACCCACGGACATCAGCTAAGGATTTAGCCCAAATCATATTAGCAGAGATAAAGCGTCCATAGAGACCAATGAGCTGGGAGTGCAGAGTTCCAGCTTCACCACGGATTCGCTGGGGCACCTTGGACAAGTCACTTGCTCACTCTGGGACCCAGGCTCTCCATCCATTAAATGTAGATTATTATAGCTTGGTGCCGCTACCAAAAGGCGCTGAGCAGGACCTTACAGTCACATGCTGCACTGACTGGGTTCCTGTTTTTGTTCTGTGGTTGGTAGCTTTTCTTTAAAAACCCTCTCCTGTGTGAGAAGTGTGACCCGTCCTGCCCAGGGCAGCCACCTGAAAATGCCACGGTCAGGACAGGCTGTAAAAGGAGAGCAGATTCTCCCAGCACTGGTGGGTGGCACTGAAGTCAGACTTCCCAACCAGCCACAAACTGCACTTCTGAATCCCCACAGAAGCCAGTACACAAATGCCCACAGCCCCCTTTACTGCATTTCAGCTCCAGGCTCCCAAATCAGCACTAGATCCAGTAAAGAGACCAGTTATTTAAACTCTATGTTCTTTACTAAAAAAAGGTTCCCTCTGACCCCAAGGGGTCAGCCACAGCACCAGTCCAATATAAGTTTGGATCTTACCTAAAATACCACACTGCCAGCCAATCCTTTAGTAACTAAAACTAAAGGTTTATTGTAAAAAGAAAGAAATACACCATAAGAGAAATGTTAAAGGGTCAAAGCAAATCAGATACATACAAATGATTGAAAGTCCATTTACATCAGGTTTCTGGAAGAAATGTGGAGTTGCAGGCTTGTATAGTTCCTCTGGTTCACATCCAGTACCTGGATGGGTCTAAGTCCTTCGATTCAGTTGCAAGATGAATTGATCCAGAGATAGGTGTGTGTCCGCAGCTGGACAGGAACAAAGACAAAATGGATTTGTGGTTTGTTCTTATATACCCTCTGTCCCGGGCCATGCGGCCTGGGGAAAGTCACTAAAATGGAGTCCAGAGTCACATGGGCCAATCCTGGTAACTCTTCAGATCTGCCTTTAGCTTCTTCCTGGGTCCCTGGTCTCTGTGAGTATCTTAATGGGCCATTAAGAGGGCTGTTGACCTGCCGCCTCTCTGTCTGGGGAGTGTCCCAGGCAGCCTAAATTGACATACAGAAATATCAAATACATCCATAACTTTCATTTCACATATACTACGTGAACATAAGTATTATTATCTTACTCAGCACAATATATCCTTCCTAACAGTACCAGACATGACATATCTTCACACGAATTATTATGATTTTGATCTATTGATGTTAACCAATATGACAAATGCCCCCCCACTCAGGCCAGCCTGTGCGACAAGAAGGACTGCAACTCCCTTCATCACGACACACACGCAGCCTCACTGCATCAATCGACTGCAACAGAAACAGAAGCGATGCCATGCAGTGGCTAAAGCAATTGTGCTGGGGGTCAGGATTCCCGGTTTCTGCACTCAGTTCTGCTGCTCACTCACTGTGTGGCCCTGGGTAAATCACTTCACCTCTGTGTGTCTCAGTCCGTCCAGAACACGTGGAGAACGCAGCTCAGCAGGCTAGCTAAAGAGCTTCAGATGCAGTGATCAAAAGTGTCATGCAGGATGTTTGTTAGACTCCGCTTTATTGTCCAGCCTTCAGCCCCTGGGCAGGGGTGGCTTGTGGTTCCCGTGCAGGTCCCATGTACATTTGTAATGAGCTGGGTAGTGCAAAGTGCGCCATTTATCTCCTGCCCTGTGAGCTACAGAAGTCAGCCCGGCCTGCGCACAGCAACCCACCTTCCCTGGTAACGCAGGGACTTATCCTTCAGCCTCTCTCAACTCTTGTCCTGCTAGTTTCAAAGCTGATCCCTTGTCCTACTGCAGAGGCCTGGCTCAGGACAAGGGCTCCCAGCCGGTACCCATTGCAGGGGTTCTGCCTGCTCCCGGCCCCCAGGCTGGAGGAACAAAGGCGACCAGACAGCTGAAGGAAGAATCCACACAATGGTCTTTTCCCTCAGGACTTTGTACCTGAGCTTTAGGTCCAAGCTGGCTGGAGTCTGATGCACAGCCTCACCTGCCTGTCACACTCCCCTGCTCCCCATGTCAGCACCTGGGCTCCCCCAGAGCTGCTTTTATACCCGTTCCTGCTTCCCTCTGCGCTCCCGACTGGCCTGTCGGCTCCCGCGCTGCGTCCCACTGCACTCGCCACACCTGGGCTAAGCAGGGAGCAACCCTGACCGCCTCAAAACCCTGCCTGGTGTCAGTGGGGACAGGTGCAGCCCTCGGCACAGCCAAAGGGACGGCCCTGGGGTGAGCTGGCTGAACGGCACTGAGGTTAGTGGGTCCGGAAATGATTGTGTTTTGGGCCCGTAACTGAAAACCCTTTCTGTAGGCGTAGTGCCCAGCGGCCCCAGTCTGGATCGGGTCTGCATTCCTCCCGCGCCCCACGCCGCTCGGAGCAGCAGCCCGGACCAGAACCACCCGCCCTGCGGCCCCTCCCTCGTCTGAAGGGCAAAGCGCCAGGGGTCTCAGGCCCACGCTGACCTGGGGACTGGCTCGGATGTAGGCGTGCTGGGGTGTCCAGGCCCTACGCTGAGCCGGGGCGGGGAGCAGAGCAATACTGGGCCGGGGCTGCAGCCGGTTCCCGGGGCCGGCACAGGTGGCTCTGCCGTGATCACGCCCAGGGCTGGCTGAGAGACAACAGCCTCCCCCCACCGATGAGATTGCGCGGGCCGGCCACAGCTCCTGGTTCCCGGGCACAGCTGAAGTGGGAGCAAAGCGCGTTGACTTGACCGCTCCCTCTCGCCTGTCCCCGGCAGGTAAACCCGCCGGCGGGAGGAGCGCTGTGTTTGTACAGGGCCTGAGGCAGTGGGGCCCGATCCTGGCCGGAGCGTACGTGAACTGCCACAACACAAGACAGAAACAATCCTGGTAATTACACGGCTGCCAGCCGAGTCCCGGCCCGGACGCTTGGGCTCAGGCAAAGGGATGGGACTGGGCTTCCCCTCACCGACCCAGCCCCAGCCCAGTGCAGAGAGGCCAGCGCAGGCCAGCCTGACTGACAGGTCGGTCAGCCAATGAGGAGCCAGGAGGGCAGGGGTCCCGTCCTCCGTGTGAGCTGCAGCTGCCTGGCCTGGGCCGAGCCGGGCCGAGCTGAGGCAGAGCAGCCGGGCTGGGGCAGAGGAGAGGCCCAGGAGCTGGGCAGAGAGCGGGGCCGGGCTGGGCCGGGCTGGGGCTGGGGCCGTCTGGGCCGGGTGCGTCAGTGAGCGGCTGGGCAGCGACGTGGGGCTGACCCTGGGCAGGGCCTGGCGCAGGGAGACGCCCCCAGCCCAGAGGCCGCGCAGGCCGGACTCAGGGGTCGTGACCCCGACGGGGGGGCTGATGCTGGGAGAAGGGCCCTGCCCCCTAGCGCCTGGGGCGTGTGGCTGCCCCAGAGCCCGTGTCTGACCCACGGCATCCCTGCCCCACAGCCAGGCCTGGGCAGGGCCTGCGACGTGTGACCCAGACTGTGAGCGTCCCTCACACCCCACAGACGCCGTGTGTGGGGCAGGGCAGGGGCAGGGGCAGCGCTGGGTGTTTGCCTTCCCCCTTCCCCTCTTGTCTGTGTGTGTATCTGCTGTGCGGTTGGTGTGTGTGTAACACGCTGTGTGGCTGTGCACTGCATGCACTGATCAGTGGGGCAGGGACGCGCCCGGTGCAGGGTTAGTGCCCGCAGTGGGGCACCCTCGCCCCTGCCCTACGGGACCACAGCAAGATTGGGGGTACAGCCCCAGGGATCCTGGGCCCAGCTTTGTCGGGGTTACGGGGACCCCACCACACAGGAGAGTGGGCGGGGAGCCCTCGAGGTCAGGCCGGCCTGTGGGTAAAGGGCGTGGGGGCGAGGACTCAGATCCTGTCGCCAGCTAACTCCCCCGGGGCCGTGTGTGAACCAGGAACGCTCCCCACAAGAGTGGTTCCCTTGCTCCTTGCCCCACCCTTTTAATTAACATGAAAGGCGAGGCTAATTAGCATATTAGGTGTGGATTGGCGTAAGAGCCTTTTGACATCAGAACCTGATTAACATGGCAGGTACGACCTGATTAGCATCTTGGGGAGCCCTCCAGCTGATTGGCTAAGCTTGGGTGACCTTTGAATGAAATCCCTCCTAACGTCCCCCCACATTCTGACGTTCTCGCTCCTGAGGTCCCCCCTCCCCGCCCCATTCTGACCTTCTGCCAAGCTGTCAATAGCCAAGGGTCAGCCAGCCAGCTTTGTGCAGAGCCGAGACTGACCAGCGAGCGAGGAAGAGAGAAGGCGATGGAGAGAACCAGGGAGAAGGACGTCAAGAGCAACTGAAACAAGGGTGAGCAAGGGTGCGCCCTGGGTTTTGGACAGCCGGGCTAAGTGAGTCCCCGCTCGATGTCCAAGCCAGGGTAATCCTTCTCCTAGGAACCGCACAGGTGATCCCGGGCTTCCAGGCAACCGGGCTAACTGAGTCCCCGCTCTGTGTCTGAGCCTGAGTCGATCCTTGTGTCTCAGAGCTGCGTGGGTGACCTGGGCTTACAGGCAACCGGGCTAACTGAGTCCCCGCTCTGTGTCTGAGCCCGAGGTAGCTCTTAGCAGTTCTTGGACAGAGCAGAAGGACCTTCCCTGATGGACAGAGGGACATGCTACAGGTTATGTAAGTAAATGATCCCCTGAGTTTGCATGTCAATAAAGTTGGATGCTTGTGGTCCGGTCCGAGTGAAGTTCTCCCTCTCTGCCCATCCAGCAAGCACCGGATCCATGCTGGCTGGTGATCGCTGCTTTAGTCTGTAAATGTTTCTGACAGGATGTTAATCGATGAATTATTAACTGAAAAGGGTTAAGTATTGTAGAGTTGTGAGGGTTTTTCTTATACCATATATAGTCTAGTAGTCTAAGCACTGTTTTTCTGTACCGTATATCTTCTAATAGTTTTATACTGAAATATGGTTACATGTTATGTTCGGTTTCTATCTCTTTCTAATTAATGTAACCATGCACTTTTAAATAAAGTTGGTATCTGTTTTCGAAGTATCACAGCTTAGAATCATAGAATATTAGAGTTGGAAGGGACCTCAGGAGGTATCTAGTCCAACCCCCTGCTCAAAGCAGGTCTAACCTCAGCTATATCATCCCAGCCAGGGCTTTGTCAAGCCGCAGCTTAAAAACCTCAAAAGATGGAGATTCCACCACCTCCCTAGGTAACCCATTCCAGTGCTTCACCACCCTCCTAGTAAAAAACTTTTTCCTAATGTCCAACCTAGACCTCCCGCCCTGCAACTTGAGACCGTTGCTCCTTGTTCTGTCATCTGCCCCCACCGAGAACAGCCTAGCCCCATCCTCCCTGGAACCCCCTTTCAGGTAGTTAAAGGCTGCTATCAAATCCCCCCTCATTCTTCTCTTTTGCAGACTTAACAAGCCTAGTTCCCACAGCCTCCCCTGATAAGTCTTGTGCTCCAGCCCCCTAATCATTTTTGTTGCTCTCCGCTGGACTCTCTTCAACTTCTCCACATCCTTTTTGTAGTGGGGGGCCCAAAACTGGACACAATACTCCAAATGCGGCCTCACCAATGCCGAATAGAGGGGAATAATCACTTCCCGCGATCTGCTGGCAATGCTCCTATTAATGCAGCCCAATATGCTATTAGCCTTCTTGGCAACCAGGGCACACTGCTGACTCATATCCAGCTTTTTATCCACTGTTACCCCCAGGTCCTTTTCTGCAAAACTGCTGCCCAGCTCGTCGGTCCCCAGTCTGTAGCTGTGCATGGGATTCTTCCGTCCTAAGTGCAGGACTCTGCACTTGTCCTTGTTGAACCTCATCAGATTTCTTTTGGCCCAATTCTCCAGTTTGTTTAGGTTCTTCTGTATGCTATCCCTACCTTCCAGGGTATCTACCACTCCCCCCAGCTTAGTGTCATCCGCAAACTTGCTGAGGATACAATCTACCCCATCCTCCAGATCATTGATGAAGATGTTGAACAAAACTGGCCCCAGGACCTACCCCTGGGGCACTCAGCTTGTGACCGGCTGCAGCTAGACATGGAGCCATTGATCACTACTCGTTGAGCCCTATGCTCTAGCCAGATCTCTATCCATTTTATAGTCCATTCATCCAACCCATACTTCTTTAACTTGCTGATAAGAATACTGTGAGAGACCGTATCAAAAGCTTTGCTAAAGTCAAGGTATATCATGTCCACTGCTTTCCCCACATCCACAGAGCCAGTCACCTCTTCATAGAAAGCAATCAGGTTGGTCAGGCATGACTTTCCCTTGGTGAATCCATGTTGACAGTTCCTGATCACCTTCCTCTCTTCCAAGTGCCTTAAAATGGATTCCTTGAGGAGCTACTCCATGCTTTTTCCAGGGATTGAGATGAGGCTGACTGGTCTGTAGTTCCCCGGTTCCTCTTTCCTCCCTTTCTTGAAGGTGGGCACTATAAGAAAAGTAAATTGTCTCACACACTGTTTACCCAGAAACCAAAAATGCAGTCTCCTTTGGCACCCAGCTCTGGGCTCACCACACAGATGCTGGACTCTGTGAGGAGTGGTTACTGAAACTAATTTCATCACAGGCTATGTCTACACTGCCGCGTTAATTCAACTTTGTTTAATTCGACTTTCAGCAGCAGATTTTTAGAAATCGCAGCGGAGTGTACAGACGACGGTGTTTGCGCTGATCTTTTGCGTTCACACTGGCCAGCCTTACTTTGAATTAGAAAGCAGTGCAGTGTGGGTAGCTATCCCACAGTGCAACTAGCCACGGTGGCTGTTGGGATGAGTGTCTTCGTCCCAGGATGCAACAGTGCTTCCCCCACCTTCCCCCCCAAACAAACAAGAAAAGGATTTTTGTGCCGTTTTTTTACTCCCCGCGATCGCCATTGCTGCAGAGACATGGAGTCAGCTCAACTGCACTATAATTGTGAGTGTGACAAATACATGGTGGCTTATCATGGAATACTTTAGAAATAGAGCAAGAAGGTGAAGCAGATACTACACCTATGCCACCGAGGCTGTAACGTGTCATCTGCAGTCCATGGAGAGCAGGGTGTGGTGCAGGGAGACAAGCACAGACTGGTGGGACCGCATTGTTATGCAGCTGTGGGATGATGATCAGTGGCTGCAAAACTTTCATATGCGAAAGGCAACTTTCCTCGGACTGTGCTTGGAGCTGCACCGTACCTGAAGTGCGTGAACACTCGCTTAAGACAAGCCATGACGGTGGAGAAGAGAGTCACCATCAGTCTCTGGAAGCTGGCAACCCCCGACTGTTACCGCTCGGTTGGGAATCAATTCGGAGTCGGTAAATCTACAGTGGGCATAGCTGTGAATCAAGTGTGCAGTGCCATAAATAGAGTTCTGCTATGAAGGATAGTGACTTTGGGAAATGTGCAGGACATAGTGGAAGGGTTTGCCATGATGGGCTTCCCAAACTGCGGGCGGGGGGGGAGGGGACATTGATGGGACGAACATCCCCATCTTAGCGCCTGCACACCTGGCGACCGATTACATAAACCGCAAGGGATACTCTTCCATGGTGCTGCAGGGGTTGTGGATCACAGGGGTCGTTTCACAGACATCAGTGTGGGGTGGTTTGGGAAGGTGCATGATGCTCTTGTATTTCGTAACTTGGGGCTGTTCTCTAAGATGCAGGCGGGCACTTTCTTCTCTGACCAAGAAATTCACATCGGGGGTTTGGAAATGCCCATAGTGATCCTGGGGGATCCTGCGTACCCCTTGCTCCCTTGGCTAATGAAGCCGTACACCGGTCACCTTGACAGTGACAAGGAGTGTTTTAATAAGAGGTTAAGCAGTTTCAGAATGGTTGTAGAATGTGCCTTTGGGTGTTTAAAGGGTAGATGGAGGAGTCTCCTCACTAGGCTGGACATGAGTGAGAAGAACCTCTCTTCGGTGATAATCTGCGTGCTGTGTTCTTCATAATGTGTGTGAAGTGAAGGGGGAAAGGTTTCCCCAGGGTTGGGCTGTGGAGGCAGAAAGACTGGCCGCCAATTATGAGCAGTCAGATGCCGGCACTATGCTGAGAGCTAACCACAGAGCGCTTTGCATTAGGGAAGCTTTGAAAGCAAGGTTCTGCAATGAGATGCAGGAGTGATTTTTGTTCCTGTCTGTTGTTTGTCTTTGATAATCATCCCACCCCCCTTCAATATCTCTGCCTGACAAATCCCTCTCCCTCCTGAACAATATATGATTTAATAAAGAAAAGTTTTGGAATGATGAAAAACTTTAGTTTTTAACATTCAAGTCATGGGTGAAAGTGGGGGGAGGGTTCATTCACTGTCTGCAGGGGTAGGGTGGTAGCTGGCTGACCAGCAGTCAGTGTGGCTGCCGCAGCTTTCTGCTCACACATACTGCATCCTGGACAATCTCCTCCGAGATCTCCTGAGGGCGGTGGAGTGGTAGGGTAGCAAAGCACTCGGTTGAGGAGCATTATGGAGTGCCTGCAGTGGGACTCTGTCCACAAGAAGCCAGAGCTAGTCTGCCTGATCCCACAGGAGTCGCAGCATCACCTGCGTGGTGCTGCGATCATGCTCCTGCATTTGTCCCATGTTATGGGACAAGGTCAGCCACCTCGCTCTTTGCTCCATCTCTGCGGCTGCTGAGGCATTCATGAGCTCCACAAACATGATATTTCTGCTTTCCCCCCCTTTTTCTAATCTGAGACAGTGTGTCCGCAGCACTTCTTAAGGATCAGTCCACTGTCCAGGTGTCTACAGAACGAAAGAAAAATGAGAGGGTAGCCACAGTTAGCATAGTGAAGAAAATGATAGAAATGTAACGATTTTGATAATGAGCCCGTGATAAAATGTAGCAAATGATTTCCTCTCTCTGCTTGTATTGCAAAACCTTACAGAGAGCAACTGCGGACAGTGTGAGGGGGATGGGGGATCTCTGCTTGTATTCCAAACCCTTACAGAGAGCAACTGTGGATGGCGTGGTGGTGGGGGAAACTATGCTTAAATCACAGAAAGCCATGATGCTGGCTACCTTGATTGCAGAGAAAAATCCTACCATGGAGGGAGGAAGAAGGCAGCCCTCCCCTGAAAAGTTTTTCGAGGTGAGGGATAACACATTACATACATTAAATTTTCCATGTGATATCAACTGTTGATAAACATAGCATTTCTCAACACATAAAAAAACTGATCCCTGGGTAACCACCCAGTACAGTCAACGAAATGCCTGAGATCCCTTTTGTGCCCCTGCCCCACAAGCCAATGTACAAAGACAGAAATGCTAATAAATTAAACTCACCAGATGTGCCTTCCCCGGGATCATTTGTGCTGTTCTGTGCGCTGGTGGACTGCTCGGGGGTCAGGAATAAGTCCTGACTTTCTGGGAGAACCAACACCCCACTTTCCTGCACCCTGCTCTCCACAGCTTCCTCCTCCTCATCCACGGAGTCCTCCTCATTGATCATGGACTGTGAACTAGCAGAGGTATTGATGCTGCGGGGAGGCACCGTGGTTGGATCGCCCCCGAGAATTGCTTGCACCTCATCATAGAACCTGCATGATTTGGGAGAGGAGCCAGAGCAGCTGTTAGCTTCCCTGACTTTCTGATACGACCGGCGCAGCTCCTTGATCTTCACTCGGCACTGCTGAGCGTCCCCCTGGTGTCCGTTCTTCAGCATGCCCTGAGATATCTTCCCATAAATGTCCAGATTCCTTTTGCTGGCTCTGAGCTGAGCCAGAATGGACTGCTCTCCCCACAGCCCGATGAGGTCTAAGACCTCTGGTCGACTCCATGCTGGAGCACGTTTGGGCTTTGCAGTAGACATGCGGAGAACAGTGGCAGAGCTCTCTCCACGCTGGCAGCAAGCACAGGAAATGGAAATTCAAATCTTCCTAGGGCTTGAGGGGAGGGGACTTTTCTTGCTACTGTGACCACAGAACAGCAGAGCACGCCTGTCCAGAGTGGTCAAAATGGGGAATCATGGGATACATTCTGGAGGTCAATTAATTCGAATTAAGCTCCTTTGCGTCTACACTGACACTAAGTCGACTTAACAAATTCGAATTAGGTACTATACTACTTGCAGAGGTGGTCTTATTAAGTCAATTGTACAGGCACCGTAATTCGAATTAAGAGTGGTGCCAGTGTAGACGCAGGTGTTATTAAGTCGACTTAAGTGATGTTAAGTTGACCTAAGTTGACAGTGTAGACCAGAGAGGGGTCTTCTAATCTAAGTAGTACTTAGCCAGGTCAATATATCACTCAGGCTTGACTCAATACTCAAGTTGATGCTAACTAAAAACTAAAGGTTTAATAGTATAAGAAGTCAGAAATCCAGCCCAGAGAAAAGAAGCTTGAAATGAAGACAAAAGATGGTGATGTCTCAGGGGTTTTTATACCATTTGCCCTGTGTGTGGAATTTTACCATCTCAAACACAGCTCACAGCCTCTGTTTGTGTAAAGTTACTGGCCCAAGATGGAATCCAGGGTCCCATGAGCAGATCACAGCTCCTTGCACGGCTTGGTGACTCACGGGGCAGCCATTGCTCATATTCTTGCAGAGCTGTGCACAGGAAGAGCTATCTGGGCGCTAGGAGTTTCTTCAGCTGCCCACTGTGAGAGCTCAGTGTCCTTGATGGGCCATCAGCACATCGCTGTCTGGCTTTCATGTACCTTCTACAGGGGGGCGTCACCCAGGGATACAACAGCAGGGTAAGATACCAGTCCATGGCCAATATCCATAACATCAGATAGGAAGGAGATCCACGCGTATAAACAGGAAAGTCATGCTTGGCAAATCGTAACTTTCCCATTGACACCCTGCATGACAGGCTTTGTCCAAGATTTGCTGCAACTGCACAACAGGCATAGAAATGGTCACATGCAATCAGAGCATCACACCATGTTCTCATCCCACGAGGGTGCTACAGCTGCTACCACTTAAGCTGGAGCATTGCCTACATTTTAGCAGGACAAGCGGCTGGGACACTAGAGCCACGGGAGGACGGGAAGAGCAGATAAAAGCATGTCTGGCTGCAGGGAGCCTGCTCCTTGTCCAGAGGGAGAAGGAAAGTGTTCTTTAAATGTGAGAGGTGTACATCCAGGACTGTGGCTGTTTTCTCCAAGCGTAGTCACCAGCTCCCTGGGCTTTCAAAAACTTTCCCAGCCAGGGGGCATTTTAGAGACTCCGTGTCTTCTGGGGTTAGCCCAGGGACAGCTCTCCTCACTCGAATT
The DNA here is from genome assembly GCF_026122565.2 of Emydura macquarii macquarii. Lineage (NCBI taxonomy): Eukaryota > Metazoa > Chordata > Testudines > Chelidae > Emydura > Emydura macquarii. The sequence continues at coordinate 54,708 of NW_027132798.1, read as the reverse complement.
CAGTCCTGTGCTGTTGCTGATATTTACACTATGCTGCCGATATACTCAGGCCTTACACTACGCGTGATTGCTCATATCCATTCCAATATAGGTAAGTGCACGCCACCATGCACTGGTTCCTGGAACTTTTTTCCCCTTAGCAGTCCCCGCAGGGTCGGCTCAGGCGCCCCCTGCATTACTGCGCTCATGCCACGGTATATGAGGCACCGCTGACCCTACGACCCCTCAGTCCCTTCTTTCTGCCCGTGACAGTTGCTGGAACGTCTCTTGCCTCTTGCCTATCGCAAGTAGCATTCCCCTTACTGACTTTGTTAATCGTTGTTTGAATAGTTTGAATAGTTTTGTGTTAAGTAGTTAAAGTTAGTTAGCATTAGAATAGAAGTCCTTAGGGGCTTAGGGCTGGGCCATGTCCGGCTCACCTTGTTTCAAATCTTGCGCCGCTTGCAGCAAGCCCCTTCCAGTGAGTGACCCTCACGATCGCTGCCTCAAGTGCCTGGGAGAGCAGAATCGGAGAGACAAGTCCAAGATTTGTAAAGCCTTCAAGCCGAAGACTCAGAAGGAGTGGGATATTCGGCTGAAGGCTATTCTGATGGAGGCGGCGCTCCGACCGGCCTCCGAACCGCCGTGTTCCACCTTGGCACCGAGCGTCTCTTCAGTGCGGAGTGCTCCACCAGCACCGGAGTCTACCCGACCCCCATCCCTGGAGCCCAAGAAGAAACGGTGCCAGGACGTGGAGTGCACATGCTGCCCTGCACCGCCTGCACGGCCGGGGTCGAGCCAGGAAATGCACCAGCCACAGCCCGTAGAGCTTGCTCCGGAGCCGGCATCTCCACGCAGAGATCCTCCCCTGACTCCTGGGGGTGGGCGAGCGCCCCTGCAACGCTCGTCGACACCGCAGGCTTTCCACGTGGCACGGGCCTTGATGGCCATGCCCACGCCTCCATCCCCCACTTGGCCGAGGGAAAGCAGGCTGGTGTCTCAGGGTAAACCCGCGCAGGGTGCCCCTGGTGGATGGTCGAGACCCCCGTCAGTGGCGAAGTCTTCCACCAGACGGCCATGTAAGGTAGAGCATGGTGGCTTTCCTCGCCGCTCCGACTCAGAGTCGTCAAGCTCGTCCTCCCCATGGCACTGAGTTCGGTCCCCGGCACTGGAGGCATCGTGCTCGAGACGGCACCATTCCAAGACCACCTCGCGCAGTGGGTGCAGCTCCCGTTCCCGAACCCCGGCACCGAGCCCTTCACCAGCACGACACCAGTCCCGATCTCCCGTACGGAGCCTGGCGCGGAGCCCGGCACTGAAAGACCTGGCCGCTCTGACCCAGCGTCGATCTCAGTCTTCAGAGTCGGGCTCTGCCACAGACAGCACCGCTCCCGGTCCCTGAAGGGCAAGTGGCACTGGAAGTCCTCGGTTCCAAGGCGGAAGGCGTGATCCTCAAGCTCATCGGTGCGTGCGTCCTCCCATCGGTACTGCTCGCGGCGCCACTGATGCTCTTCTACCTCGTCGAGGTCATCGAGAGGCCGGTGCCCGACTAAGAGCAGCAAAAGCTGAAGGTATCGTCGGCACCGGTCCAGCGGCCCTGGATCCTGCAAAGACAAGGGCACCTGCCGCCTTCACGACGATCTGCAGCCGGTACCGATGCCAGCACCGGGGTGGCCGCAAGGGCCCTGGCAGTGGCCTTATTGGGCCCCATGGGGGCACAGAAGGGACAGGGAACTGTGTCAGTCCCATTCTCAGTGGTGCAGCTGGCGCCCCCCCACCGAGCCAACAGGCTAAGGGCCATTCCTCGGAGGAGGAATCAGACCCTGAGGTGGGACCCTCCGTGGGGCCCCCTCAACAATGCTTCTCCTCTTACCCAGATGAGGTGGCCGCCAGAGACCACAGGGTGCCCCTCCCAGCCTTCAGGGCAGACCAGGAGCTCCTGAAAAGGGTGGCCTCCAACCTGAACCTAGAACTCAAGGAGCTCTCAGAGGAGGAGGGTCCCCTCTACGGGTTGTTAGGTCAGCAGGACCATCAAGGGTGGCTCTACCTGTACATGACAGGTCCTTAAACTGGCCAAGACCCTCTGGCAAACCCCCGCCTCGGTTGCCCCCACATCCAAGGGGCCGCGAAAAAATATTATGTCCCGGCAGAGGGGTTTGAGTTTTTGTTTACGCACCCGGCCCCGGGGACTCTGGTGGTGGATGCTGCCAACCAGAGGGACAGGCAAGGTGGCCCAGGCACCATGCCAAAAAACAAGGATAATAAGAAACTTGATTTATTCGGGAGAAAAGTCTACTCCACCAGGGCTTTGCAGCTCAGGATTGCAAACCACCAGACCCTCCTAGGGCGGTACAATCTTAACCTCTGGGAGTCCATGAGGCGGTTCGCAGAGGGGTTGCCCCAGGACCAGGCAGCAGACTTTGCCATGGTCCTGGAAGAAGGCCCCCCCCATCCAGACAGCATGACACAGGGTATTTACCAAGTGCATGGCGGTAGTGGCGGCCCACTTGCTCTGCAGAGAGGTGCAGATCTTCCCGTACCTGGACGACTGGCTGATCAGGGGCAGGTCCAGGTCCCACGTTCAGAAAAGCCTATCCCTCACCTGTGCGACATGCACCAAACTGGGGCTGCTCATAAACGAGCAGCAGTCCACTCTGACCCTGATGCAACGCATAGAGTTCATTGGGACCACCCTGGATGCTACCCAGGCCAGAGCCTTCCTCCCGCAGCCTCGGTTCGAGGCGATGGCCGCGATAATCGCCCAGCTACACGCGTGCCCCACAATGACAGCCAGGCACTGCCTACAGCTGTTAGGGCACATGGTGACCTGCATATATGTGGTGAGGCTGGCTTGAGCTGGCTGGCTCAAACTCAGGTCGCTCCAGGCCTGGTTGGCCTCGGCATATACACTGAGCAGACACCCCTTGAACAGGGTGGTCATGGTTCCCCAAGGGTCCTAGCCTCACTGAACTGATGGAGGACTCTTGGGGAGGTGTTGAGAGGGGTTCCTTTCCGGGATCTGGCCTCATCGGTCACCCTGATCACAGACGCTTCGGACGTGGGCTGGGGGCCCACATCAGTGCCGAGCTGAGCACCCAGGGGTTGTGGTCAGAGGAGGAGAGGAGCCTCCATATCAATGTACGGGAGCTCAGGGCAGTCCGATTGGCCTGCAAGGTGTTCCTCAGATTCCTGAGGGGCAGGATGGTTCAGGTCCTGACGGACAATACAGCAGCCATGTTTTACATGAAAAGGCAGGGGGGAGCGTGCTCCTCGGCTCTCTGCCAGGAGGCCATTTGACTGTGGGACTTTGTGGTGAGGCACGACTTTCATTTATCTGCCTCTCACCTCTCAGGGGTCAGGAATGACGAGGTGGACCGCCTCAGCAGGTCGTTTCTACTCCGACACGACTGGTCACTTCACCTGGGGGTGGTGACTTTTATCTTCCGCAAGTGGGGTGTTCCCCAACTGGACCTGTTTGCGTCGTCCTAGAACAGGAAGTGCCCGAGGTTCTGCTCCCTCCGGGGTCGCAAGCTGGACTCCATCTCTGACGCGTTCCTCATAGAGTGGACAGGGACCTTCATATACACGTTTCCCTCCATTCCACTCCTCCCCAAGGTCCTTTTGAAAATCAAGAGGGACAGAGCGGACGTGATACTCATTGCCCCAGCCTGGCCAAGACAGCATTGGTTCAGTATACTGCTGGACCTGTCAATCGCTCTGCCCGTGGAGCTCCCGAGGCGTTACGTCCTACTCTCCCAGGACCAGGGTCACCTGCTCCACCCAGACCTGGACTCCCTGCACCTAATGGTCTGGAGGCTCTGTGGCTGACGGAGGGGGAGAGAGCCTGCTCGGCGCAGGTCCAACAGATTCTGCTGGGCAGCAGAAAATCTTCCACACAGGTCGTGTACCGGGCCAAGTGGAGACCATTTACCTGCTGGGCGGAGTCCCGGGGCATCCCGCCGAGCTGCTCGCCTATCCAGGCGATCCTGGAGCATCTGCTCCACCTGAAACTCCAGGGTTTGGCGCTAGCCTCTGAAAGTCCATCTGGCGGCTATCTCAGCCTTCCACCATCCGCTAGAGGGGAGGTCCTTATTTTCCCACCCCATGTCAGTCAGGTTCCTCAAGTGGGTGAAGAGGCTTTACCCGCAGGTCCGTGACCTGGTGCCTCCCTGGGATCTAAACCTGGTCCTCTCCAGACTAACAGGGCCCCCCTTCGAGCCCATGGCTACATGCCCGCTGCTCGTCCTATCGTGGAAGGTAGCCTTCTTAGTGGCCATTACCTCGGCTAGGAGGGTTTCCGAGATTAGAGCTTTGACCTCGGAGCCCCCCTACACCGTGTTTTATAAAGACAAGGTGCGGTTGAGACCCCATCCAGCTTTCCTGCCTAAGGTGGTCTCCCAATTTCACTATAACCAGGATATCTTCCTCCCCGTTTTTTTTCCAAAACTGCACGGGTCGGAGGAGGAGCGGAGATGGCACTCTCTGGATGTCAGGCAAGCCCAGGCCTACTACCTCGACAGGACAAAGCCGTTCCGGAAGTCGACGCAGATGTTCGTGGCAGTGGCGGACCGGATGAAAGGCTCACCTCTCCACCCAGCTCATCTCCACCTGGATCACCGCCTGCATCAAGTGCTGCTATGAGCAGGCGAATGTACTGCTTCCAGGGGCTGTTTCAGCGCACTCAACCAGAGTCCAGGCCTTGTCTGTGGACTTCCTGGGAGGAGTGCCCCTGCAGGACATCTGCAAAGCAGTGACCTGGTCGTCGGTGCACACCTTCACGTCCCATTACGCCATCGTGCAGCGGGTGAGAGAGGACGCGGGATTCGGCAGGGCCGTGCTGATGGGGCAGCTCACCGGTAACTCTTACCCACCTCCAAGGTATGGCTATTTAATCACCTATACTGGAATGGATATGAGCAATCACTCAAAGAGAGAAAACAGGGTTACTTACCAGTAACTGATGTTCTTCGAGATGTGTTGCTCATGTCCATTCCACACCCACCCTCCGTCCCTGCTGTCGGAGTCGGCAGAAAGAAGGGACTGAGGGGCTGTAAGGTCGGTGGTGCCTCATATACCGCGGCATGAGCGCGGCACTCCAGGGGACGCCAGAGCCGATCCTACGGGGTCTGCTAAGGGGAAAAAAGTTCTGGGAATCAGTGCACCTATATTGGAATAGATATGAGCAACACATCTCAAAGAACAACAGTTACTGGTAAGGAGGTTTTTGATAGTCCCCGTGTCTTCTGGGACTAGCCCAGGGACAGCCCTCCTCGCTGGGATTCAGTCCTGTGCTGTTGCTGATATTTACACTGTGCTGCCGATGTACTCAGAGCTTTTTAGAACATAAAAGAAGATTTGACTTTTTAATCTTGTGAATGCTGCAGTAGTGTGTGGTAGCAGAAGGCACTGCCACCCGGACCATGCCTCTTCTGACATTCCCACAGCGCCGCTTGCTCCAGAAGGGATCCAGCAGCTTTAGTAACTAGAAACAGGGTCTGATGCACCCACCTCTGGGGTGGAACATGGCAGCTCCCCTACACTCCCCTACATGTCAAACGGACGTGATTACTTTTTTTAAGTGATAACAAATTTGGTGGATAAAGGTAACTGGGGAGATGTAAGAGACTTAGACCATTACAAGGTGTTTGACCAAATGGCACATGACATTCAGATTAATAATCTAGCGCTAGACAGAATTACTGATCTCTGATCCCTTAGCTACAGCCCTGTGTGATAGCAGAAAGTGTCCATGTCTCTCCAGCGTCATCTTTCTCCAGATCTGCCTGTCTGCTAGCTAGCCATCCATCCCAGGCATTGGCAGGGCGTCAGACCATATGGAGATCTAGCCATTATCCCTACTTCTCTGACTAATTGACGATCATGTTTAACTGTACACAAATACACTGAGCAGCCAATTCCTCTCTGACTCAGCAGAGAGCCCAGGAGTTCTCCTCTCCCTGTGGGAAGGACCCTTAATTGCTGTTTACTCCTACAGATGGATAAAGAACACAGATCATAGAATCACAGAATATTAGAGTTGGAAGGGACCTCAGGAGGTCATCTAGTCCAACCCCCTGCTCAAAGCAGGACTAACCTCAGCTATATCATCCCAGCCAGGGCTTTGTCAAGCCTCAGCTTAAAAACCTGTAAGGATGGAGATTCCACCACCTCCCTAGGTAACCCATTCCAGTGCTTCACCACCCTCCTAGTGAAAAACTTTTTCCTAATGTCCAACCTAGACCTCCCGCCCTGCAACTTGAGACCGTTGCTCCTTGTTCTGTCATCTGCCACCACTGAGAACAGCCTAGCCCCATCCTCCCTGGAACCCCCTTTCAGGTAGTTAAAGGCCGCTATCAAATCCCCCTCATTCTTCTCTTTTGCAGACTAAACAAGCCCAGTTCCCTCAGCCTCTCCTCATAAGTCCTGTGCTCCAGCCCCCTCATCATTTTGGTTGCCCTCCGCTGCACTCTCTCTAACTTGTCCACATCCTTTTTGTAGTGGGCGACCAAAACTGGACACAATACTCTAAATGCGGCCTCAGCAATGCTGAATAGAGGGGAATAATCACTTCCCGTGACCTGCTGGCAATGCCCCTCCTAATGCAGCCCAATATGCTATTAGCCTTCTTGACAACCAGGGCACACTGCTGACTCATATCCAGCTTTTTATCCACTGTTAACCCCAGGTCCTTTTCTGCAGAGCTGCTGCCCAGTTCGTCGGTCCCTAGTCTATAGCTGTGCATGGGATTCTTCCTTCCTAAGTGGAGGACTCTGCACTTGTCCTTGTTGAACCTCATTAGATTTCTTTTGGCCCAATCCTCTAGTTTGTTTAGGTCACTCTGTATCCTATCCCTACCCTCCAGGGTATCTACCACTCCCCCTAGCTTAGTGTCATCCGCAAACTTGCTGAGGGTGCAATCTACCCCATCCTCCAGATCATTAATAAAGATGTTGAACAAAACTGGCCCCAGGACCGACCCCTGGGGAACTCCGCTTGTGACCGGTTGCCAGCTAGACATGGAGCCATTGATCACTACTCGTTGAGCCCTATGCTCTAGTCAGTTCTCTATCCATTTTATAATCCATTCATCCAACCCATACTTCTTTAACTTGCTGATAAGAATACTGTGCGAGACAGTATCAAAAGCTTCGCTAAAGTCAAGGTATATCACAACCACCGCCTTCCCTACATCCACAGAGCCAGTCACCTCATCATAGAAAGCAATCAGGTTGGTCAGGCATGACTTTCCCTTAGTGAATCCGTGTTGACTGTTCCTGATCACCTTCCTCTCCTCCAAGTGCCTTAAAATGGATTCCTTAAGGACCTGCTCCATGATTTTTCCAGGGATTGAGGTGAGGCTGACCGGTCTGTAGTTCCCTGGATCCTCTTTCCTCCCTTTTTTGAAGATGGGCACTAGATTTGCTTTTTTCCAGTCCTCAGGGACCTCCCCCTGTTGCCACGAGCTTTCAAAGATAATAGCCAATGGCTCTGAAATCACCTCAGCCAACTCCCTCAGCAACCTCGGGTGCATTGCATCCGGCCCCATGGACTTGTGAATGTCCAATCCTTCTAAATAGTCTTGGACCCGTTCCTTCCGCACTGCGGGATGTTTGCCTCTTTCCCATTCTGTGCCACCCAGTGCAGCAGTCTGAGAGCTGATCTTGTCTGTGAAGACAGAGGCAAAAAAGGCATTGAGTACCTCAGCTTTCTCCACATCCTCCGTCACTTGGTCGCCTCCCTCATTCTCTAAGGGGCCCACACTTTCTCTAATCTTCCTCTTGTTGGCAACATGCCTGTAGAAACCCTTCTTGTTCCCCTTCACGTCCCTTGCTAGCTGCAACTCCAATTGTGCTTTGGCCTTCCTGATTTAATTCCTGCACGTTCGAGCAGTGTTTATATAATCCTCCCTAGTCATCTGACCAAGCTTCCACTTCTTGTAAGCTTCTTTTTTGCGTTTAAGTTCTCCAAGGACATCTTTGTTAAGCCAAGCTGGACGCCTACCATATTTGCTATTCTTTCTGCACATCGGGATGGTTTGCTCTTGTGCCCTCAATAAGGTCTCTTTAAAATACAGCCAGCTCTCTTGGGTTCCTTTCCCCCTCATATTAGCCTCCCAGGGAATCCTGCCCATCAGTTCCCTGAGGGAGTCGAAGTCTGCTTTTCTGAAGTCCATGGTCCGTATCCTGCTGTTCTCCTTTCTTCCTTTTGTCAGAATCCTGAACTCGACCATCTCATGGTCACTGCTGCCTAGGTTGCCACCCACTTCTACTTCCCCTACCAAATCTTCCCTGTTTGTGAGCAGCAGGTCAAGAAAAGCACGGCCCCTAGTTGGTTGCTCCAGCACTTGCACCAGGAAATTGTCTGCAACACTCTCCAAAAACTTCCTGGATTGTTTGTGCTTTGCTGTATTGCTCTTCCAGCAGATGTCAGGGTGATTGAAGTCTCCCATGAGAATCAGGCCCTGTGAACTGGAAACTTTCCCTAGCTGAGTAAAGAAAGCCTCATCTACCTCATCCTCCTGGTCTGGTGGTCTGTAACAGACACCCACCAGGACATCACGCTTATTGTTCTTGCTTCTAAGCTTAACCCAGAGACACTCAACTGACTTATCTCCAGTTTCATACTGGAGCTCAGAGCAGTCATAGTGCTCTCTTACATACAGTGCAACTCCTCCCCCCTTTCGCCCCTGCCTGTCCTTCCTGAACAGTTTATACCCATCCATGACAGTGCTCCAATCATGAGAGTTATTCCACCAAGTCTCAGTTATTCCAATCATGTTGTAGTTTCTTGACTGTGCCAGGACTTCCAGTTCTTCCTGCTTGTTTCCCAGGCTTCTTGCATTTGTGTACAGATGCGCAGAGGCGGAGAGACATTGGCTGGTGTCTTCTGTCTGCAGCCTAGGAACCTCACTGAGATTACCCAGATCTCTATTATAAACCCGTTTCCATCCTGCCTGGGGCACTCCCCTTGTGTCGGCTCTGAGTGTGGGATGTTGTTGCAGATGCTGGTGTGAGAGAGGTGTGGGACATGGCTACCTGACAGGGGGATTCTTAGAGAAGACACTTCCGGCTCACAATTCACAGGTACCCGTTGCTCGGAGCGCACTCCTTGATAGATCCCAGACAAAGTGGGCAGGATGGGGTAGAGAACAAGTCTTTGGTCCTTTGCACTCTGCACAGCCAGTAAACATCCCTGGCCCTTTCCACAGGTGATGAATTTGCTCCAGTATCACTGACCACAATGCCCCGCTTTGCTATTGTCTAGTTTGCTGTGCCCCCCGGCTGATGCCCCTGGGAGCAGGAACTGAGTAAAGAGCTCAGGAGTCAGCTGTGAGATAATGCACCGTCACCTCCTCCCCTGGCACTTCGGGGGTTTGGCTGTAACGGGGCTGGAATGGAGGGGATCTTACCTCACTCTTTTCTGCCTGACACTTGCAAATAATCACTGAGCCAGAAGCAGACGCCCGGCATGGGAGAGTTCAGGCCAAACGGTTCAAGTCTGGCAAACGTGTAAGCCACTGACAATGCGGTCTGGTCAGTGTCAGTGTCAGACAGCCTTCACTAACGGGTGCAACCAGTGCTGCCTGCAATGGCCACACCATGTTGGAATCCCATTCAGCTGAGCTCTTTGCCCGATCAATAACTGTAGCCAGGAGTTCCACAGGCCAAATTAGTGTTATGGAGAAAATTTTCTTTTATCAATTTAGATTTTCAGACACAGCTGCCACCTCTGAGGGAGCTGGATTACCTATGCCGATGGGAGAACCCCTCCCCTCAGCATAGGTAGTTTCTGCAGTGAAGTGCTACAGCAAAGCCGCTGTAGTATTTTTAGTGTAGACAAGCCCTCAAGCACATCTTCCAGAGAAGCATCCACTCTTTAGAAAGGGTCTTGCTGTGCCTTTCCTTGCTTGACTAAAGAGTCTGTTATTACCCATGGTTTTCTCTGCAGGAGAGTTATTTTACAATCACATCTCCTCTTGTTTTTCTTTTTGATAAGACTTACGAGGAGAGGCTGAGGGAAGTAGGCTTGTTCAGTCTGCAGAAGAGAAGAATGAGGAGGGATTTGATAGCAGCCTTTAACTACCTGAAAGGGGGTTCCAGGGAGGATGGAGCTAGGCTGTTCTCAGTCGTGGCAGATGACAGAACAAGCAGGAACGGTCTCAACTTGCAGTGGGGGAGGTCCAGGTTGGACATTAGGAAACAGTTTTTCACTAGGAGGGTGGTGAAGCACTGGAATGGGTTACCTAGGGAGGTGGTGGAATCTCCATCCTTAGAGGTTTTTAAGCTGCGGCTTGACAAAGCCCTGGCTGGGATGATATAGCTGAGGTTAGTCCTGCTTTGAGCAGGGGGTTGGACTAGATACCTCCTGAGTTCCCTTCCAACTCTAATATTCTATGATTCTAAGATAAGCAGATTAAGGTCTTTGAGTCCCTCTCTGTAAGGTATTTTCTCAGCATCAATTTCAGCAAAGCCACGTGCAGAGATAACATCATTCCCCTCCTCCCACTCACCACTCCTGTTTATAAATCAAAGGATCACATTAGCCGTTTTTGCGACAGCATCACACTAGGAGCTCACAGTGAGTTGGTTGTCCACTGTGATTCTGAATCATTTTAAGAGGCACTGGTTTAAATTATACAGTCTCCTATTCTGTAGTTCAGGCCTGCATTCTCTCTTTCTAGGCGATAGTTTTGCTGTATTAAAACATTTTCCTTCAATGGACCCCGCTTACCAAACAATCCAGATCCATCTGTCTGCCTGCCCTGTCCTCAGCACTTCAACCTCTCTGTCAGATTTCATGTTGTCCACAAATTTTGCCTGGAATGAGATTTTATTTACTTCCAGATCACTGATGACAATGTGGAATAGCATCGGCCTACAACTGATCCCTGCAGCACCTCATTAGACACACCCCCATTCGCTGACAGTGGCCCTTTTACAACTGCTTTCTGAGATCTGTGTTAGTCCACTTACCATGTGCTCTATCGTTAGTGTACAGTGTTAATTTTTGTATCTGAATGGTTTGCCCTGCTAAATCAAATGCCTAACAGAAACCGAAGTCGGTTGTATCTGTGCAGTTCTAAGCGTGTACTCTCATTAAAGGATGAAATGGGTTTTTTTGACAAGACCAGTTTTCCATAATCTCTGTTGGCTGGCATTAATTCTATTCCTACCCTTTCATTTTATTTCAATTCAATCCCATTTTTTCCATTTTCCATTGTTTTGCCCAGGATTGATGTCACACTAACCAACCTATAGTTACCTGGGTCATCCCGCTTGCACTTTTGGAATATTGCAATCTATTAGCACACTTCCAGACGTCTGGAATTTCCCCAGTATTTCAAGATTTAGTAATAATGTACTTAAGTGGGCTGGAGGATCTCCTCAGCCACCTCTTTTACCCACTGGTGCAAGTTTTCCAGGCCTGTTCATTTAAAAATGTTTATTCTCTAGTAAATGGTGTTTGACGTCCTTCTTGATTGCTAATGGACTGGAAAATATTTGATAACCTCACACGGTATCAGTATATTATACTGCTTTCTCCAAATACCGAACAAAAATATTTATTGAACATATGTACCTTTTCTGTAACATTAACAAGTTCTATCTTCAAGTGATTGCTCATATCCATTCCATTATAAGTGTGTGCGCGCCCCGTGCACAGATTCCCGGAACTTTTTTCCCCTTTGCAGGCCCCGTAGGGTCGGCTCAGGCGCCCCCTGGAGTACCGCGCTCATGCCGTGGTACATAGGGTGCTGCCGACCCCGCGGGTCCTCAGTTCCTTCTTTCCGCCCGTTGATGGTTGCTGGAACATTGCCTCTTGCTTTGCAAGTCGCAGCCCCTTAGTACTTAGTTTGTTTAACAAAGCTTCAGTAGTTAGATAGTTAGGAAACCCTCAGGGTTTTTTTTCCTCGCGTTGGGCCATGCCTGGCTCAACGGGTTTCAAGCCCTGCACCGAGTGTGCTAAGTCTGTCCCTGTGAGTGATCCTCACTCTCGCTGCCTCCGATGCCTCGGGGAGCAGCACTGCAATGAGAAATGTAAAAACTGTAGACCCTTCAAGCCACGCACCCAGAAGGAGAGAGAAGCGCGGCTGAAGGCTATCCTGATGGAGTCCGCCCTCCGTCCGGACTCCGAACCGGCGCGGTCACCTGTGGCACCGAGTGTCTCCTCGGTGCGGAGCGCTCCACCGGCACCGGCATTGTCGACCAAGGGCCCGGCACCAAAGCGCCACAAGGACTCCACGCACCGAGACTTCCCGGCACCGACCCGACCCCGGGGGAGTCAGGAGATGTCCCAGCCACGTGCCATCGAGATTACTCCGGCACCGGCATCTCCACGCAGGGAGCCTTCCCTGACTCCGCGGAGTGGAGTAGTGCCCTTGCAAGGACCTTCGACGCTGGAGGCGTTCGCCGCGGCACGCGCCCTCATGGGCCTGCCCACGCCTCCGTCCCCCCCTTGGCCGAGGGCTAGGGGACCTGCGTCTCGGGGTAAACCCGCGCTGGGTGGCCCCGCTGGGTGGTTGAGACAGGAGTCCAAGTCTTCCCCCAGACGGCCAAGGAGGGTGGAGAGTGCGGGCTCCCCTCCCAGCTCCAGCACCGAGTCCAGCTCCTCGACACAGCAGCACCGAGGGAGGTCGAGGAGTTCACGAAGGACTACCTCTCAGTCCTCCGTGGAGAGCCTGGCTCAGCACCGCAGCACACGGCACCGGTCCTGATCCCCAGCACCCAGCCCGGCGCGGATCCCGGTGCCCTACATGGCGGCACCACCACCGGCACCGCCACCGTCATCGGCTCTGGCACCCACACCGGTACCGACACCGCTGCTGCCAGCACTGCAGCCTCCGGCACCAGCATCGACGCTACCGGCACCGGAACCGACGGCACCGGCACGCACGCCATCCCGTGGTCGGTCCCACTCGTCGCGGTTCTGCCCCTCTGGTCGGCGCCGATCATTGCGGTCCCGATCCTCCCGCCGGCACCGACGGCGCCGCTCCTGATCTCCGGGGGGCAAACGCCAACGCAAGTCATCGAGAGGGAGGAGACGCTCGGGCTCCAGCAGCTCATCTCTGCGCCGGCACCGCTCCCGACGGCACCGACGCTCACCGTCGTCCTCGTCCTCCAGGAGCCGCTCTCCTAAAAAAGGGAGTAAGTGGAGATCCAGCGGATCCGGCTCCAGATCTCGGCACCGGGTGTCCCAGTCGGCACCGGTACCAGCTCCAGCATGGCCTCAAGGGCCTTGGCAGTGGCCATATTGGGGTCCCTGGGGTACACAGGTGGGCCAGGCTACTGCCTCGCTCCACTCTTCTGCGGCCCCACCACCACCTCCTCCAGTAACCCAGCAGGATAAGGAGCATCCCTCCGACGGGGGGTCAGACCCGGAGGAAGGCCCCTACACAGGTCCACTTCCTCAGTCCTCTTCCTCATCCCCGGACGATGTCACCTCCCGGGATCGCAGGGCTCCATTACCTGACTTTAGAGCTCACCAGGACATGCTGAAGAGGGTTGCCAGCAACCTGGGGTTAGACCTTAAAGAGCTCTCTGAGGAGGAGGATCCCCTATTCGGGGTTTCTGGGATGGTGGGCCCATCGAGAGTAGCCCTCCCCATCCACGAGAGGGTTCTCAAGGTGGCGAAGTCCCTCTGGCAGACCCCTGCCTCGGTTCCCCCTACTGCCAAGGGAGCCGAGAAAAAGTACTCTGTCCCTGCTGAAGGGGTGGAGTACTTATATAATCACCCTGCACCATGCTCACTGGTTGTGGACGCGGTGAACCAGAGGGATAGACAGGGGGGTCAGGGTAACACCCCCAAGAACAAAGAGGCCAAAAAACTAGACCTGTTTGGCCGAAAGGTCTACACGACGGCATCTCTGCAGCTGAGGATCGCTAACCATCAGGCGCTCCTCGGGAGGTACAACCTCAACCTGTGGTCCTCGCTGCAGAGGCTCGCCGAGATCCTCCCGCAGGTCCTACCCCAGGACAAGACTGCGGATTTTACCGCTGTGATCGAGGAGGGCGTTGCAGTGGCAGGAGCGGCCCTGCACTCTTCCAGTGACGCGGCAGACGCCGCTAGTAGGGCTGTGGCTTCGGCCATAACGATGAGAAGGGCCTCGTGGCTCCAATCGTCAGGGTTGTCCCAAGAGGCCCAGCACACTATTCAAGATCTCCCTTTCGACGGTGCTGGCCTCTTCTCAGACAAAACTGATGATAAGCTGCATGCCCTGAAAGATTCAAGGGCCACGCTGCGGTCCCTAGGGCTCTACACCCCACAGGCCTCGAGGCATCAGTCTCAGCCTCAGGCCCAGCGGCAGCCTCAGCTGCCTCCCAGACAACCTCCCAGGCCCGCTCAATCTAGGAGAGGTCGGGAGCAGTTTAGAGGCCCTAACCGCCGCGACCGTTCAGGGTCTTCGGCGGGGACCCAGCAAGGCCCTAATAAGGGCCAAAATAATAAAAAATCTTTTTGACGGTGCGCACGAGGGTGGCACTCTTCCTTCCCTACTGGATCTCAACCGGCCCTTTGCCCACAGACTCAGGCCATATTATTCTCATTGGCAAACTATTACTTCGGACCGATGGGTCCTTGGTATTGTCCGCAGGGGCTATGCCCTGCAGCTGACGACCTTTCCTCCAGACTCCCCTCCTACTCAATCCCGCATTGGGGACCCCTCTCACGAGCAACTCCTCGCTCAGGAAGTCTGCTCCCTCCTCCAGCTAGGAGTGGTGGAGGAAGTTCCCCCGTGGGAAAGGGGAAAAGGTTTTTACTCCGGATACTTCCTAATCCCCAAGGCCAAGCGGGGCCTGAGGCCCATTCTAGATCTCCGCCGTCTGAACAGGTTCATCAGACGCCTCAGGTTTCGGATGGTCTCCCTAGCCTCTATCATTCCTACCCTAGATCCAGGGGACTGGTATGCTGCCCTCGATTTAAAGGACGCATATTTCCACATTTCTATCATCCCAGGACACAGAAGGTTCCTACGTTTTATGGTAGCTGGTGCCCACTACCAATTTGCAGCCCTGCCCTTTGGCCTCTCTTCTGCCCCCAGGGTATTTACAAAGTGTATGGAGGTAGTAGCGGCCCATCTGCGCCGCAAGGGAGTTCAGATATTCCCATACCTGGACGACTGGTTGATCCGGGGCAGGTCCAGGGCCCATATCAGAAACAGCCTGGAGCTCACGTGCGTGACATGCACCAACCTGGGGCTTCTCATCAACGAGCAGAAGTCCATTCTCGCCCCGGTGCAGCGCATAGAGTTCATTGGGGCCACACTAGATGCCACCCAGGCCAGAGCCTTCCTCCCAAGGCTCCGCTTCGAGACGATGGCTGCCATAATAGACGACCTCCACAGGTCTCCCACGTCGACAGCCAGGCGATGCCTGCAGCTGTTGGGACACATGGCAGCCTGCACGTACTTGGTAAGGTTGGCTCGCCTCAAACTCAGGCCTCTCCAGATGTGGCTAGCCTCGGTGTACGCCCCAGTCAGACACCCTCTGAACAGGATGGTCACATTAGCCACCCCAATATTGGCTTCCCTACTGTGGTGGAAGGACCCAAGGGAGGTGCTGAAGGGAGTTCCCTTCAGGGAGGTAATACCGTCAGTGACTGATCACGGACGCTTCAGATGTGGAGTGGGGAGCGCACATCACGGGCAACCTAAGCACCCAAGGGTGCTGGTCACCAAGCGAGATGTCCCTACACATCAATGTCAGGGAACTCAGGGCAGTCCGCCTGGCATGCAAGGTCTTCCTCGAGTTCCTCAAGGGCAGAGTGGTACAGATCCTAAAGGACAATACAGCAACCATGTTCTATATGAACAGGCAGCGGGGTGCGCACTCCTCGGCCCTATGCCAGGAGGCCATACGACTTTGGGACCTGGCAGTGAGATACAACTTTCATATATCTGCCTCTCACCTTCCGGGGATCAGGAACGACGAGGCGGACCGCCTCAGCAGGTCGTTCCTTCCCCGACACGATTGGTCGCTGCACCCGGAGGTGGTAGCCTCCATCTTCCGCAGGTGGGGTGTTCCCCAACCGGACCTGTTCGCGTTGTCCGGGAACAGGAAATGCCTGAGGTTCTGCTCGCTCCAAGGTCGCGAGCCGGGCTCCATCTCCGACGCGTTCCTTTTGGACTGGACGGGGGCCCTCATGTATGCGTTTTCCCCGATTCCCGTGATTCCCAGAGTCCTCTTGAAGATCAAGAGAGAAGCGGCGGATGTCATATTGATCGCCCCAGCTTGGCTGAGACAGTACTGGTTCAGCATGTTGCTGGAACTGTCCATAACCATGCCCTTGCCGCTCCCAAAGCATTATGACCTGCTCTCCCAGGACCAGGGTCGCCTACTCCACCTGGACCTGGACTCCCTCCACCTGACAGCTTGGAGACTCTGTGGCTAACGGAGGGAGAGAGAGCCTGCTCCATGCAAGTACAGCAGGTCCTGCTTGGCAGCAGGAAACCTTCCACCCAGGTGGTGTACCGAGCCAAGTGGAAGCGTTTTACTTGTTGGGCCCAGTCCCGGGGCATCCTACCATGCTCCTCGCCGATACAGGCGATTTTGGAGTATCTCCTTCACTTGAAGCTGCAGGGCTTAGCCCTGGCCTCCCTGCGGGTGCACCTGGCGGCCATCTCGGTCTTCCACCAGCCGATGGAGGGTAGATCCTTGTTTTCACACCCCATGTCATCTAGGTTGCTTAAGGGGGTGGAGAGGCTATATCCCCAGGTCCACGACCCGGTGCCTCCCTGGGACTTAAATCTGGTCCTCACCATGCTGACAGGACCCCCCTTTGAGCCCATGGCAACATGCCCGTTGCTCTTCCTCTCCTGGAAGGTGTCCTTCCTAGTGGCCATTACATCAGCCAGGAGGGTCTCTGAGATAAGGGCTTTAACCTCAGAGCCCCCCTACACAGTTTTTTATAACGATAAGGTGCGACTGAGACCCCACCCGGCCTTCCTGCCGAAGGTGGTGTCTCAGTTTCATTATAACCAGGATATCTTCCTCCTCGTGTTTTTTCCCAAACCACACGGTTTGGAGGAGGAGCGGAGATGGCACTCACTGGATGTCAGACGAGACTTGGCCTTCTACATTGAGAGAACCAAGACATTCCGGAAATCGACGCAGCTGTTCGTGGCAGTGGCAGACCGGAGGAAAGGCTCACCTGTCTCCACCCAGTGCATCTCCATCTGGATCACTGCCTGCATCAAGACCTGTTACGAGCAGGCAAAGGTGCCGCTTCCAGGAGCTGTAACAGCGCACTCAACCAGAGCCCAGGCCTCATCGGCGGCATTCCTGGGAAGAGTGCCCCTGCAGGACATCTGCAGAGCAGCGACCTGGTCGTCGGTTCACACCTTTACGTCCCACTATGCCATCGTACAACAGGCGAGAGAGGACGCGGGGTTCGGCAGAGCTGTCCTGGCAAGGGCGGCGCAACACTAACTCCTACCCACCTCCAAGGTATGGCTTTTTAATCACCTATAATGGAATGGATATGAGCAATCACTCGAAGATAGAAAAGAGGGTTACTTACCAGTAACTGTTGTTCTTCGAGATGTGTTGCTCATATCCATTCCACACACACCCTCCGTCCCCACTGTCGGAGTCGGTAGAAAGAAGGGACTGAGGGCCCGCGGGGTCGGCAGCACCCTATGTACCACGACATGAGCGCGGTACTCCAGGGGGCGCCTGAGCCGACCCTACGCGGCCTGCTAAGGGGAAAAAAGTTCCTGGAATCTGTGCACGGGGCGAGCACACACCTATAATGGAATGGATATGAGTAACACATCTCGAAGAACAACAGTTACTGGTAAGTAACCCTGTTTTTTCTTTCTCCCTCTGGTAACTGGCTCTTACCTTTGCTTGGATTTCTTTTCTTCTTAATTTACTTGATAATTTCCTTTTGTTATCCTTAGCCCTGCCAAACATGGATTTTCCCCTTATGTCTTTAACGTCTGTTGTCCATTTTCTTAAGTTCCCAGTTCTATTGCTTTCTATCTCTTTACCCTTCTCCCATATGTTATATATTGCTTCCCCGCCGCCACCCCCCGCCCAATTGCTGCCTTCATATTACTACAGAACTGGCTTTTTAGCCCGAGTTGTCCATTTTCTTGATTGTGGAATTGTGGTTTTTTTGCTATCTAATAAACTCTTCTTAAAGAACTCCCAAAGAGCAGGGTAAGGGCCAGCAGAGGCGCTATTGTAGCCTAGTGATCGGCTGGCGGCAGGAGCCCAGCAATGGGAGGTGAACATTGCGGCTACAACGGTCAACAGGCGGTAGGGCAGTGAAAGCGAGAAGGGAGAGGAGAAGGACATGCCCCACGTACTCGGTTGAGGCCGGTTCTGCTCAAGGTTTTTGTGTTTGTGAATTCTGTTTGCACTGTTTTCCCAAACCTGTGCAGAGTTACTTCTTTCCTTATATTAAAAGGTTTCCTCTCTACACTCAGACTCTGTGCTGGCGAGAGGGGAAGTGTTGCCTTTTTGGGGCGCCCAGGGGATAGTGTGTGATTTCCAGGGGCCTGGCTGGGGGCTCGAGCCGGTTTGGAGGTGTATCATTGACAGGGACCCCTAGATATAGAACAGGCCCTTGCTGCTGCTGACTCTGTCTGGCAGAAGGGTTACACTGTAGTTAGCAAACATGTCATATCATAGATACTCACAGAATGCAAAATAGAGTTCAATGGTCAGGTTGTAGAAGTATAAGGCTGATCAGTAGGTAGAAGGGATCATTATGTATTGGGTACCTACGTAAGGAGGGCTGAAATGCAAGACATAGAGGCTGAATCCTGGAAGATTTTAGATCAGCTATTTTAGGTCTTAGCGATAAGAAAAGTTGACATAAGTAAGTGACCCAAGAATAGCCGGATGCCGTAAGATTATGGGCAAAGATGTACCAAGGGGTGAAATTATGAAAAAAAAATTACCAGTAGATTAATTTATTATCCCCAAAATGCTTTAGAAGCAGATTTCTCTCTATGTGCCTTAAAAACAGGGTACAGGTTGTGCATCAATGCTAACGAGATTAAAGTAACAAGACACAACCTCTAGGAAACAATGTACCTCAAATTTTTGGGGACTTCAGACTATTAAGGAGAAAGAGGGTTGACATTTTCATGCACCTGCGCAGAATGTCAGTATGGTCAAAGATCAGAGTATAAAAAGACTGTCCAGATTGGGAAAATTGAGCTTCTTACAGGAAGACTCCAGCTGGAAACATCCTTCTAGTGATGATCAATCCATGAGAGACCGTAAGACCCTAACACGAGCTGGAGGAGTCTGTCTGTACCTGTAACTGTGGATAGATTTAGGAGTTCTATATGCTGTGACATTCCTAACTTCATTGGTAACTTTTATAACCTTGATATAAGATATTACACCTTGTTCCTCTGCCTGTCTGTGTTCCGTGCTTTGTCCTTCATGTGTTCCTGTGAGCTCTGGATCTAAAACAAGAAGAGGTCACTTTGTTGAACTTGAGACTGCAGCCACCATAGCTAAATCCACAGATGTTGAAAAACAACATCACTAAATTTACCTTCAATAAAAAAAAAGGCTACATGCTTCCCCCTGAGAACAGCCACCCCTTGTGCATGAAACGCCTCATTTTAACACTCTCCCTCCATCCAGGCATTTGTACTGCGACCATCACCCTAGATCCTGGGCACATAAAGGAGTTCAGGGGAAGCCTCGGTACATGCAGGAGACACTGTTCTGCCTCTGAGTTGGACACCTTCTCCCCTACGCCATGTCAGATTCCAACAGAACCATTTTCATCAACCCCTCCTCCTTCATCCTGCTGGGCATTCCTGGGCTGGAGGCGGCACATGTCTGGATCTCCATCCCCTTCTGCGCCATGTACGCCATAGCCGTCTTGGGGAACTTCACCATCCTGCTGATCGTGAGGATGGAGCAGAGCCTCCATGCGCCCATGTACTATTTCCTCTGCATGCTGGCTGTCATCGACCTGGTCCTGTCTACGGCCACCCTGCCCAAAATGCTGAGCATCTTCTGGTTCAATTCCAGGGAGATCGAGTTCAGTGCCTGCCTCACCCAGCTGTACTTCATTCACTGCTTTGCAGTGATGGAGTCTGGGATCTTCGTGGCCCTGGCTTTGGATCGCTACGTGGCCATCTGCGATCCCCTGAGACATTCCACCATCCTGACAAACGCTGTTGTGGCCAAGACTGGCCTGGTCTTACTGCTGCGGGGTGGGCTGCTCATACTTCCCTATCCCTTCCTGGCAAGGAGGTGGCCTTACTGCAGAACCAACGTCATCGCCCACACATATTGTGAACACATAGTCGTGATGAAGCTGGCCTGCGCCGACATCCGCGTCAGCAGCTACTATGGTCTCTTGGTGACATTGTTAGTGATCGGCCCGGATGTATCTTTTATCACCTTGTCCTATACTCAGATCCTCAGGGCCATCTTCAGTCTCCCCACAATGGACACTCGACTGAAGACTTTTGGTACCTGCGGTTCCCACCTCTGTGTCATCTTAGCCTTTTATATCCCAATTCTCTTCTCCTCCCTCATGCACCGGTTTGGCCACAATGTGCCTCTGCATTTCCACATCATCACTGCCAACATGTACCTCCTGCTGCCCCCCATGCTAAATCCCATCATCTATGGGGTGAGGACCAAGCAGATCCGGGACAGGCTGCTGCAGCTCTTTACTGATAAAGGGACCTAAAGTTTTCTCCTGGTCCCTGTGTCATGCTGTCTGGATAAGGGGGGCCCCTGAGGTGTATTCAGGAGCTCCGATTACTCCTTTCTACACCAGTCTCGCGTTGGGGGTGTCATGCGGGCTGGCTTGAGTGGGGGGGCATTTAGTATATTGGGTGACATCAGTATGGCAGAATCATAATAATCCATTGCGGAAGACACTAAGCTGGGGGGAGTGGTAGATACCCTGGAGGGTAGGGATAGGATACAGAGTGACCTAAACAAACTGGAGGATTGGGCCAAAAGAAATCTAATGAGGTTCAACAAAGAAAAGTGCAGAGTCCTCCACTTAGGAAGGAAGAATCCCATGCACAGCTATAGACTGGGGACCGACGAGCTGGGCAGCAGCTCTGCAGAAAAGGACCTGGGGGTAACAGTGGATAAAAAGCTGGATATGAGTCAGCAGTGTGCCCTGGTTGTCAAGAAGGCTAATAGCATATTGGGCTGCATTAGGAGGGGCATTGCCAGCAGGTCACGGGAAGTGATTATTCCCCTCTATTCGGCATTGGTGAGGCCGCATTTAGAATATTGTGTCCAGTTTTGGGCCCCCCACTACAAAAAGGATGTGGACAAGTTGGAGAGAGTGCAGCGGAGGGCAACAAAAATGATGAGGGGGCTGGAGCACAGGACTTATGAGGAGAGGCTGAGGGAACTGGGCTTGTTTAGTCTGCAAAAGAGAAGAGTGAGGGGGGATTTGATAGCAGCCTTTAAGTAGCTGAAAGGGGATTCCAGGGAGGATGGGGCTAGGCTGTTCTCGGTGGTGGCAGATGACAGAACAAGGAGCAACGGTCTCAAGTTGCAGGGCGGGAGGTCTAGGTTGGACATTAGGAAAAAGTTTTTTACTAGGAGGGTGGTGAAGCACTGGAATGGGTTACCTAGGGAGGTGGTGGAATCTCCATCCTTAGAGGTTTTTAAGCTGAGGCTTGACAAAGCCCTGGTTGGGATGATATAGCTGAGGTTAGTCCTGCTTTGAGCAGGGGGTTGGACTAGATGACCTCCTGAGGTCCCTTCCAACTCTAAGATTCTATGATTCTATGTGGGATATGCCATGTCAGGTACTGTTCGGAAGGTTATAATATGCTACGTAAGATAATAATACTTATATTCATGTGTAATATGTGAAATGGAAGTTATAGATGTATTTGAGATATCTGTGTTTCAAATTGTGTTGCCTGGGCCACACCCCAGATAGGAAGGCTGCAGAACAATGGCCTGCATAATGGTCCATTAAGGCATTCCCAGGTGCAAAGGGCCCAGAGGGAGAAGCCAGCATCACCACTGAGTCACCAGAACCTGCTTACGTGACTCTGGACTTTATTGCAGGCAGCATGCCTGAGGAAGCACCAGGACTCTCCCTTGTGACTCTGGACTCCATTTTAGCTCCTGTAAGTTTCACAGGCCACATGGCCAAAAATAGGGTTTATAAGATCAAGCCAGAGAAACCATTTGGCCTTTGTTCCTGTTCAGCGGCGGACTCACACCTACTTCTGGATCTATTCATCTTGCAACTGAACCGAAGGACTTAGACCCATCCAGGTACTGGATGTGAACCAGAGGGAACTATACAAGCCTGCAACTCCACATTTCTTCCAGAAACCTGATGTAAATGGACTTTTAATCATTTGTATATCTGTGATTTACTTTAACCCTTTAACATTTCTCTTATCGTTTCTTTCTTTCTTTTTACAATAAACCGTTAGTTTAGATACTAAAGGATTGTCTGGCAGCGTGGTATTTTAGGTAAGATCCAAACTTTCATTGAACTGGTACTATGGCTGACCCCTTGGGGTCAGAGGGAACCTCTTTAGCAAAGAGCAGAGAGTTTAAATAACTGGTCTCTTAGCTGGACCGAGTGCTGATTTGTGAGCCTGTAGCTGAAATGCAGTAAAGGGGGCTGTGGGCATTTGTGAACTGTCTCCTGTGGGGATTCAGAAGTGCAGTTTGTGGCTGGATGGGAAGCCTGGCCTCAGTGTCACCCACCTGCGTGAGGAGAATCTGCTCTCCTTTTACAGCCTGCCCTGACTTTGGCATTATCCGTTGGCTACCCTGGGCATGGATGTATCACACCCTGGCTCAGACCGAGCTCCATGGAGAGCTGTGTAGCCTGATTTTATGGTTATTAATTTATTGAATAGGGTAAGAGGTTTGCCAGTTGCTCTAATTAAAGGATTATGAGGTTCGTATCCTTAATCAGGCTTCAGGTGAGTTTTATAAGGACCCCGGGTACAACACAGGAAAATTCCAGTGATAACCAATATTTGTATAATTTTATAAATTTATTAAGATAACATCAAATAATAAACAAATGACTGATATAGAGACAATAAAATGAATAATCAAATGGATAATGGATTAATACAATCTTAAATGTAAAGACTTATTTGATATATATATCTATGATATGCTTTAAACTAGTATACTCACACCCTTCCTGGACTTGGAGTTGAGTGGAATAAGCACTGCTTCAAAGCTAAGAGCTATAAGCTAAGACTAACATTACAACATGACAACTTTAAGAATACAAAATAAAGAATGAATTTTAACACTAAATAAATCTTCAAGCAGGGATAGCTGACAGTCGACTGCCCCGATGAGCTGGATTTGATCTTTCTTATACCCCCAAGAATATGGATCCTCCTTCCAGGCCCATACTTGGCCTTTCCACCTCCAAACTTTTGGGGTACATATAATCTATTGGCTACTAGGTTCGTACCTATTATTGACGTATCCACATCCTTTTCCAGGTGGTCTTTTATCTCACCTTTGTTATTTCTAGCTTATTGTGGGTTCTGTGGTGTTCTTTTAAGTTTCTTGGGCGTAACCGGGGACAGCCCCTTCCCCTTTTAATGTCTCTTGACTTGTCTAGGGTAAAGGTTATGACCATATATGTCTTATCCTGTTATACATTGATACTTATCTAAGCCAAAGGTTAAATATATATATATATATATATATACTAACGGTAGCTGTCATCCAGGATGAGGCCTGTGATAGCTGTCATCCAGGATGTGGCCTATAAGGTACTTTTGCATTACAGCTGAATAAAATATATAATTGTATTATTTAATAGCACAATCGTATGAAAATATATATGAAAAATATCTCTAATAATAATGCAAGCAAGCAGGCTAGTTCTATAGGCTACAGCTGTCTAGTGACCTGGTGCGGGGCCCTCCTTCCTAGATCACTTACAGGACAGTCAAAGAGACATTAGAGCCTTCCCAGCCCTTTAAAAACACCGAGACTGGATGAATCAGAGAGACAGAAGAAGCAGGGGCAGGAGAGAGGCACAAGGGAAGCCAAGGTGACACTTTGGTTGCACGGCTACAGCTGCAGCAGAGTCGGACTCCAGCTGGAGGAGAAGCTGGACATCATCCAGGATGCTGGGCAGCTTCTGGATCAGAGCCCGGAAGATCAGCTGTACTTCCTGCCTTGCCCAGATATTCCTGACCCATGCGCTGTGTGTTGTGGAGTCGGGCAGGCTGGTGGTCATGGCCTTTGACTGCTATGTGCCCATCTGCGCCCTGCTGCGATACACCTCCATGCTCACCGGCTCCGTTATCACTAAGCTGGTGAGGTGGCTGCTGTTCTGCCACTCCCGCATCATGTACAACCCCTACTGCAAGCACATGGCCATGGTGACCTCTCCGGGCTGGTCCTGTCCCTCGCTGTCATCAGGTTTAACCTGAGCTGCATCTTCCTGTCCCACACCCTGATCCAGCTGCCGTCCCACGGGGCCCGGCACAAGGCCCTTGGCACCCGTGGGGCACACGTTGGCGTCATCGTCATCCTCTAGACCCCCAGGCTCTTCTTCCTCAGCCATCACTTTGGCCACAGGGTCTCCCCCCATGTCCACATCTTTCTGTCCAACCTCGACCTGCTGGTGCCGGCCATGCTCAACCCCCTGGTCTATGGTGCCAGACCCTGCAGATCCGACAGGATGCTGAGGACGTTCCGCCCAGGAGAGGATGCCCCGTAGGTGTGTGTGGTGACCATGGGAATTGGTGCAATGTGTGTACCACCCATGTGCATGCCGCCATGTCCCAGGGCTCTATGTGCTGCCGTATCTGTGCGGGAGAGGGAATGAGAACTGGCGGAGCGTCACCCAGCCTGAGCGGGTACGAAGGGGCCATGAGGAGCTGAATACAATCTACACAGGAGTGGGGGATCCTGGGTGGATGGTGGACAAGCCAAGGGCTGGGCTGCTGCACTTAGCGGCTGGGACGCCGGGCAGGCTGACATATGAACACAAGGTAGCGGAACCAGAGCCAGAAGGCTGGGGGAGAACAGGTTCTGCAGGGCGTGACTCTGAAGAGACGGAGGCTCAGACACCGAATAAGGGAGAGATGTGTCCAGAGAGAGCGAGGATGGATCCCAGAGAATCACGGCTTGGCACAGCCATTGCTTCTTCCAGCAGGGAGCTGCCTGGAGCTGGGCTTTTCCGTGTAACCTCAGGCCTGTCTCATGCTGTACCCAGGCAATGAATAAATGCTGCCTTGCTTTGAAACAGCTGCCTGGTGTCAGTGCAGATCCTCCCCAGGTGCACTGCTTCCCAGGATGGCCCCGCCACACTCTGGAGCCTGACCTCACTGGGACGCATTGTTAGGAGCCCCGGGGGAAAGCAGCACGGGTGCTGGATGCCCCATGCCCAGGCCTGGAGTCCCGGGGTCATATGGCCGGCCTGTGCGGGGGATGTGGACGTTAAAGGAAGGCTAAACCCTCCCTCCACTTCTAGATCCTCTGACCTCTGCCAGCTGAGACCCAGCTGATGTGCAGGCAGCCACGGGCCTTTTATCTTCTGGGTGGGCCTGGCCACTAGCGGGTGACGACAGTGCCCCAGCCACACCCTTGTCCTGGTGCACTCAGACCGTTGGTGAGAGTGCCAGGTGCCAGCCGGGCTGGGTTCAGCGCGTGGCTTTCAGCTCGTGGCTGGCCGCAGCTCCGGGGAGACAGTGAGGGGCATGCCCCCGGGCTGTGCGTACCCCAGACACCAGCCCCTGGCACGGCAATCCCAGCGCTCACACCAATGCAGAGACATGGTGTCACCAGTCCAGGGGGACAGATCCCACAGCTGTCCTGGGCTGGCTGAAGGGTCAGGAGAACTGGCTGCACACCCAGGAGGGAGGGAAGTTGTTGCAGGGTTGGTTGAAGGGAGAGAGATTGAGCCGGGTGGAGTGCTAAGGAACGTTTATTCGGTTACAGCTTCTAGTGCACTTGTTCCCTTTGCCTCACGGCCAACAAAGTGAGCCCCGAGTTCACCACTTTACAACTTTCTATCCAGACTACTATGTAAACGCGCACACTTCTACAGCGCCCCATAAACCCCGACTGGGTGATATCAATGATTATAAAATGAATAGTACTGGCTAGGGGAGGCGTATAATCATACCCGCCCCAGTTTGTTATTTACCATGGAACTTGCGTGGCATACGCCTTTTTGGTATAAATCTTAACAAACTAGCAACAAGGGAAGACCCGGAGGGAGAGGTGTGGGGAAGAAGAGAGAACACTCTTCTCACTGCATTCTTTGTCCAGGTGGTAGGGGAGGAATGAAAGGGGAACCATAGCCTACTCCTATTACGACCTCCTTACCATGGTACCTATCGGGTAGGTCTGCCCAGCTCCAGACACTGCTAGAAAGTTGCCCTGATTTGCTCCCTCCATCCCTAACTTCAAGGCCAGAAAAGTGCTGTGCTTTGCACATGGTTATTGATTGTGTAATAAATGGCCCTTTTAGCCCAAGTCAGGGGTCCCGTGGAGGACAATTTGTGTCCAAAGCAGGACTAACCTCAGGTATATCATCCCAACCAGGGCTTTGTCAAGCCTCAGCTTAAAAACCTGTAAGGATGGAGATTCCACCTAGGTAACCCATTCCAATGCTTCACCACCCTCCTAGTAAAAAACATTTTCCTAATGTCCAACCTAGACCTCCCAGTCATCTGCCACCACCGAGAACAGCCTAGCCCCATCCTTGTTTCAGGTAGTTAAAAGCCCTTCTCTTTTGCAGACTAAACAAGCCCAGTTCCCTCAGCCTCTCCTCATAAGTCCTGTGCTCCAGCCCCCAGGACATGTGTGGGGGGCCCAAAACAGTGCCTCACCAATGACATCCAGAGGCAATGCCCCTCCTAATGCAGCCCACAGGACAACCAGTGCTGACTCTAAAGGTCCTTTTCTGCAGAGTGCTGCCCAGCTCGTCGGTCCCCAGTCTATAGGTGCATGGGATTCAAGTGGAGGACTCTGCACTCCTTGGAACCTCATTAGATTTCTTTTGGCCCAATCCTCCAGTTTGTTTAGGTCCATCCTATCCCTACCCTCCAGGGTAGCTTAGGAGAGGGTGCCTACCCCATCCTCCAGGATGTTGAACAAAACCGGCCCCAGGACAGACCCCTGGGGAACTCCACTGGACCGGTGGGGGCCAATCACTACACGTTGAGCAGTGCCAGCCAGTTCTCTATCCATTTTATAGCCATGGGGAAAAGCTTTGCTAAAGTGGTATATCACATCCACCGCCTTCCCTACATCCACAGAGCCAGTCACCTCATCATAGAAAGCAATCCAAGATCACACCTGATCACAATTCGTGTCCAAATCCTGGGCCGAACTCCCAGCCCCCCAGGAATGTGGCCCAGAGCTGACATCCCTTGTCCCTGTGCCCACAGGAGTGTCTGGTGAGGCCCGAGGGGCAGTAGGGTGGGGAGACCAGAGGAAACTGAGACAGGGAAAATATCAGTGGACTCTAAAGAGAAATCGCCAAGCTGGGATATGGATCCGGCTGGGAATTGCCTCCTGGGCATGGGGGAGCTGTGACAGTAGTCATGGGCCAAGCAGACATGGAGAAGCCAATCTGGCGCAGGGAGATGGGCCCAGCTCTCCTGCCGCGGGAGATGCACCTGCCTGGCGGGGCTGGGCGGCACCGGGGGCGAATATAGGAAGAAGCAAATGAGGGTGAGGCCGAGCCCTGAGCTACAGCCCCACAGCTGGGGAAGGCTCTGAACCAGAGAGCAGCGCAGCCTGCGGCTCTGTCCCAGCCAGAGGGCAGGCAGGGAAAGCTCCAGGCTGAAGGCGGTGGCCTGATGGAAAGGCTGGGAGGGAAGAGGAGCCCTGGCCTGGGAGAAGGCCCCGGGTTGGACTGGGGATGGGCTGTCTTGGGGCTTTGAGGACTGGTCGATGTTAATACGGCAGCTGCAGGCAGCTCCCGGGCAGTTACTGAGTGCTTCTTTCCAGTCTCAATCGTCTAGTTTCAGCTTCCAGCCCCTGGGTCACGTCTGACCTTTGTCTCTGTAACCCTTCAGCCAGGCAGAGCCAGCAGCAGCAAGGGCCAGTTCTATATCTAGGGGTCCCTGTGAATGATACAACACCAAACCGGCTCCAACCCCCAGCCAGTCACCCGGAAATCACACACCATCCCCTGGGCGCCCCAGAGGCAACACTTCCCCTCTCGCCAGCACAGAGTCTGAGTGTAGAAAGTAACCCTTTCAATAACAGGAAGGCAGTAACACAGCCCTGGTTTGGGAAAAACAGTGCAATCAGAATTCACAAACGCCATGAGCAGAACCTCCCCACCCCAGAGTACGTGGGGTGTGTCCTTCGCCCCTCGCTTCTCGCTGTCCCCTGCCCTACCGACCGTAGCTGCACTGTCTAGCTCTCGGTTGGTCATAGGGCTCAACCTGGCCTCCTCTTCTCACTCCCACTCCCTGGGGCCTCAACCCCCCACCCCGCTGGCTCTTGCCACCTCCTGGATGCAGGTCACGACCTGGCTCATTCTGTTGACTATCAATCTCTCAAGATTTCCCCGGCCCTTTAGTAATTTCAGCTCCAGCGCTTTCAGCTCCCCGTTCATGGAAAACCCTCTGCTAACACAGGAGTACCGGCCCTGCTTTTAACAAAACAAAAGACTCCAAGAGAAACTATTAATTCCACCTTTCACCAGTGAGTGCCAGTAGTGAAACCCTGCCTGAGAACAGCTCTCCTGCGGGAGTGGTGCAGTCTCAGTAGGAAGACACCCCCCCCCCCCCACTGCTTTCACACTCTCCGTGGCATCCCAACGCCTCCTTCGTTGAGTTCTGTTCGGATGTGAGGGAATCTTTCATCAGAACAGGCTAAGCACAGTTCTGCTGCCATTTGTTCACACAATCGGAGGACAGCATTTCATTACCCCTGCAGTCAACACTACAGTGATTTGTAACCCAGTACCAACCAGGCTGACCATTTCCCATCAGGCTCAGCACCTAGGTGTGGTTATGCAGATACAGAGCCCATGCAAATAAAATGCCCCCCGTTTCTGCTGACTTAGCAGGGAAGGGCCACTCAGCCCTTGCTTACATCTGAACACAAAGAAGAAGAAGAATACTGTAGCCAATCAACAGTAAAAAGTGACTCAGTTTACCCAAGTTGAAATTTGACCAGGACATTGGGGTTAACAACATCACTTCTGCTGCCATGTAAGATTTTGGTGAAATGGTCAGGGCCTCGGTTTTACATTGCATCTGAAAGATATTTTGAGCAACCAAATACACCACTACGGCGATCCTCTGGGTTGTGGATTGATAGAGAGGGAAGGGTCATCAGCAAAATAAATCTGACATGTCAAATGGACATGATTTCTTTTCTTGGCTATAACAAATTTTGTGGATAAAGATAACTGGGGAGATGCCATAAAGTTAGACCATTGCAAGTTCTTTGACCTAGTACAACATGAGATTCAGATTAATAAACTAGCCCTAGACAGAATTACTGATCTCTGAGCCCTTAGCGACAGCTCTGTGTGTTTGCAGAACGTGTCCATATCTCTCCTGCATCATTTCTCCTTCTCCAGATCTGCCTGTGTTACCCAAATAACAAATATTACAGGATCTTATTAGGGGATAAGGCAACAAGCCGCATTTATTGTGAACACAGAAACTTCTGTAGATAGTATCCAAGAAAAGAAAAGTATCAACACTGTAATAACATTAATATTGTGCTCTCCTTAGTGAAATAGCATTAATAATAATGTAAACACTAGGAAAACAGTATTAACATTATATCAATACTACAAATTACAGAGACACATGTTTCAATTGATGCTTTCATTCACATTCACACACACTGACAGGCACACACAGATAGAGACAGATATACATACATAGGGATCTTCCAGATGTCATAGTTACCAGCTTCTTGGTGCTCATGATAGTCACTGGCCAGGTGACTAGAGCATGAGGATGAGGAGCAAGGTTCTGCCGATGCGCATCGGTACTCCTGGCTGATGTGATGTTGTAGACCCGAACCTCCAGCCTTCATCTTCTTGTCCCATTTTATAGGGAAAGGACCCCATGTAAGTCTATGGGTTTTGCATTGTCATGCTGCAACTGCATTCTTGGTGTGATCCTCAATCACCCACATTGTTGCAAGCCTGATCAGATTTTGTCCTTTGAAATGGGCTGGCTCCAAAGTCATCAGGGTGGGCTCCTCTTCGGCCATTTGATCATCTTTGCTTCTTTCTTCTTCCCTCAAGCGTTTTAGGTGAGGCTGGTGTTTTCTTCATGTCTGTTTCGATATCCCTTACTCAGACCAATTGTTCAATCACTCTTTTTGTCTACACCCAACTCAATTGCTCGGCCATTCACACTTCAATCACTCAGGGCCAACTCCTAGCTGAAGAACTTACATATTATTTTTAGAGCAAACCTTATTTCATTTTTGACAGTGTCTTTCACAATTAGATAGACACATTACATTGCAGTGTGGCTTTTGTACTTAGAATAGGATTTTTACAAATATATTGGAAGCAGGTAAAATTAACAGATAAACTGGCCAGTGGACATAGCACAGACATTTACAAACAATCTTAAAATTATACCAAGTGCAGACAGACTTGAATTAACATTGAAAAGGGTAGAACAGCAAGAGTCAGTTTGAGGTTTTAGCTTTTGAGTCAGACTGATGTGCCTTTTGGTAGGAAGAGGTGGGGGGGGTGTTTGTGGCTCTGTTCTTACATATATTTCAAAAACAAGATTTTGGCCAACATTATCCCTCCTTTGACCCTTCAACTTGAATAAGTGGAAAGGGTCACATACAATTGTTTCAAAGCTATATACTGTGAGGAAATATGGGCTTGTGGCTCTAACTTAGTATACATTATTTTTATCCAGCAACACAAGACACACATACTATTTAAACAAATACAACTTAACACTAGAACAATTAACAATGGGTGCAGTATAATAGAAATTATCCCTGTAGAGGTGGGGGACCATCCAGTAAAAACATCATACCAGTGATATGCAGTAAGTTCTTTTTCTGCTTTAGCAATTCTAATCATTTTCCCATTAGAATGTGAAATTTGGATAGTCCTGTTTCCAGCATCTTGCTTTGTTACCTGCAGAAACTGGGTTACTTTTGCTCCCTGTAACAAGTGATCAGTTATTTTAGACCAATTTAACCCAAGGTTCACTGAAAATTCCGTTAGGCTGGCAGTGAGAGTTGTACTGTACCCTTGGATTTTTGGTAGGTTGTATGTATGGTTTGTGCATTGCATTTACATCCATCCACAGGGGGTTTGCTAGTACTCCCATCCTCCCCAGAATGCTTCTTTCCACGATGATACACAAACACATTGTCCATTGTATAGAACTTTGGTGGTATTTTCTAATTCATCCCAAATACAGGTTCCCACTGTGGTAATTCTGCTGCATGGTTCTATGGAGGGAGGTATGGCTAGGCAGACCCATTGTTGGGGGTTCCAGGCACTACACCCCCTTGTATCCAATAGTTTTCTCTCTCTCCTGGCCCACTGACTCATAACCCGGAGTAACCAAAAGGATCCTGTGGCCAATTTTGATAAGGGGCTTACCTTCCATAATTCTACCTCCATAGATTGCTGGTGGACAATTTTTGCAAATACCTATTTTGATATTCTGAGGCACAAGAACCAGGACTCTGTGCCCTTCCTGTCTGGCAGTGCATCTGGTTCTGCAAATTAGGATGTACAAGCACTTTTGTAAAACAGTCAAATTCATTTCTAGTAGTACAGGTTTCACAGCAGAATAAAAAGTATACATCACTTTTAACTGGTTATATCTAAGTTCAGGCACTTGAGATTCAAAATTACATCCCCCTAATCGCTACAATTACATTCCCTAATCACTACAATACTGGCAAAAAAAAAAAAAAAAAAACCTATTCTCAGGACCCCTTTTCCTTCCATATTCATTGATCTTGATTGCCCTTTATTTCTCCTCTTTGCTACCTGATAGAGGATGTTTTTGTAAATACAGTTACAGTGCTGCTTGATTCTTTTCTGCTTCATGCAGTACCTCCCAATGCCATACACAACAATGTTAGTAACAAGACAAACAACACAAAACATAAAACACAAAACACAATCTTTGTTGCAACAGTAGATCCATGGTTTTGTTCTTTTAGCTGTTTCACTGGCACCCGCTTTTCCTGCAGTTCTGGAAGATAAAAGGAACACTTTTCTACCCCCTTTGGGAGGGGGTGGCAGATTATTGCTTAAAATACCTTTCTACAAATTTCCTTTCTGATTGCAAGCAAAACAGAGGAATTACCCTCATATTTTCCTGTGTTTTTGTTCTATAGACAGGTCAGGTTGGTAATGGCTTCTACCTCTTAAGGTTTTAGGGTGAATTTCTTTCACAAGGTGGTGTACCTCAGTTTTCCTTTTGCTTGGGCTGGACGGATTATATACCACCAGGTATTGGGCCAATTTATTTTCTAAACTGGAAACTGTGTGGACATCTGCTAATGCTTGTTTTGTCCACAGATTGGGACCAAATTTTTGCAAAGCAGAGGAGAAGGGAGTCTCCTCTTGTATAAATGGCAGAGAGATCAGGATTTTCAATTCCTCCCCTGTGCCAGGGCTTTTGGTTTGCTTTTTCTTAAACATATTTGGAGTTTATAACAGGTCCTAAGCCCTGTTTTAAACCTTTCAACAGGCAGGCAGGCTTCTGCACCGCTGAAAGTGAGAAGAAGGAGGGGGGGGGTGTCCGACCAGGCAGGCGCTTCTGCTTGCTCCACACAGAAATTCAGCAGGCAAGGGCTGCAGTTTGCCCTGCTGAAATTCTGAAAGTGACACACAAAACCTAACACACACAGGAGTTTAGCAAGCAAGCACTTCAACCTGCTTTGCTGAACCTGAACACACACAAATTCAGCAGGGCAGGCACTCCCGCCTGCTTTGCTGAAATTGACAAACAGGGATTTCAGCAGAGGTCAATAGACATACACACAGGCTTCTTGCCCCGTTGAAATAGACAAGTACCAAGCCCTATCCCAGGCTCTTCAACAGGAACGCACACAGGCTTCTGCCCTGTTGGCAAGACAGCTACAAAGCCCTGTCCGAGGCTCTTCAGCAGTCCGAACGCACACAGGCTTCTGCCCTGTTGGCAAGACAGCTACAAAGCCCTGTCCGAGGCTCTTCAACAGGAACGCACACAGGCTTCTGCCCTGTTGGCAAGACAGCTACAAAGCCCTGTCCGAGGCTCTTCAACAGGAACGCACACAGGCTTCTGCCCTGTTGGCTAGACAGCTACAAAGCCCTGTCCGAGGCTCTTCAACAGGAACGCACACAGGCTTCTGCCCTGTTGGCAAGACAGCTACAAAGCCCTGTCCGAGCCTCTTCAACAGGAACGCACACAGGCTTCTGCCCTGTTGGTGAGACAGCTACAAAGCCCTGTCTGAGGCTCTTCAACAGGAAAGCACTCCAGCTTCTCCACTGTTGGTGATGACAGAGTTTCCTCTGGGTGTGCACCCCCAATATTCACAACAACTGTGGCATGCTTACCATTTCCCCCATTGCATTCTCCACCAATTAATGTTACCCAAATAACAAATATTACAGGATCTTATTAGGGGATAAGGCAACAAGCCGCATTTATTGTGAACACAGAAACTTCTGTAGATAGTATCCAAGAAAAGAAAAGTATCAACACTGTAATAACATTAATATTGTGCTCTCCTTAGTGAAATAGCATTAATAATAATGTAAACACTAGGAAAACAGTATTAACATTATATCAATACTACAAATTACAGAGACACATGTTTCAATTGATGCTTTCATTCACATTCACACACACTGACAGGCACACACAGATAGAGACAGATATACATACATAGGGATCTTCCAGATGTCATAGTTACCAGCTTCTTGGTGCTCATGATAGTCACTGGCCAGGTGACTAGAGCATGAGGATGAGGAGCAAGGTTCTGCCGATGCGCATCGGTACTCCTGGCTGATGTGATGTTGTAGACCCGAACCTCCAGCCTTCATCTTCTTGTCCCATTTTATAGGGAAAGGACCCCATGTAAGTCTATGGGTTTTGCATTGTCATGCTGCAACTGCATTCTTGGTGTGATCCTCAATCACCCACATTGTTGCAAGCCTGATCAGATTTTGTCCTTTGAAATGGGCTGGCTCCAAAGTCATCAGGGTGGGCTCCTCTTCGGCCATTTGATCATCTTTGCTTCTTTCTTCTTCCCTCAAGCGTTTTAGGTGAGGCTGGTGTTTTCTTCATGTCTGTTTCGATATCCCTTACTCAGACCAATTGTTCAATCACTCTTTTTGTCTACACCCAACTCAATTGCTCGGCCATTCACACTTCAATCACTCAGGGCCAACTCCTAGCTGAAGAACTTACATATTATTTTTAGAGCAAACCTTATTTCATTTTTGACAGTGTCTTTCACAATTAGATAGACACATTACATTGCAGTGTGGCTTTTGTACTTAGAATAGGATTTTTACAAATATATTGGAAGCAGGTAAAATTAACAGATAAACTGGCCAGTGGACATAGCACAGACATTTACAAACAATCTTAAAATTATACCAAGTGCAGACAGACTTGAATTAACATTGAAAAGGGTAGAACAGCAAGAGTCAGTTTGAGGTTTTAGCTTTTGAGTCAGACTGATGTACCTTTTGGTAGGAAGAGGTGGGGGGGGTGTTTGTGGCTCTGTTCTTACATATATTTCAAAAACAAGATTTTGGCCAACACCTGTCTGCTAGCTAGCCATCCATTCCAGGCATTGAGAGGGCGTCAGAACCTCTGGAGATCTAGCCATTATCCCTACTTCTCTGACTAATTGACGATCATGTTTAACTGTACACAAGTACACTGAGCAGCCAATTCCTCTCTGACTCCGCAGAGAGCCTGGGAGTTCTCCTCTCCCTGTGGGAAGGACCCTTAATCGCTGTTTACTCCTACAGATGGATAAAGAACACAGATGCGCAGAGGTGGAGAGACATTGGCTGGTGTCTCCTGTCTGCAGGCTAGGAACCCCACTGGGATTGCCCAGAGCTATATTATAAACCCATTTCCATCCTGCCTGGGCCACTTGCCCTGTGTTGGCTCTCGGCGTGGGATGATGTTGCAGATGCTGCTGTGAGAGAGGTGTGGGACACGGCTACCTGCCAGGGGGATTCCCAGGGAAGACACTTCCAGCTCATAACTCACAGGTACCTATCGCATGCTCAGAGCGCACTGCTTGACAGACCTCGGGCAAAGTGGGCAGGATGGGGTAGAGAACAAGTCTGTGGTCCTTTGCGCTCTGCACAGCCAGTAAACATCCCTGGCCCTTTCCACAGGTGATGAGTATACTCCAGTATCACTGGCCACAATGCCCCGCTTCGCTATTGTCTAGTTTGCTGTGCCCCCCGGCTGATGCCCCTGGGAGCAGCAACTGAGTAAAGAGCTCAGGAGTCAGCTGTGAGCTAATGCACAGTCACCTCCTCTCCTGGCATTTCGAGGGTCTGGCTGTAACGGGGCTGAATGGTGGGGATCTTACCTCCCTCTTTTCTGTCTGACACTTTCAAATAATCACTCAGCTGGAAGCAGAGGCCCGGCATGGGAGAGTTCAGGCCAAACGGTTCAAGTCTGGCAATCATGTAAGCCACTGACAATGCAGTCTGGTCAGTGTCAGTGTCAGACAGCCTTCACTAACGGGTGCCGCCAGCGCTGTCTGCAATGGACACAGCATGTTGGAATCCCATTCAGCTGAGCTCTTTGCCCCAACAATCGCTGTGGCCAGAAGTTCCACAGGCCAAATATGTGTTATGGAGAAAATTTTCCTTTTTTAATTATAGATTTTCAGCATTAGCTACCACCTCTGAGGGAGCTGGATTACCTACGCTGATGGGAGAACACCTCCCGTCTGTGTAGGTAGTGTCTACACTGAAGCGCTACAGTGGAGATGCTGTAGCATTTTAAGTGTAGGCAGAATCATAGAATATTAGAGTTGGAAGGGACCTCAGGAGGTCCTAGTCCAACCCCCTGCTCAAAGCAGGACTAACATATCATCCCAACCAGGGCTTTGAGCTCCTCTTGCCAAACGTGCTTCAACCCTCCTAGTAAAAAACTTTTTCCTAATGTCCAATCCCTCCCTGCAACTTGAGACCGTTGCTCCTTGTGTCATCTGCCACCACCGAGAGCCTAGCCCCATCCTCCACCCCCTTTCAGGTAGTTAAAGGCCGCTATCAAATCCCCCCTCACTGGTCTTTGCAGACTAAACAAGCCCAGTTCCCTCAGCCTTCATAAGTCCTGTGCTCCAGCCCCCTAATCATTTTTGTTGCCCTCCGCTGGACTCTCTCCAACTTGTCCACATCCTTTTTGTATTGGGGGGCCCAAAACTGGACACAATATTCTATGCGGCCTCACCAATGCCGAATAGAGGGGAATAATCACTTCCCGTTGCTAGCAATGCCCCTCCTAATGCAGCCCAATATGCCATTGGCCTTCTTGACAACCAGGGCACACTGACTCATATCCAGCTTTTTATCCACCGTTACCCCCAGGTCCTTTTCTGCAGAGCTGCTGCCCATGTGGTCCCCAGTCTATAGCTGTGCATGGGATTCTTCCTTCCTAAACTCTGCACTTTTCTTTGTTGAACCTCATTAGATTTCTTTTGGCCCAATCCTCCAGTTTGTTTAGGTCACTACCCTACCTTGCAGGGTATCTACCACTCCCCCCAGCTTAGTGTCGTCCGCAAACTTGCTGAGGGTGCAATCTACCCCATCCTCCAGATCATTAATAAAG
This sequence comes from Emydura macquarii macquarii, assembly GCF_026122565.2. Taxonomy (NCBI): domain Eukaryota; kingdom Metazoa; phylum Chordata; order Testudines; family Chelidae; genus Emydura; species Emydura macquarii. The sequence goes on along the minus strand of NW_027132798.1, from coordinate 17,987 downwards.
ATGAGGACCGACCCCTGGGGAACTCCGCTTGTGACCGGTTGCCAGCTAGACATGGAGCCATTGATCACTACTCGTTGAGCCCTATGGCCAGTTCACTATCCATTTTATAGTCCATTCATCCAACCCATACTTCTTTAACTTGCTGATAAGAATACTGTGAGAAACCTCCCTTCCCCACATCCACAGAGCCAGTCACCTCATCATAGAAAGCAATCAGGTTGGTCAGGCATGTTTCCCTACACTGTTCCTGATCACCTTCCTCTCTTCCAAGTGCCTTAAAATGGATTCCTTAAGGACCTGCTCCATGATCTTTCCAGGAGAGGTGAGGCTGTCTGTAGCACTTTTTGCTTTTTCCAGTCCTCAGGGACCTGTTGCCACGAGCTTTCAAAGATAATAGCCAATGGCTCTGAAATCACCTCAGCCAACTCCCTCAGCACATCTTCCAGAGAAGTATCCAGGCTTGACGTGAAGACATGAAGTGTTGGAGAATTCACCATGTCCCTTCACAGTTTTTTCCAACTATTAATCATTCTCAGTGTTAAACATTTGGTTCTTATTTCCAACTGGAATTTTTCTGTCTTCAGCTTCCAGCTACCCTGCCTTTCTCCGCTTGATTAAAGGGCCTGTTATTCCCCAAAGCATTCTCCCCATGAAAGTACTTTTACAATCAAGTCTCCTCTTGATCGTCCTTTTGATACGATAAATAGATTAAGCTCTTTAAGTCTCTCACTGTAAGACATTTTCTCCAGCCCTTGCCTCATTTTTCTGGCTCTTTTCTGCAACCTCTGCAATTTTTCAAGATCCTTTTTGATATATGGACACTAGAACTGGACGCAATATTCCAGCATCCGTTTCACCAACGCCACAGACAGAGATAAAATCCTTCCCCTCCTCCCACTCACCACTCCCATTTTTACATCCAAGGATCACATTAGCCCTTTTTGCCACAGCATCACACTCGGAGCTCATGATGGGTTGGTTGTCACTATGACACCTGAATCCTTTGCAGGGTTACAGGTTTCTATTATACAGTCCCCTACTCTGTAAGTGAGGTCTGCATTCCCTCTTCCGAGATGATAGTTTTGCATTTGTCTGTATTAAAACAATTTGTTTCAATGGACCCAGCTTACCACACAGTCCAGATCCATCTGTCTGCCTGCTCTGTTCTCAGCAGTATAACCTCTCCACCAAGCTTTGTGTCCTTCACACATTTTGTCTGCAATGATTTAATATTTAGTTCCAGGTCTGAGATCTGTCCGTTAGCCAGTTTTAGTCCATTTAACATGTGCTCTATTGCAGTTGTATAGTGTTAATATTTATCTGCATGGTTTGCCCTACGAAATCAAATGCCTCAGAGAAATGGAAGGCTCTTGCATCTGTGTGGTTTCCTTGATCAACCAAACTTGTACTCTCATTAAAGGATGAAATTGGGTTTATTTGAGAAGACCAGTTTTGCATAATCCCTGTTGACTGGCATTAATTCTATTCCTACCCTTTAATTCTATTTTGATTTAATCCCATATCAGCTTTTCCATTGTTTTGCCTAGGATTGATGTCAGGTTAACCAAACTATAGTTACCTGGGTCATCCCGGTCACCCTTTTGGAATAGTGGCAATCTATTATCACTCTTCTAGATGTCTGGAATTTCCCCAGTATTTCAAATATTTAATTAAATGTATTTAAGTGGGCCGGAGGATTTTCTCAGCCTCCTCTTTTACTCACTGGTGCAAGTTTTCCAGGCCTGTTCATTGACAAATCTTTTTTTTGTAGTAAATGCTATTTAACATCCTTTTTGATTGTTAATGGACTGGGAAGTATTTCATAACCTCATGTGATATTAGTATATCACACTGTTTTTTCCATATGCAGTACAAAAATATTTATTGACCATGTCTATCTTTTCTGCAACATTAACAAGTTTTCTTCCTTCCTCTTGTATTTGGCCCCATACTTACTGAGTAACCTCCTTTTTGTTATCCTTAGCCCTGACATGCATGGTATTTTCCCTAATGTCTTTAATGTCCCTTGTCCATTTTCATATCTTTCCAGTTGTATTGCTTGCTATCTATTTTCCCTTATTCCAATATGATATATATAGCTTTTTTCCCCGCTAACTGCTACCTTCATTTTGCCACTGAACTGGCTTTTTAGCTCAATTTATCTATTTCTTGAGTGTGGAATTGTGGCTTTTTGGCTATCTAATAAACTTTCTTCTTCAAGAACTCCCAATTTTCATTCACTTTTTTCTGTCTACATTTTTCCTCCCCATCAATTTTGCCCAATCAGCATTTTGGAATAAGCCTTTTGGAAGCACTAAATATCTAGAGATATTTTTGGCTGGGAACTGTTCTCTGTTTGTGCATTTGAAAGTAATCCGTTCGATTCTTTGTTTTGTTCTCCTCTATCAACATGCCCCGTTCTTTGTCTCTTTTCTAAACTAAACAGTCCCTGACTTTTTGGTCTCTCCGCATATGACAGTCTCCCCCATTCTCATAGCCTGTCTCTGAAATCCCCTTTATATCTGATATATCCTTTATAGAAAGTGGGTGACCAAACCGGAGTGCATACCCACTGCCGGCTATTCTCCATTCTATTCTTTAGGCATCCAAACATTGTCTTTGTTTTGGCCACTACTGCGCATCAGCAGGTCTTTCCGTTGACTTGCTACCAACAACACCCAGGGCTTTCATGGAGCTGTGTTCTAGTTGGGATGTTTCTCCAGGCACATCTCTTCGCAATCAATGGTTTTTTTTCACTTTAAGATTTTGAGCAGCTTCGGGGGTAAATGAGGAACTGCCAATGGCATGGACTCTCTAGCCTGTGTTTCATTGCGTTGAGGAATAAGATTATAGAGCCAGTTGTTTATAATTATTTCTCTGAGTAGTTAAAATGTCTGTAGCTGGGAGGGATGGTTCCCCTCTGAGAGGGACCCAGATGGAGAACCAAACCTACCCTGGCTGCTAGAGCCCAGAAGAAGATCACCTGACCGGAAGCAGGGAGGCGGGGCCTGGCCTTTAAAACCCCGGCCTGCAAGCTCAGTCAGGTGGGGATGGCTGAGGGAGAAGGATGCCTCTCCCTGGAGGCTCCCCGCTAGAACCAGGCCCGAGGCCCGCGCTGAAGGGGAAAGGCCCGTCTTAACCCCAGACTGGGGACTGATGGAGTCCCCCATTGCCTGGGAGTCGGAGGGGAGCCCACCTGAGTGGCCCGCTGCCCGGGAACCGGAGGAGGGCCCGCCCAGGCTACCCACTGCCAGGGAACCAGAGGAGGATAGACCCGAGCAGTACCGAGCCTGGGACCCGGAGAACCTACTGGCCCTACCGGTGGCCTGGGAGCCGGGGGACCTGGAGGAGCTCCCCTCCTAGGAGGAGTCCAAGGAGTTGCCAGAGCTGCCACCGGTGGACGAGGAGGGCCTGATGGGACTACCAAATCCCAGCGACCCGGAGGAATCAGGTACCTCTTGGTACGGGGAGGAAGGAGCCCAGGGGCAGCCCTGAATGGAGGCTGAGCACGGGGCAACCTGGTTGGCGTGTTGCGGCTGGAGCCCCGCCAACGCAGTGGCAGGCACCCCTGCCCCTGCTAGGGCCCTGGGCAGGAACACAGTGGAGATGGGTGGGCCTGCGTCGCCCTCCCCCCTTCCCGAGCCACCCCAGGAGAACTTTACTCTCCTTACCATCCCAGACGCTAGACTGCTTGTTTTACCAGCCCTGCCTAGGGCTGGGGCGAAGGACTAGGCGACCTCCCAGCAGGGGAGAGTCAGGAGGAGCAGCCCCCCTCTAGAAAGGACTCAGAGGGGAACCCCAGGTGCTGCCCCCAGAAGGGCACGTTTACAATGTCCTTTTCCAGTGTGTGACGAGAGAGCGATCAGCTTGTAGCCACGGATTTCATTGTGTTCTTCATTTCTCGTGTGATGTTATGGTTAACACACATGTCATGTCATAGATACTCATTGAATACTAAATAGAGTTCAGTGGTCATTGGGTAATAGAGGTAAAAGGCTGATTAGTAGGTAGAAGGGATCATTATGTATTGGGTATCTAAGTAAGGCAGGTTGAAAAGCAAGACCTCGAGGCTGAGGCTAATAGCCTCAGCTATTTTAAGATGTAGCCATAAGAAATCCTGACATAAGTAAGTGACCCAAGAATAACTCGATGCCATAAGATTATGGGCAAAGGTGCATCAAGAGGTGAAACTTCAAAAAAAAATGAACTGGATAAATAATTTTAAGTCCCCAAAATGCTCTAGAATCATATTTCTCTCTAACCTGTGCCTTAACCACAGGGTACAGGTTGTGCGTTTATGCTAATGAGAATAAAAGGAAGTATACAAAACCACTAGGGAAGAGGGTACCTGAATTTTTGGGGACACCAGACCAATAAGGAGAAAGAGGGTTGACATTTTCACGTACATGTGCAGAATGTAGGTATGGTCAAAGATCATAGTATAAAAATATGGTGCCCAGACTAGGAAAATTGAGCTTCCTAAGGAAAAATTCCAATAGGAATCATCCCTCTACTGATGATGAATCCATGAAAGAGCGGTCAGACCCTAACACTAGCTAGGAGGAGTCTGTCTTTACCTGTAGCTGGTGCGTGGATACATCTAGGAGTTGCATATTCTGTGACATTCCTGACTTTGTTGGTTACTTTCATAACTTTGATATAAGATATTATACCTTGTTCCTGTGATCGTCTGTGTTCCTTGCCTTTGCCTTCATGTGTTCCTGTGCGCTCTGGATCTAAAACAAGCAGAGGTCACTTTGTGAACTTGAGACTGCAGCCACCAGAGCTGAACTCACAGATATTGTAATACAACATCACTAAATTTAACTTTAATAAATATAAAAAGCTACATGCTTCCCCCTGAGAACAGCCGCCCATTGTGCGTGTAGTGCCTCATTTTAACTCTGTCTTTCCATCCAGGCATTTGCACTGCGACCACTTAGATCCTCGGAACATAAAGGAGATCAGGGGAACCTACGGTACATAGAGGAGACACTGTTCTGCCTCAGAGTCATACACCTTCTCCCCTACGCCATGTCAGATTCCAACACAACCATCTTCACCAACCCCTCCTCCTTCATCCTGCTGGGCATTCCTGGGCTGGAGGCGGCACATGTCTGGATCTCCATCCCCTTCTGCGCCATGTACGCCATAGCTGTCTTGGGGAACTTCACCATCTTGCTGATCGTGAGGATGGAGCAGAGCCTCCATGCGCCCATGTACTATTTCCTCTGCATGCTGGCTGTTATCGACTTGGTCCTGTCTACAACCATCCTACCCAAAATGCTGAGCATCTTCTGGTTCAATTCCAGGGAGATCAAGTTCAGTGCTTGTTTCACCCAGCTGTACTTCATTGACTGGTTTGCAGTGATGGAGTCTGGGATCTTAGTGGCCCTGGGTTTTGATCGCTATGTGGCCATCTGCGATCCCCTGAGACATTCCACCATCCTGACAAACGCTGTTGTGGCCAAGATCGGCGTAGCCTTGCTATTGCGTGGCTTCCTGCTCATGCTGCCCCGTACCTTCGTGGAACCGAGGTGGCCTTACTGCAGAACCGTCATCGCCCACACATATTGTGATCAAATAGCCGTGGTGAAGCTGGCCTGCGCTGACATCAGTTTCAGCAGCTACTATGGTCTCTTGGTGATATTCTTAGTGACTGGTCCGGATGTGTCTTTAATCACCTTCTCCTATATTCAGATCCTCAGGGCCATCTTCAGTCTCCCCACAAAGGACGCCCGACTCAAGACTTTTGGTACCTGCGGCTCCCATCTCTGTGTCATCTTAGCCTTTTACATCCCATCTCTCTTCTCCAACTTCACGCAAGAGTTTGGCCACAATGTGCCTCTGCATTTCCACGTCATCGCTGCCAACATGTTCCTCCTGCTGCCCCCCATGCTAAATCCCATCATCTACGGGGTGAGGACCAAACAGATCCGGGACAGGCTGCTCCACCTCCTTACTCAGAAAGGGGGTACTCATAAAGGACCTAAAGTTTTCTCCTGCTGCCCTGGCTCTCAGACTGAGCACCATGGCGAGCAGGCTAGTGACCTGGTGCGGGGCCCTCCTTCCTAGATCACTTACAGGACGGTCAAAGAGACAGTAGAGCCTTCCCTGTCCTTTAAGTTTATCGTGACTGGATGAGTCAGAGAGACAGAAGAAGCTGGGCCAGGAGAGAGACACAAATGCAGCCGAGGGGAGTCTTTGTTTGTAGGGCTATGGCTGGAGCAGAGAGACGGACTTCAGCTGGAGGAGAAGGTGGACAGGCTATGGGTCCCAGCTGTAGCTCTTTTTCCATGGCTCCCAGCAGAGTGTGTCGTGCAGGGTGGTTTAGGGTCCATGCTGAGAACGGGCAGGCCTTTCACGTACCCCATTTGCCTCTGTGTTAACTGTTTCTTTGTCCTAGCAGGGTGAAGGGGATTGTCCGTGGTCGAGCATGCCTGTTGCCTCTCCCCATGTTGGCTCCCTCTAGTGCCAGCGTTTTCTGCCCTTCCCCCTTCATCCTGGTGGGCCTGCCGCTGCTGGAGCATGAGCACTGCTGGATCTCCATCCTGTTCTGCTCCATCTACATCAGCGTGCTCCTGGGAACGTCGCCCGGCTCTTCCTCATCAAGGCAGAGCCTGGCCTGCGTGAGCCCACATCTCTCTTTCTCTCCATGCTGACCCTGACCGACATCACCCTGTCCAGCTCGGCCCTGCCCAGGACTCTGGGCAGCTTCTGGGTCAGAGCCCGGGAGATCAGCTGTGCTTCCTGCCTTGCCCAGATGTTTCTGACCCATGTGCTGTGTGTGGTGGAGTCAGGCAGGCTGGTGGTCATGGGCTTTGACTGCTATGTGCCCATCTGCTCCCTGGTGCGATACAGCTCCATGCTCACCGGCTCCGTCATTGTCTGCAGCTCTTCAACTCCCGCATCATCTGCCACCCCTACTGCAAGCACATGGCCATGGTGATGCTGGCCTGCGGGACAGCAGGCCCAACAACCTCTAAGGGCTGGTCCTGTCCCTCGCTGTCATTGGCTTTGCCCTAGGCTGCATCTTGCTGTCCCACACCCTGATCCTGTGGGCTGTCTTCCAGCTGCCTTCCCATGGGGCCGGGGACAAGGCCCTTGGCACCAGAGGGGCCCATGTGGTTATCATCATCATCATCCTCTAGACCCCCACGCTCTTCTCCTTCCTCACCCACCACCTTGGCCACAGCGTCTCCCCTCCTCCATGTTCCTGTCCAACCTCGATCTGCTGGTACCGGCCATGCTCAACCTTCTGGTCTATGGGGCCAAGACCCAGCAGATTCGACAGGCTGATGAGGACGCTCCGCCTGGGGCAGAATCCCCGTATGTGTGTGTGGTGACTGTGGGAACTGGGCAATGTGTGTACCACCCATGTGCATGCCGCCATGTCCCAGGGCACTATGTGCTGCCAGTCGCTGAGCGAGGGAGGGAATGAGCAGTGGTGGAGCATTACGCAGCCTGAGCGGGTATGAAGGGGCCATCAGAAGCTGAACACAATCTACACAAAAGTGGGGAATCCTGCGTGGATGGCGGACGGGCTAAGGGCTGGGTTGCTGACCCATAGTGGCTTGGACGCTGGGAAGGCTGACATATGAACACAAGGTGGCGGAACCAGAGCCAGAAGGCTGGGGGAGAACAGGTTTTGCAGGGTGAGACTCTGAAGAGACGGAGGGTCAGTCACCGAATCAGGGAGAGACGTGGCTGGAGAATACAAGGTGGCGGAACTGAATCAGGGGGAACCAGCAGGAACCAGGGAGAATCAGGGGGAACTAAATCAGGGAGAGACGTGCCCAGTTGCCCAACTGACTCCTGCAGGATGGAGGGCCCCACCCCAGGTTGCGTCCCAGCCTCCTGAGCTTGGGACGTCGAGTTAGGTTCCTGGTCCCAGCCTGTCAGCTCAGCTCCAGGGGCTGGTGACAAACAATTACCATTGCTGTGAGCCACGCCCAAGAGCTGTGCAAACCAATCAGATGTAGACTTTGTGTTTTTCTGTATAAGTGAGATAGACATGGAGAGAACTGTTTCCTTTACAGTTATGATAATGGTACAGTACTGTTTAGTGGGGCATAAATCAACTCCATCTTGAAGTAAGCTCTTTCCTAAAACTTGTACTGTTGAACCTAAAAATATCTTGATGGGTCCTGCCAACCGAACCGTGAAGGACGAAGAATACCTACAAATGACCCTAAAGTGCAAATAAACGACCCGAAAGTACAGAAGGATCCACCCTAGGAACAAAGAAAGTACAGAAATAGGAGACTAGTCCTGCTTGCAATTAGCTGGTGATTAACATCTATACTGACCCTAGGGGCAGCATGACACAGCCATGCCCATAGACTGACATGAGAGCCAGCAAGTATAAAAGATGGGGTAAAACATGGAAACTTTGGGTCTCATTCTGCAATTGTCATCTTGAGCATCGTATTTGCGACTGACAGAGGCCTGGTTCGCTTCTCCTGCCCAGTCTAGTTGGCCACTAGGTTGGCTCGAGCAAAGTCTAAAAGGACTGGTAATTATATCACAGCAGCTTGCAGAACTTCTTGGGTGTGAAAGTGAGTGCTTTTTAATACTCTTACATTGACAATAAATGTGACGTATTAGCTCATAGAATCATAGAATCATAGAGTTGGAAGGGACCTCAGGAGGTATCTAGTCCAACCCCCTGCTCAAAGCAGGACTAACCTCAGTTATATCATCCCAGCCAGGGCTTTGTCAAGCCTCAGCTTAAAAACCTCTAAAGATGGAGATTCCGCCAACTCCCTAGGTAACCCATTCCAGTGCTTCACCACCCTCCTGGTGAAAAACTTTTTCCTAATGTCCAACCCAGACCTCCCCCACTGCAACTTGAGACCGTTGTTCCTTGTTCTATCATCTGCCCCCACTGAGAACAGCCTAGCTCCATCCTCCCTGGAACCCCATTTCAGGTAGTTAAAGGCTGCTATCAAATTCCCCCTCATTCTTCTCTTTTGCAGACTAAACAAGCCCAGTTCCCTTAGCCTCTCCTCATAAGTCCTGTGCTCCAACCCCCTAATCATTTTTGTTGCCCTCCGCTGGACTCTCTCCAACTTGTCCACATCCTTTTTGTAGTGGGGGGCCCAAAACTGGACACAATACTCCAAATGGAGCCTCACCAATGCCGAAAAGAGGAGAATAATCACTTCCTGCGACCTGCTGGCAATGCTCCTCCTAATGCAGCCCAATATGCTATTAGCCCCCTTGGCAACCAGGGCACACTGCTGACTCATATCCAGCTTCTTATCCACTGTTACCCCCAGGTCCTTTTCTGCAGAACTGCTGCCTAGCTCGTCGGTCCCCAGTCTATAGCTGTGCATGGGATTCTTCCTTCCTAAGTGCAGGACTCTGCACTTTTTTTGTTGAACCTCATTAGATTGCTTTTGGCCCAATTCTCCAGTTTGTTTAGGTCCTTCTGTATCCTATCCCTACCTTCCAGGGTATTTACCACTCCCTCCCGCTTAGTGTCATCCGCAAACTTGCTGAGGGTACAATCTACCCCATCTTCCAGATCATTAATGAAGATGTTGAACAAAACCGGCCCCAGGACCGACCCCTGGGGAACTCCGCTTGTGACCGGTTGCCAGCTAGACATGGAGCCATTGATTACTACTCGTTGAGCCCTATGCTCTAGCCAGTTCTCTATCCATTTTATAGTCTATTCATCCAACCCATACTTCTTTAACTTGTTGATAAGAATACTGTGAGAGACAGTATCAAAAGCTTTGCTAAAGTCAAGGTATATCACATCCACTGCCTTCCCTACATCCACAGAGCCAGTCACCTCATCATAGAAAGCAATCAGGGTTCATGCCACTCGATAGGATGCCACAGAATAGGATCCTGCTAGTCTTTTCTTTTACAGGAATAACACTGCCTGGGACAAGGGGCCATGGCTGCAGCACACGAGCCTCGTGAGACCTGGCTCCATGGGGACAGTCGCACTCTGTGCAAGTGGGACTGTGGTGTACAGCCCAGGGAACCCAGTGTGGGGCAGTGGGTGGGCCCAGGGCAACCCAGCCTCTGCCCCAGAGCCTAGCCATGCAAAGTGCGAGGAAAAGACCAAAGGTCACCTACACCCAGCCACTGGCCTCCATTCTCCAGTGCTGTGACAAACCGTGCTCTCAGCCAGTCCCTTGGCGTGATCACTCCAGAGCAACCCTCTGCCCAGCCCAGCATGCACTGCTAACCAGCTCCGGCAGCTCACAGGGCTCTGCAAAGGGCGAGTGGTGGGCACACTGGGCCCACGTTGGCAGGGTCAAACCCCCAGTTAGCGAATATGCCTGGAGCTCTCTCCATATTCCCTGGGTGACATCAGAGCCCTGTGGCTGACCTGGCCCCCAGTGGAGGGCAAACGCTCTCGCTGTGCACCACAGCTGGCTGGGGGGGGACACGTGCTAGGCCCCGAGCCAGTGCTGAGCGCTGGTGATGGGCGCGTCTGTCACACAGCTCTGCCTATTGCGCCCTGGGCACAGAGGAGGGTGGGAACAGACACAGACCAGGCAGGGCCTGTCCCAGCTAAAGCAGCTAGCAGTGATGTGCCTGCAGAACTAACCTCCACTGCAAATGGTGTTAGGCAGTCGGACAGTGCAGGAATGACATTCCTGCTCCACTACACCACTGTGGAGTGTGGGGTTAGAGCTGCATGGGGCAGGGTTAGAGCAATGTGGGGTGGGATTGAAGCTGCTGAGGGTGTGGGGGTGGTGTTAGAGCAGCAGGAGTCAACCTGTTTCCCCGATAACTCATGGGAGCGGGAGGGTGATGGCCGGCCAGCGGGGGCAGAGACTTGGATTTTCGACATGACGGGCAGGTGCCCAGGCCATGCCCCTAGAAGGGACCCTGACTTGGGTTGGGGTGTGCTGCCCTTTATAAAAATCAGGCCATTAAGGTTCTCTCGCTGGCACAGAAAATCCCTCCTCCTGGCTGGAATGCTGGACCAGGACGCTTGGGTTCTGCACCTGAAAGTTCCTGGCCTGTCAGCTGGGCCTCGCCAAGCCAGGGAGTCTCTGGCTCAGCGTGTGCTCCCCAGCACTGAGGGATGTTCAGGCCATAGTGCTGTGACATTCCCCTAATGCAATCTGGACCGGTGTATTGCTATGTCACCCCAATCCCACACTCTTGGAGCCCGTCTTATTCTGCTCTGCTGTGAGAACCCCCACTCCTGAGTTGTTCACGCACACCCACCAGCGAGCAAGCAGATCTCAACTCAGTGAGTGAGTGCTTCTAGCCAGTCATTCTTTGGGTTATGCAACAGAAGGACCACAGTCAACACCCCTCAGTCCCAGATGGAATCCTAGGATCCTCTGTCTGCAATGTTCAGTGCTGCCCGCTGAACACTGCAAGCGCATACATTTATCAGTTTAAGAAAGAAGTTGATATGCACCAGCGTCGTTACTTCGAATGGAGTCTCCAACACACCTTAAACCAAACGCACTGCCTCAGGTAAAATAAACACATTTATTAACTACAGAAGAATTTTAAGTGATTATAAGTGTAAGCTGATTTTTAGTTCCTTGACTATAGTTACTCCATTTTTGCAGCTTTTTTGTTTATAAGGCAAGGCCGTTTCACTCTGTGCACAAATCATGGAAAGTTCTTAGGAATGCAGAAGGAGATAAGCCTTGGCTGGATTCAGTAAGCTCTGCAACCTTGATAGATAAGTTGTAGTTAGCTGCAAAACATCTGTAAAAGTATCTTATGAATAATAATATATGTGGTACTCGGTGTGTTGGTCACCGATGTTTATCAGTGTAGGCTGCGTGTGTGTGTCCCTGTGTAGATGCTGTCCCAGCCTTAGCCAGGAAACTGAGACGGCTCTCACGATCGAATGAGTCGACACGACCACAGATTAGCTGAGTAACGAAGGCGCCCAAACTAGGTTTATTGCGTGCGGCACAATGAGAAATGACTTACAGAGTATCTCTGGGTCAGTTTCATATTGGTGGCGTTACAATGGTCTCGGCCCAACGGCGGGATTTTCCGTTATCCCCTAGACCAGACACCGGTATTCCCTCTGACACCCTCTTTTATACACTGTTACATACACTTTCGTTCTGCCCCCTTTCACGTAGATAGTTGCCACCCTCCTGACGTAGTCTAATACCACCTTTTTCCGTTGATTGGCTGATTTGGGCACCATTAGACCAGTTTGCTGAGGGCTGTGGTGGATTCTCCACCCCCAGCAATCTTCAAATGAGAGAGGCTGGTTTATTCCGAGACCTGCTCTAGCTCTAACGAGAATTATGGTGGGGGGAGGTCTCTGGCTTGTGTCTACAAGGGGCAAGGTAAACTGACCCTAACGTTCCTGTCAGGCCTTGGCATCTAGGAATCTAGGATGCTTGTCATTGGACAGGCAGAAAAACAGAAGGTGTTGCTTAGGGGAGCCTGTTTATCACTGAGGCACCAGGATCCATCAGGATGCTGCCAAGCAGGGACCTCCGTGGGGACCGATACAGAGGGAGAAAAAAGTTTCCAAGTGGGGGAAGCTGCAGACAATGGGCATGTGTTTTCCTTAGCCGCTTTCAGGGACCTCCTCGTGGGTCGCGCCTCTTCCGTGGCCCATGCCTGTTCCATGGCCCATGTCTGTTCTGCGGCTTTTGGCCTGTGTCTCTTCCATGGCCTATGCTTCCTCCGTGGCCTGCGCCACTTCTGTGGTCCATGCCAATTCTGGTGAATGATGGGCTCTGGGGTCAGAGTGCTCTGTACTGGGGCCATCTCAACGGATGCAAGGAAGAGGCAGAAAAATCCTGGACATGCTGCGAGGTCGTTACTGAAATCGCTGGGGCCCTCTCGCCTTGGAAACCGAGTTCTGTTCTCTTCCCATGTCCCTACATCTAGCTGGGGAGCAGCCAAGGCTGCGTTGGCAATGAGCTGTGACACAGGATGTGCCAGGTGCCGGGGCGCTGAATAGCCCTGTGTCTACGGTTGCCCCTGATCTTCCAGGTCTTTTATAATTCACAGATTCCACACCCAGAAGGGACCATTGTGATCATCCAGTCCAACCTGCTGTATAGCCCAGGCCAGACACCTGCCGCACAATAAAGTCTAGAGCGGACTTGTTAGAAAAAACATCTGGTCTTGATTTTAAAATTCTCCGTGATGGCAGAATCTACCACAGTCTTTGGACAATTGTTCCAGTGGTTAATTACCCTCCCTCGTAAAAATGTGCAGCTTATTTCCAGCCTGCATTTGTCTAACTTCAACTCCCAGCATTTGATGGTGTTAGACCTTTGTTGGCTCCACTGAAGAGCCCCTTATTAAATATTTGATCCCGCACAGGGGCCTATAAAACGCACAGTCAGAGACGCAGGTGTGAGCGCCAGTTAAGGGCTCCTAATATGGTGCTTCCCGATGCTGAACATGATTGTACCATGTTAAATGTTAAATGAGGCGCTACATGCAGAAGGGGCGGCTGTTCTCAGGGGAAAGCATGTAGCCTTTTATTTTTATTTACGGTAAATTTAGTGAAGTTGTATCACAACATCTATGGGTTCAGCTCTGCTGGCTACAATCTCAAGTTCAACAAAGTTACCTCTGCTCTTTTAGATCCTGAACTCACAGGAACACATGAAGGCCAAGGCAAAGAACACAGAGAGTCACAGGAAGGAGGTCTAATATCTTATATCAATGTTATGAAAGTTACCAAGAAAGTTAGGAATGTCACAGCTCATACAGCTCCTAGATTGATTCACGCACCAATTACAGGTGCAGATATCCTCTCCTCCTAAGTAGTGTTAGGGTCTGATGAGTTTTTCATGGATTGAACATCAACGGAGGGATGATTCCTGCTTGACCTTTCCCATCAGAAGCACAATTTTCCAAATCTCAGCATCGTCTTTTTATATTATGATCTGTGACCCTAACTACATTCTTCCCAATGTGCACAAAAATGTCAAACCTCTTTCTCCTTATTGGTCTGGTGTCTCCAAAAACTTGAGGTACCCCATTTCTAGAGGTTGTGTCTAGTTCCTTTTATTCTCATTAGCAGATGTCGTAGAGAAATATGTTTCTAAACCATTTTTGGGATTTAAAATTAATATTCCAGTTCATTTTTTTCACAATTTCACCTCTTGGTACATGTTTGCCCAGAATCTTATGGATTCGAGTTATTCTTGGATCACTTACCTATGTCACGTTTTCTTATGGCTAAGGCCTAAAATAGCTAAACTAAAATCTTCCAAGCCTGAGCCTCTAGGTCTTGCATTTCAGCCCTCCTTACGTAGGTACCCAATACATAATGATCTCTTCTAACTACTGATCAGCCTTATACTTCTATAACCAGACCATTGAACTCAATTTCACATTCCATGAAAGTCTATGACATGATGTGTTTGTTTTCCATAATTTCGCATGAGTCATGAAGTGGCTACAAGAAGATCAGTTGCTCGTCGTGCACAGGAAAAGGACATTTTAATTATTCAGAGAAATGAGTTATAAAGAACTGACCCTATAATGACAGTTACATCTATGGCGGTGTCCCCTGGCTCACAAATTCCTACACGCTGTGGTGTGAGAAGCCCTAACGGACTCCAGCAGGAAACACCAGCGTGGATACTGGTTATCCATCATGGTTCTTGAATGGAATGAAACGCAGGCTAGAAAGTCCATCTGTAGGGAGTTCTCCATTCACCCTCGAAGCTCTGCAAAATTCTAGAGTGGAAAAATCCCAATGTTTTCCGAGAGATGTACCAGGGGAAACATTCCAATGAGAACACAGCTAGAAAAGCTCTGGGTTTCATTTGTAGCAGCTCAATGGAAGGACCTGCTGATGTGCAGTAGTGGCTAAAAGAAAGACAGTGGGATGGAAAATAGCCAGCTTTGTGTCTGCTCTCCGATTTGGCCACCCAGTCTCTCTAAAGGATATAGCAGACTTCAGAGACATGCTATGAGAATGGGGGAGATTGCCATATGCAGCGAGACTGAAAAACCTGGGACTGTTTGGTTTAGAGAAGAGACAAAAAAGGCGGCATGTGAAAGAGGAAAACAGTATAGAAGAAAGGGGTAAAAGGATAAATAAATAACAAGCAGAAGTTATGAAAATGGATTAGGGAAGTTAAGGAAAAATCCATGCGTGGCACCGCTAAGGATAACAAAAAGGTTGTTACTAAGCATATTGAGAACAAAAGAATTCCTAGCAATGGTATGGGCCAATAACTAGAGGGAGAAAGAAAACTTGTTAATGTTGCTGAAAAGGTGGATGTGTTCAGTAAATATTTTTGTTCTGTATTTGGAAAAAGCAGAATGATATACTAATACCGCATGATGTTATGAAATACTTTCCAGTCCATTAACAATGAAGAAGGAAGGGAATAAATCTTTTTAAATAAACAGACCTGGAAAACTTGTACCAGCGAGTAAAAGAGGTGGCTGAGGAGATCCTGCGGCCCGCTTATGTACATTTTTAATATATCTTGAAATACTGGGGAAATTCCAGATGTCTGGAAGAGTGCTAATAGATTGCCAATGTTGCAGAAGGGCGAGCAAGATGACGCTGGCAACTATAGGTTGGTTAGCGTGACATCAATCCTGGGCCAAACAATGGAAAAATTGATATGGGATTAGATCGAAAGAGATACAAAAGATAGGAATATAATTAATGCCAGGAAAACAGGTCTTGTCAAATAAACCTGATTGCATCCTTTAATGAGAGTATAAGTTTACTTAATGAAGGGAACCACACAGATACAAGAGGTTTCGGTTTGTGTTAGGCATTTGATTTAGTAGGGTAAATCATTGAGATAAAAAATTAACACTGTACACTAGCAATAGAACACATGTTAAATGGACTAACACTGGGTAACGGACAGATCTCAGAAAGCAGTTGTAAATGGACATTGTCAGTGAACTGGGGTGTGTCTAGTGAGGTGCTGCAGGGATCGGTTCTAGGCCCGATGCTATTGCACATTTTCATCAGTGACCTGGCAGAAAATATTATATCATTCCAGGCAAAACTTGTGGATGACACAAAGTTTGACAGAGAGGTTAAAGTGCTGATGACAGGGCAGGCAGACAGATACATCTGGATTGTTTGGTAAGCTGGGGCCATTGAAACAAAATATTTTAATACAGACAAATACAAAACAGTCATTTCGGAACAGGGAATACAGACCTGAGCTACAGAATACGGTGCTGCATAATAAAACCAGCGACCCTGAAAAGGATTCAGGTGTCATAGTGGACAACCAACTCTTCAAGAGCTCCTAGTGTGATGCTGTGGGAAAAAGGGGCTAATGTTATCCTTGGATGTATAAATGGGAGTAGTGAGTGGAGGAGGGGAATGATTTTATCTCTGTACATGGCAGTGGTGAAACTGATGCTGGAATTTTGCGTCCGGTTCTAGTGTCCACATTTGAAATTGAATATTGAAATTGATATTGAAATATTTCAGAGGGTGCAGAGAAGAGCCAAAAATAAGATTCTTTGAGCTGGAGGTTGGACTAGATACCTCCTGAGGTCCCTTCCAACTCTAATATTCTATGATTTTATGATACTGGAATATTGCGTCCAGTTTTAGTGTCCACATTTTAAAAAAGATGTTGAAAAATTGCAGAGGGTGCAGAAAAGAGCCACAAAAATGATCCAAGGACTGGAGAAAATAGCTTAGAGACAGAGACTTAAAGAGCTTATTCTATTTATCCTCTCAAAAGCACAATCAAGAGGAGACTTGACTGTGAAAGTACTTTCATGAGGAGAATACTTTGGGGAATAACAGGCTCTTTAATCAAGTGGAGAAAGACAGAGCAAGACCCTTTGGCTGGAAGCTGAAGAGAGAAAAATTCCATTTGGAAATAAGGACCAAATGTTTAACTCAGGGTGATTAATGGTTGGAAAAACTGTGAAGGGACGTGGTGGATTCTCTTTCTCTTCATGTCTTTTCTGGAAAATATTCTTGAAGGCTCCTCTACACCTAAAACTCTACAGCAGCCCCACTGTAGCACTTCGGTGTAGACACTGCCTACGCCGACTGAAGGGGTTCTCCTACAGGCAATCCTTCTCCCTGAGAGGTGGTAGATAGGTGAATGGAAGAATTTTCCCATCTACCTCATGCTGTCTACGAATGAACGAGGTTTGGTGTGTACAGCTATGTCTCTCTGGGGCATGGATTTCTTCGCTATTGCAAAAAGAGCAAATGCAATTTTGGGTTGCATTAGCAGAGGCATAGCATGCAAGTCACGGGAGGTGATAGGGCCACTGTACTTGTGGCTGGTTAGGCCTCTCCTGGAATACTAAGTCCAATCTAGTCACCAATGTATAGAAAGGATGTGGAGAAACTGGCAAGGATCCAGAGGCGAGCAAGAAAGGTGCTCAAAGGGATGGAATGCAAGTTATATGAGGAAATGCTGAAGGACATAGGTATGTTTAGTTTGGAAAAGAGGAGATTGCGGGGGTCATGACAGCAGTCTTCAGATACTTGAAAGGCTGCCATAAAAAATGGTGGAGAAAAGTTGTTCTCTTCTGCCACAGAGGGCAGGACAGGAGGCAATAAATTCAAAGCACAGCATGGCAGGTTTACAGTAAATCTCAGGAAGAACAAGCAATGGGTACCCGTGAATTGTGAGCCGGAAGTGTCTTCCCTGGAAATCCCCCTCAGCTAGCCATGTCCCACACCTCTCTCACACCATCATCTGCAACAACATCCTAAGCCGAGAGCCGAAACAGGGCAGGTGCCCCAGGCAGGATGGAAATGGGTTTCTAATATAGCTCTGGGCAATCCCAGTGGGGTTCCTAGGCTGCAGACAGTAGACACCAGCCAATGTCTCTCCATGTCTGCATTTCTGTGTTCGTTATCCATCTTTAGGAGTAAACAGACTCCGCTTTATTGTCCAGCCTTCAGCCCCTGGGCAGGGGTGGCTTGTGGTTCCCGTGCAGGTCCCATGTACATTTGTAAGGAGCTGGGTAGTGCAAAGTGTGCCATTTATCTCCTGCCATGTGAGCTACAGAAGCCAGCCCGGCCTGCGCATGTCAACCCA